>NC_090729.1:170026463-170085136 GCF_036898095.1 Palaemon carinicauda | reverse complement strand
TATCGGGTGTATCTTACCAAGATCTCCCCTACCATAAGACGAGAGAGACAATTTTCTCCTCGTCATCCGAAGGCTTTTCGCATAAGAAACCTGAAACAAGGTTTCGAGGCCCTTAAGCGAAAGTCAGTCCTTTCAGGACAGGTCCAGCGTCCTGGTTGTAGCCATTAGGACAGCTCTGACCCTATGCAGTCATCGGAAAACTGCTCGCCGCCTAACAAAAGCGTAACACAGACTCCGAGAGTCTTTTTGTTGGCAAGGTTTTGCGGTCACAGACGTTACCCTCGTCTCTTACCGCAACCATTTCCGTTGATCCTAAATGGGTTGTACGGCAAGACATGCAGAATAAGCTTGCCTCCCTTATGGAAGACTATTCTGCCGATTAGTACGTTGAGCCTAGCCGTTTATCTCATCGAGATCCTGGCTTTCAGCCAACCTAACGTTCCTTTGTGCGTCCTGGTGACGTTGGCGTAGCTAAGTCACGTCAGTCAGGTTGTTTAGAACCACACTCGATGCGGTCTCGTGTGGATTTTCAGCCACATTTGGACGTTAGGCCACTTGCTGATGCTCCTGTTGACGTTCAGGACGTTCGCTAACAATCGGAGTTGACTTGTTTTGACGCTGTGCGTCAACCTCCGCATTCTAGAGTTGTTTTGACTGCTCAATCTAGGCGGTCAAAGCAGTCTCGAGTGGACGCTGTGCGTCCTCACGCACCTGTTGTTGTTGACAGTTCACAGACTGTCAAGCAGTTACATGACGTTGCGTCCTGGTCTCTCTCACCTGTTATTGTTGACAGTTCACAGACTGTCAAGCAGTTACATGACGTTGCGTCCTGGTCAGCTACTAATGCACCAGTGCGTGTGGGCTCTGCTTGTAAAGCATTGCCACCACGGTAGGTCTCTCCCTTGCTTGAGACTCAGCTATTATCGGACAAGGTTTCTTTAGATGAGGAATTTGCTGTTCCCCCTCATACTGATATTCCCTTGAGGACTCTGTCAGACGGAGAGGAGCCTAAAGCTGCTTAGCCCTCTATGGACTTTAATTAAATCATGCTGATTTTTAAGGATCTTTGTCCGGATCTTTTTGTAACTGCTGCTCCTCGTTCGCCTAAACGTCAGAGCTTACACTAGGCCTAGCTACTTCGAAGCCGTTGTTTTATAAGCTAGTGCTCTCTCGCTCTCCTAGAGAGCTTTACGTTTGCTAGGCGACTAGTTTATCACCAGGAGGAGTTTGGGGGATACAGCCTTTGCTTTCCCTTCTTTTTAACTGGCTTATAGAGCGAGAGTCTGATATGACACGAGAGAAGTTCTCGGCTTGGGAGTTCCTGCCTCTGCCCAGATAGACTTCTAAAATCTCGTAGACTCTCCCTGGCGCCTGGCCAGGAGACACTCCAAGATTGTACAGGTCAACTTCACAGCTGTTTTCGAGCCTTTGAAGTTTTGCTGTACAATTATGTCATGCATAAACAAGGCTTTCAGGGATGGCTCCAATGATCTGACAGCCACGTTCTCTGCAGAGACAAGTCCCTCAGGGATAGCTCCATGATTTGGCAGCCATGTTCACTGCAGGAGTATGTAAGAGGCAAGTGCGCTCAATGTGTTCATTGTCAAGACAAACTTCGCGATGAAGTCTACCAGGCTGTCTTGACAGCATTTATGGAAGGCGACTGGATGGTCTCTCTCGACCTTCAGGAGGCATACTTCCATATTCCTATACACCCGGATTCCCAACCGTTTCTGAGGTTTGTTTACAGGAATGTGGGGTACCAGTTTCGAGCTATTGGAGATCAGAGCCTCCCTGTACTTGGACGACTGGCTTCTCAGAGCCTCTTCCAGTCATCGCTGTCTGAAGGATCTCAATTGGACTCTAGATCTGGCCAAGGAATTGGGACTCCTAGTCAATTTGGAAAAGTCACAGCTGGTCCCATCCCAAATTATTCTGTATTTAGGGATGGAGATTCACAGTCAAGTTTTTCGGGCTTTTCCGTCGGCCCCCAGAATAGATCAAGCCCTGCTCTCCATCCAGAAGATGCTGAAGAATGAACGCTGCTCAGTCAGGCTGTGGATGAGTCTGGTAGGGACGCTGTCATCCCTGGAGCAATTTGTATCATTAGGAAGACTACACCTCCGTCCTCTTCAATTCCATCTGTCTTTTCACTGGAAAAAGGACAAGACGCTAGAGGCGGTCTTGATCCCGATTTCCGAAAAGATAAAGTCTTGTCTGACTTGGTGGAAGGACAATATCAGCCTAAGAGAGGGTCTTCCCCTGGCAGTTCAGATACCCAACCGCGTTCTCTTCTCGGAAGCATCGGACTTGGGCTGGGGCGCGACGCTGGACGGTCGGGAATGCTCAGGTCTGTGGAACTCGAGTCAGAGGAGCATGCATATCAACTGCAAGGAGCTTTTGGCGGTTCATCTGGCCTTGAGAAGCTTCGAGTATCTCCTTCGAGGCAAAGTGGTGGAAGTAAACTCGGACAACACCACGGCCTTGGCGTACATCTCCAAACAGGGAGGTACCCACTCACTGACGTTGTACGAGATCGCAAGGGACCTGCTCATCTGGTCAAAAGATCGAGGCATCTCCCTAGTAACGAGGTTCATCCAGGGCGACTTGAACGTCCTAGCAGATTGTCTCAGTCGGAAAGGTCAAGTAATTCCAACCGAATGGACCCTCCACAAGGATGTGTGCAAGAGATTTTGGGCGACTTGGGGTCAACCCACCATAGATCTCTTTGCAACCTCGCTGACCAAGAGGCTTCCAATCTATTGCTCTCCAGTCCCGGACCCAGCAGCAATACATATAGATGCCTTCCTCCTAGATTGGTCACATCTGGATCTTTACGCATTCCCACCATTCAAGATTGTCAACAAGGTACTGCAGAAGTACGCCTCTCACGAAGGGACAAGGTTGACGTTAGTTGCTCCCCTCTGGCCCGCGAGAGAATGGTTCACCGAGGTACTTCGATGGTTAGTAGACGTTCCCAGAAGTCTTCCTCTAAGAGTAGACCTTCTACGTCAGCCACACGTAAAGAAGGTACACCAAAACCTCCACGCTCTTCGTCTGACTGCCTTCAGACTATTGAAAGACTCTCGAGAGCTAGAGGCTTTTCGAAGGAGGCAGCCAGTGCGATTGCTAGAGCAAGGAGAGCGTCTACCATTAGAGTCTACCAATCGAAGTGGGAAGTCTTCCGAGACTGGTGCAAGTCAGTTTCTGTATCCTCGACCAGTACCTCTTTAGCCCAAATAGCTGATTTTCTCTTATACCTGAGAAAAGGACGATCCCTTTCAGCTCCCACTATCAAGGGCTATAGAAGCATGTTGGCATCGGTCTTCCGGCATAGAGGCTTAGATCTTTCCAACAATAAAGATCTGCAAGACCTCCTTAAGTCTTTCGAGACCACTAAGGAGCGTCGTTTGGCTACTCCTGGGTGGAATTTAGACGTGGTCCTAAGATTCCTCATGTCAGACAGGTTTGAGCCTTTACAGTCAGCCTCCCTGAAAGATCTCACTCTTAAGACTCTTTTCCTGGTATGCTTAGCCTCGGCTAAAAGAGTCAGTGAGATTCATGCCTTCAGCAAGAACATCGGATTTTCGTCAGAAAAAGCTACTTGTTCTCTGCAACTTGGTTTTCTAGCCAAAAATGAGCTACCTTCTCGTCCTTGGCCTAAATCTTTCGATATTCCCAGCTTATCGGAGATCGTAGGCAATGAACTAGAAAGAGTCTTATGCCCTGTTAGAGCTCTTAAGTTCTACTTAGCTCGTACTAAACCTTTACGAGGCCAATCTGAAGCGTTATGGTGTTCGGTTAAGAAACCATCCTTGCCTATGTCAAAGAATGCTTTGTCATGTTTTATCAGATTGTTAATACGAGAAGCTCATTCACACTTGAGTGAGGAAGACCGATCTTTGCTTAAGGTTAAGACGCACGAGGTTAGAGCTGTAGCAACTTCCGTGGCCTTTAAGCAAAATAGATCTCTGCAAAGTATCATGAACGCAACCTATTGGAGAAGCAAGTCAGTGTTCGCGTCATTTTACTTAAAAGATGTCCAGTCTCTTTACGAGAACTGCTACACACTGGGACCATTCGTAGCAGCGAGTGCAGTAGTGGGTGAGGGCTCAACCACTACAATTCCCTAATTCCATATCCTTTTAATCTGTCTCTTGAAATGTTTTAATGTTTTTATGGGTTGTCCGGAAGGCTAAGAAGCCTTTCGCATCCTGGTTGATTTGGCGGGTGGTCAAAGTCATTTCTTGAGAGCGCCCAGATTAGGGGTTTGATAAGGTCCTGTTGTATGGGTTGCAGCCCTTGATACTTCAGCTCCTGGGGGTCTGTCAGCATCCTAAGAGGATCGCTGGGCTCCGTAAGGAAGACGTACTTACAAGGCAGAGTAATCGTCTAAGTCGACTTCCTTACCAGGTACCTATTTATTTTGGTTTTGTTATATTGATAACTGCCAAAATGAAATAAAAAACTCGTAGCTTATACGATGTAAACATATTTAACTCTGGTCTCTACCCACCTCCTTGGGTGTGAATCAGCTATTATATATTCACCGGCTAAGTTAAATATTTAAAAATGATATTTTAATTATAAAATAAATTTTTGAATATACTTACCCGGTGAATATATAAATTGAACGACCCTCCCTTCCTCCCCAATAGAGACGCAGTGGAATGAGAAGAAATTGAGTCTTTGTTTACATCGAGAGTGGTATCTGGCCGACAGTTGGCGCTGGTGGGCACACCCGCAACCTGTATAGCGATCGCTGGCGAGTTTTTACTGTTTTTTGTCTGTCGAGCAACAGAGTTGCAGCTATTATATATTCACCGGGTAAGTATATTCAAAAATTTATTTTATAATTAAAATATCATATTATACAGTACTGTGTTTATGCAGTATCAGTTGTAATTAGCATCATAATCATTGATTTATTGAATGCATTATGCGTAATCAAGATCTTAGCATACAACTTGGCTAAGGATGTCATTAATTTAGCATAGATATTCTCAAGTACTTTAAGTTTCTGAACCCTATATTACAAAAATTGTGATTACCTATTGTTATACTGCAAATATATTTATTTGTATTTTAGGAAAGAAAAGCTTAAATAATAACTTTTCCTTTTTTGTACTCTATAGCCTATTTTTCTTTCCCAGGATGTAAAGTAATAGGTTTTACTGGTTCGGATGAAAAGGTGTCATATTTGAATGACATTGGTGCTGATCATGCTTTCAACTACAAAACAACGAATATCGGTGAGGCTTTAGAGAAAGCTGCACCTGAGAAGATAAACTGTTACTTTGATAATGTAAGTCTTAATATCTTAATTTAGATATTTGTATACAACTTGTAATGTAGGGACTTGATTTGGTTGAAGTTGTTGGTTGATGTAGAAAATTTGAAATACCTGATTTACAATTTTATTGCAATATCTATAAGTTTTTATTTTATTTCAACCTCAAATGTAAATGTTTTTTTATCTTTTATGTATAATAAATTATGTTATTATTACCTACTCACTACTAATGATAGCGAAATTTGTGGCTGCAAGGAAATGCAACCGTGGATTTACCATTGACTCTTCTTAGGAAAACTAAGAGTGTCAGAAACTGGTTCTTGTGCACTTAAGAAAGAGTTTGCATAATGAGTTTTTCGGTATTATTTTACTATTGCATTTCCAATCCCTACATTGAGAGATCAGTTGCTTGCGGCTCCCTCCCCAATGCCTTCTATCAAAGGCATCCTCTTCCACCAGACCTCTCTTCACCATATCATTCTTCACCTTATCTTGCCATCTAATTCTCTGCCTTCTTCTCAATCCTCTCTTTAACAGGTTCCTTCTAAGCCCTCACTCCCTCCCTATCATCCATCCTCAGCACATGCCCACACCATCTCAGTACTGTAGTGATACTTTTATCATATTTCCATTTTTAATGCTGGGTTGGAGACACTACGATATCTCTCAATGTATCTAAACTAGGTGGAAAGATCTTATGGTAAAGGAGAGAAAAAGATTCTTATTCCTCTCAGTGACTAGTAGCTGAAGTTTGTGCCCAGCCAAACATTTGTCAGAAAACAGCTTTTAGTAACTGTAGAGACATGGATATTATAGGATTCTTTAGCTCCGCAGAAATGTGCATGTCAGCAGGAGGATTGTCATAACCTACTTCAGAAGAGGAGATATTGATGACAGTGAGGGAGTGAACATTGGGACTTATTGCCATTGACACTCCATCAACTGAGGTTGTTAGTGTTCATTCACCATATTGTCCAATTGGTTGACAGTACTGTAGTTTTGTAGCTCTGCTGACTTCCAGACTTTCTTTTAGTAGCAGAATTGACCAATGGAAGTTTCAAGATAATGTACATCCAATACCAGAAGGTGTGACTAGTATTTACACCTACATTGTCAAATCACATGAACTCAACTATGTTCCTGGACACACTTGGGACAGTATTTTAAGAGGCAGCATGAGGAAGGGCAGTGAATGGTGGAATGAAGGAGTGAAGGTAAAAGTGGAAGAGAAAAAGAGGGCTTTTGAAGAATGGCTGCAGAGTAATAGTATAGAGAAGTATGAAAAATATAGAGAGAAAAAGGTGGAAGTAAAGCGCAAGGTACGTGAGGCAAAGAGGGCAGCTGACCTGAGGTGGGGTCAGGGACTGGGTCAGTCATATGAAGAGAATAAGAAGTAGTTTTGGAAAGAAGTGAAGAGAGTAAGAAAGGCCGGCACAAGAATTGAAGAGACAGTGAAAGATGGAAATGGAAGGTTGTTAAAAGGAGAGGAGGCAAGGAAAAGGTGGGCGGAATATTTTGAAAGTTTGCTGAGTGTTGAGGATGATAGGGAGGCAGAGATTATTGCTGTTCCAGGTGTTGAGGTGCCAGTGATGGGAGATGAGAATGAGAGAGAGATTACAATAGATGAAGTGAAGAGAGCACTAGATGAAACGAGAGTAGGAAAAGCATCTGGTATGGATGGTGTGAAAGCTGAGATGTTGAAGGAAGGGGGTGTGACTGTAATTGAATGGTTGGTGAGATTGTTTAATGTGTGTTTTGTGTTGTCAATGGTACCAGTAGATTGGGTCTGTGCATGTATTGTACCACTATATAAGGGTAAGGGAGATGTGCATGAGTGTTGTAATTCAAGAGGTATTAGTTTGTTGAGTGTAGTTGGAAAAGTGTATGGTAGAGTCCTGATTAATAGGATTAAGGATAAAACAGAGAATGCAATCTGGGAAGTACAGGGGGGTTTTAGAAGAGGTAGGGGTTGTATGAATCAGATTTTTACAGTTAGGCAGATATGCGAGAAATATTTAGCAAAAGGTAAGGAGGTGTATGTTGCGTTTATGGATCTGGAGAAAGCATATGATAGAGTTGATAGGGAAGCAATGTGGAATGTGATGAGGTTATATGGAGTTGGTGGAAGGTTGTTGCAAGCAGTGAAAAGTTTCTACAAAGGTAGTAAAGCATGTGTTAGAATAGGAAATGAAGTGAGCGATTGGTTTCCGGTGAGAGTGGGGCTGAGACAGGGATGTGAGATGTCACCGTGGTTGTTTAACTTGTATGTTGATGGAGTGGTGAGAGAGGTGAATGCTCGAGTGCTTGGACGAGGATTAAAACTGTTAGATGAGAATGATCATGAATGGGAGGTAAATCAGTTGTTGTTTGCGGATGATACTGTACTGGTAGCAGACACAGAAGAGAAGCTTGACCGACTAGTGACAGAATTTGGAAGGGTGTGTGAGAGAAGGAAGTTGAGAGTTAATGTGGGTAAGAGTAAGGTTATGAGATGTACGAGAAGGGAAGGTGGTGCAAGGTTGAATGTCATGTTGAATGGAGAGTTACTTGAGGAGGTGGATCAGTTTAAGTACTTGGGGTCTGTTGTTGCAGCAAATGGTGGAGTGGAAGCAGATGTACGTCAGAGAGTGAATGAAGGTTGCAAAGTGTTGGGGGCAGTTAAGGGAGTAGTGAAAAATAGAGGGTTGGGCATGAATGTAAAGAGAGTTCTATATGAGAAAGTGATTGCACCAACTGTGATGTATGGATCGGAGTTGTGGGGAATGAAAGTGATGGAGAGACAGAAATTGAATGTGTTTGAGATGAAGTGTCTGAGGAGTATGGCTGGTGTATCTCTAGTAGATAGGGTCAGGAACGAGGTGGTGAGGGTGAGAACGGGTGTAAGAAATGAGTTAGCGGCTAGAGTGGATATGAATGTGTTGAGGTGGTTTGGCCATGTTGAGAGAATGGAAAATGGCTGTCTGCTAAAGAAGGTGATGAATGCAAGAGTTGATGGGAGAAGTACAAGAGGAAGGCCAAGGTTTGGGTGGATGGATGGTGTGAAGAAAGCTCTGGGTGATAGGAGGATAGATGTGAGAGAGGCAAGAGAGCGTGCTAGAAATAGGAATGAATGGCGAGTGATTGTGACGCAGTTCCGGTAGGCCCTGCTGCTTCCTCCGGTGCCTTAGATGACCGCGGAGGTAGCAGCAGTAGGGGACTCGGCAGTATGAAGCTTCATCTGTGGTGGAAATGTGGGAGGTTGGGCTGTGGCACCCTAGCAGTACCAGCTGAACTCGGCTGAGTCCCTGGTTAGGCTGGAGGAACATAGAGAGTAGAGGTCCCCTTTTTTGTTTTGTTCTTGTTGATGTCGGCTACCCCCCAAAATTGGGGGAAGTGCCTTTGGTATATGGATGGATGGATGTATAGTAAAATCTACTGTTACCAGCTGTTGAGATCTGTGTTCAAGATTATTGAAGGCAGGTAAGACTTTTGGATCATGCTAACTCATCGTATATGTATTTAGGCCCAGGATAACTGTCAACACATTCAATGTTGGCCAACTGAACCTGCAATAGGGAGGAAAAGAGATCAGTTTATTAAAAGTTAACTTTGGATCTTACCTTAATGAATGCAGCCTAGAAGTAGTTAATCAATGAGTCTGTTCTTTACACTTGGGGCCACTTGTGATTATAAAGTGGCCCTAAACTCTTGCAGAGCCTGTAGGAGTAAAGAAGTCTAAATTTGGAGATTTTTTCAATTTTTTTTTTTTTTTTTTTTTTTTTTTTTTAAAGAAAGATGAAGTGAAGGTTTTTAAGGCAACCAAAATAAATTACTGAAATTATCATCAGTCCAGAGACCCCCAAAGTTGAAGGTATTCTCAGCCACAGAACTGAAGTCTACATTGGATTCCAGCAAGGGACACGAGAAATACAACAAAATACAGTAGTAGTCTAATGCTTTTCTTGTGACCTCTTCACTAACACCATGGTATAGAACTTTACCCAGCTGTTTTTGCTTCTTAACCAAAGGATAAGAAGATTTTACCGATGTTAGGATGGCCCTGTCACCTGCAACACTTGCCTCAAGGAATGGAAGTTTTGATAAGGGTAACAGCTTTCCAAACTTTCATAACGCCTTGGGCTTGGGTGTATTGAGTACCTGCATCCTCAGGTTTGCAAGGCTCTTTCTAAGTATTGAAAAGACTGAATATGACATGCTCACAACTTTCTCAAACATTACTTAGATCCCCTAGCATTGACAGTGGATGCTTTGCTACAAATTGGTTGCATCTAGGTTTATTCAAAATCCCTCAATTCTCCATGGTTGGATTAGTGATGACATAATCAGGTCGTCAGTTCATAACCCCTTATTGTCCACAAGATTTACTTTGACAACTGCATTGGAGTTATATTCATTACTACCCCTGCATGCTTCATCTGACTGCTTGGAGCCTTTGCACCATCTCTTAAGAAAAAAAAAGTCCCATCTGGATTGATGAGAATGCCCTCTTAAGCAGAAGTCTAGTAATAATTTGTCTCCGTATCAGTGGAACAATTATTTTGATGTGTACAACACTTGAGTCATTTCAGTAACCAGTGTCAATTTAAGCAATGTAATTAGATCTTTAAGATTACTATGAATGGAAGGTATCAATTACATCTCTCAAATGTATACTGGTCACTTATCCTCTGTTCCTCAGGACTGAATGTAAACCTATTGCTCAGAGGTAGTTTTCAGGTTTTGAGAGAACATCCTTATGAATCAGAGTAGAGCAAATAAGTTTTTGAAGAGTTTAAGGTTCCCCATTTAATAGCTTTTCTGAGTGAAATAATTAATGAATTACAATCCCTTTCTTCCTAGATGGGATTTGTTTTGAAATCATTTCCTTGTTATCAGAATTTAGAGCAAAAATTTTTTTGATAGAGGTTTTCCTCGGTTTTTTATATTCCCTCTCATTGGGATTATGCAGGTATTGACATTGATGGAATTACTTTGCCCAGTAAGATGTTTAAGAGACTGTTTAAATAAAGACGAGTTTGTACGACACACTTCAAAACCAGTTTTGTGGAGTTAGAAATAATGTACTTGAAGCTGCATAATGGCTTTGTGATTTATATTTTTCTTCTATTTGAAATAACGCAAGTTTACTTATGATTCTTGTTGGACTGTAGGTCCCATAGTTTGAGCAGGTGTTGTATTGAAATGACCTTGTAATAGGTGTATTTACTTCTAAGTTTCTAATTTAGTTTTGAGGTATGAAGGTCTACATATGTGGAAGGTCCGAATGAGCACCTTGCCATCATTTTGTTTGAGTAGTCCTTTCTATATTATTTTATGTTCACACAACTTGAATCTTGTTGAACAGACTTCAATAGAATTAGTTCTCATAATACTACTTTTATGAGAAGATTGAATTCTTTCACATTCTTACAATAAGAAACCAAGGAGTTAATATTCTGTGATAAGTGAGCCTCAAGATATGATACCTATCATTGATGTTTTATATGTATTTTATTTATTACAACTGTCCCATCTTCTGGGACAATGCAGTATTCAGTGTTGTGACTTTCAGGTAAGGGTCATTGAAATAAACACAATTTCTTTACTAAAAGTTATTATTAGATGCCTGAAAGTCACAGATCTTCAAACCCTCCACCCCGCATTCTGTGTTTTTTTTTATTTAAAAATCTTTCATATAAGCAAGTAAGATCTTTACTATCATTAGATTAGACTCGGTAAGTGTCTGCTTATAGGAAGGTTAGGGCAGTTAAATTCTGAGAGGTAATTCATGCATTATTTTTATTTTGTTGAAAAGTTAAAAGCTTCTAAATCTTGTAACATTGTGACTTTTAGTCGAGTACTGAAATAATAAATTTTAATACAAAGATCAAGTTTTACTTTGAAGTTAGACTTAACACTGCACAGATGTCAGTATGTATCACTCTTATAAGAGATCACTATCCATACACATATTAATTTGGGTACTACAGTCAACAGGTATCTCTTGCATTCTTAAAACAAACTTTTTGACATTTTGCAACAATGCAATTTTACTTGAGTGCCAGTCATATTAGTGCATTCTAAATCAGTTTGCTTAACTAAACTCTGCTTGAATTTTGAGCCCAAATCTCTGACCTTCTGCCAGTGTTTTAGTGAGGCTTGGAAGAAATAAGCCAATTTCATGGGTGTATGTAGTTAATTGGATGTAAATATTTAGTCATTGACCAACTAAGAAAACCTTACTATAAACTTATTGACTGATGGCTGATCTGGAAGCTTCTGTTCACCTGAGAAATTGTTTTCTATTTCATGCCCAATTTTAAATCTATTTCCCAAAATTTACTTTTCATGATCGTTCAACTTTTTAAGAAACTCTTAACTTTGGAAGCATTGTACCTGAATTACATATTCATAAATCTTCTGAGTTCTTAACAGAGAACCACATGCATAATCTTTTCAAGCTCTGCAGTGCATCCCTGGTTAAATGCAGGATGAGATTCTGGGGCATGGGGTGTGCGGGATGAACTGCTTGAATTTGGCAGTGTGTACTATTATATCACACGTGCTAGCCTATTTTATTTTGTGGACTGAGACTGGCAGATAAAAGGCCCAATGAAGTATGATAAAAAACAGTTCTATAAATACAGTCACAACGACAGAAATATGGCAGTAAATTAAGACAGCAATTAGACAGTAGTAGATGCGTGAGCTGCTATTGACTTTCGTGGCAGATTCATTAATACTGTTTTTTTTTTTTTTTTTTTTTTTTTTTTTCACCGAATTTAATTAATGATTCCTAATCCTTCCTCTGAGAATTTCTTCAAAAAGGATACTCAGAAGGGTAAGGTTTGAAATTGGGTAGGTTAGATCACAATTTCTGTCTTTAATGGAAGACTTACTGGCCTTCTGAAATTGTAGAAGTTATGAGCTTTTTAAGCTCATCACTATCAAAACTTGATTCCGTGAGTGCTGTATATCATCGCCAACCAGGCTATAACCAACTATTATCATTATTATTATTATTATTATTATTATTAAATGCTAAGCTACAACCTAGTTGGAAAAGCAGGATGCTATAAGCCCAGGGGCTCCAACAGGGAAAATAGCCTAGTGAGGAAAGGAAACAAGCAAAGATAGAATATTTTAAGAATAGTAACAACAATAAAATAAATATTTCCCTTTTAAACTATAAAAACTTTAACAAAACTAGAGGAAGAGAAATTAGATAGAATAGTGTGCCCGAGTGTACTGTCAAGCAAGAGAACTCTAACCTACGACAGTGGATGGCCATGGTACAGAGGCTATGGCACTACCCAAGACTAGAGAACAATGGTTTGATTTTTGGAGTGTCCTTTTCTTAGAAGAGATGCTTAGCATAGCTAAAGAGTCTCTTCTACCCTTACCAATAGGAAAGTAGCAACCAAAGAGTTACAGTGCTGTAGTTAACCCCTTGAGTGAAAAATAATTGTTTGGTAATCTCAGTGTTGTCAGGTGTATGAGGACAGACGAGAATCTGTAAAGAATAGGCCAGACTATTCGGTGTCTGTGTAGGCAAAGGGAAAGAGCCGTAACCAGAGAGAAGGATCCAAAGTAGTTCTGTCTGGCCAGTCAAAAGACCCCATAACACACTAGCGGTAGTATCTCAACGGGCGGCTGGTGCCCTGGCCAGCCTACTACCTATAGCCTAGTTTTCTCTGGATTTTCCTTAGAACTAAAAGCAAGTTACCTTTTGTGCTTTGAACTTTTAATTTGTTCAGCAATCATAGAAATGTACTTTTCTATAAGAACAACAGTATGGCCTTTGCACTCCTTACAATGATCATTTAGATTGGAATATAGTACTGTCCCCTTCATGAGACAAAGAGAATGTGAATCATGATTGTCCAGAAACAATTCCTTTGAACAGTTTATGCTGTAGATATTAACAAATCTAGAGTAAGACCTCTCTAAATGCACTAAAAATCTTAAATCTGAACAATCTAGGGTTACTGGCTGTTGTCAAGCCAAAGGCAACACAGAGACTGATGCTCAAGTAATCAGTTATTGCCATTAACCACTAAATTGTATCATTGCTTTACTAGAGGCTTAAGTCTATTGAGAGGAAAGAAAACTGGAAATATTATAGCTTTCAAGGTAAATCTTGATAAAAACCTAGCTTCCACAGAGAAGCAATTTGAAGATCAGGAGAGAATTTTTCTCTTACTGTAAGATATCAAAGTGCCTTATTTTTATTATCCACTTTTCATTCTACAGGTTGGAGGACAATTTACTGCTGAAGCTCTTCCTCACATGGCAGAATATGGTAGAATATCAATATGTGGTGCCATTTCTACCTACAATGATGAATCAAAAGACATTGGAAAGGTAACCATGACAAGTGAGTAAAAAGGAGTTTTCAGTATTTGTTCAATTTTTTTGGAATGTTAGGAATATTTTTTACCATTAGAATAGGCCAATTAATCATAATTTATTTTCCAGGTGTATATGGATTTAGTATACATATTCTTTAAGACCTTTTTTATTTTTTTTACAAATACTTGGTGTGATTTTAAAATTTTGTTGAAACTATCATAATTTTGTAAAATTAAATTTGATGTAATCCCATCCAGGATCTTGACAGCTATTTTAATGCAGGAAAATTATTGAGGCTAATGAAATTCATTTGTCATTCCATTATTTTCCAACCTTGAGAAAACCTCATAAATAATTGTCCCCACACAGTGCAAAATATAGAAATTTGTTCAAAAGTATAACACCTAGAGCTAATTGTGAATTTTTACGATTTCTTGTATGCTAGTTAATAGCTGTATTGCTAATGGAATTCTTATGTCATTTCATTACTTGCTAATCTTAAGAAAACCTCATAATTAATTTTTTTCCATACAGTGCAAAATATAGAAATTTTTTCATAAGTTTAACCCCTTGAGCTAATCATGACTTTTTTGAGATTTAGTATTGCTACTCAATTATTGCTAATAAAATTAATTTATTTCATTATTTGCCAATACAGTATTGAGAAAACCTCATTATTAATTTTCCCCATAAACAGTTCAAAATGTTTATTATAAAATTTCAACACAACATCCTACCCAGAACGTAAACAAACACCTTAATCCTTCCACTACTCAAATAGGACTAAATAATGTAAAGTGAAACCATAAAATAAGAACTAGCCATTCCTACCTTTATATTACCTGTACATGAAACAATGAAATGCTGTTAGAAAGTGGGAGGTTATATTACAGCATTTCTTCTTTCAAACATAGTTTTCCTTTTGATAAAACAGCAGTATATATGAGGCATAAGCATATCCCTAGTGGTTTTAAAGGTTGGTTTTTGTAATCCGGCAGGTTTCGTAGTTCAGCTGTGGTCAGGTCCCAAGGTTAAAGAGGTTTAACCTGTAATTTTGAGGAACTAGAGGAATGTTTTGTTCCACCTTCTCTTATTTATATATTGCATGTATGCTAAGTTTTATATTGAACAAAATGAAAATAAGTTACTCGATATTTCTAGGTCCATATAGTGAAGCCACTATTTTGTGGAAGCAGCTAAGAGTCGAAGGGTTTATTGTCGTACGCTGGCAGGATCGTTGGATGGAGGGGATAGAGCAAATAAAACAGTGGATCACTGAGGTATGTAGAGATGTTCTACTTTTATGTTTGGAATTTTTGAGCTCAAGTCATGTCGTCCTAATGGAAGTTCCTCTAGGCAGCTTTCTACTTGGGGTATATCTGCGAGTGATATACCAGAGAATTTTACCTGCAGAGGTATCACGGGGTTACTACCCCCAAAGCGAATAGCCCGAAAGATATCTTGTATATAAGAGGAATGTGTTTAAAACAACCACGGCTATTCTTCCCCGAATAGAGTTAACCTTGTCTAGAAGGATAGAAGGATAAGTGAGAGAGCCGTAACAACTCCGATAGCAGTGTGTTACTGTAAACACGTTCGCTGATTCTCCATTCCTTCTTGCAGCGCCATCTTGATTGCATGCCTTGGGAGTTTTCTGCTTTGGTTTACAAAGTTTTTGTGTATTTTTGGATCATGGATGCTTCTGCTTCAATGGTTAAGGGGCCGGCCGGCTAATGCCGTTTTTAAGGACAGGATTTTGATATTTATGCCACTTAATAAGGTGACTTAGGACATCTCCAAACTGCATAGGATTTTTACCTCTGACCTTCGGTTTTGCGACGCCAGGGCGTATTATCCTGAAAATTAGTGTTTTTCAAATTCTATCTCCTCCCTTGATAATTAATATTAAGACTAATGTAGGAAATTGAAGAGTTTTTTCTAAAAGTAATTTTTTTGCTAGATATAAATTTTTTCATTATGGTAAAAAATAAACCTTAAAAATCAGGGGGAAAAAAAATATGAAAGAAAAATTGGAAAAAAGGGCAACATTTGATTGTTTTATGATGTCTTTCTAAGTTATATACGAAATTTCAGTGCTATATCTTTAAAATTAAGGGAGAAGATAGAATTCGAAGGTGAACAAGTACAGTTTTGAGATACGGGCGTTCAAAAAGTATTTTTACAAAGGCAATATTAATAAATCATGAATATGAATTTTATGTTCCTTTTTGGATATTAATAAACCAAAACAAAGTTATTTATCATAATTTAATAATAAATGAAGATCCCTTTGCTCAATACCTTGTTTCTTTAGGCCAGACGGTCGCTCCTTTATCATCTCTCTCCTTCACTAACTCCACTAATTTCGCCGATATTACCCACTTCTGAACTCATATTAGAGTGAATATTCTTCTTCCTTATGTTAGCGAGATGTTGAAATTGTATTCTCCTCTTTGAAATGATGAAATTCTTGCCAAAAACGAGAAAAGCAGACAAAAAACAGAGTGAATGTCAGAGGTCAAACTCGAACTCGTACACTCTATGAGGTTTGTTGTAGGACTGAAGGGCTATGGGTGTAATTTACTGTGTAATACATCGTCTTGTGACTCATGGAATCTATACAGATGCCATTGTTCACAATTTCTTTTACATTAAAATGTAATTATCAAAATTTTTGATAGCAGAAGAAATACTGCGTTTTCTTGTAGGAAACAATGTTTTTAGTTTATTGAGTTACTGAATTTTGACAAAATATTTCTTATATGCATTCTCCGTTGCCATATGAAGCTGAATTTTGTCAAGATTTTTTGTTTTTCTTCCTATACCCCATATATTGGCATTTCGGTTGGGCCCCTTAAGTTGAATACAGGTGGAGAATTTTGCTTCTCCCCCTTTTATTTTTTGCTATGTACCCATATTTTTTGTCATGCCGCCAAAAACACTAGCGAGTAATCAGGGAACTACTGCTACTGCTTTACTTATATTCAAGTCAAAGAAAATCATAAAATATTTTATACAATACATTATTTGTAAATGAATAAGTAAAAAAATGTAAGTATTGCACATATTCATGCATAAAGTGATCTTTAGATTAGTCCATGTGGAAAAGAAAGATGGATTTTAATTTATCTCAATTCTGTAGTATAAAAAGACCGATAAATCATGAAACCAACTGTGTAAGCCTATAGGTAAGGGTTTGGTTATGTAAAAATGTTATTATAATTTCATTTTACTTAATGTATCCTTAGAAATTCAAAATAAAGGAAATAAAACTGATTCTATATCATATTTTCCTTACATATGATGCCCAAAGGGAAACCATTTTGTATCTTTACGTTTTGTCACCAATCCCAATGAACGAACGAACTCATTTATACATCCAAGGGATAATTAGAGAAACTTCTGTATTTATAAGATAGTTTGAATAAGTTTGGAAATTATATTAAGAATCATTTTTATTTATATGTGCGCATATTATTAATAGAGATAGCTTGAATCAGCTGACAATATTTACAGGTTTTCAACTGAGTTTTAACATTGTTTCCAAACTTATTCGAAGAATCTTATAATGAATATTGCACAAATGTTGATGTTATACGTTATAGACTGCCATAGCTTACATACAGTTTACTGAAAGCTATTGTGTCATTAGTTATCAATTGGATGCATAAATGCGTTTGTTATGTTATCCTTTTGGGCATCATATGTAGGGTAAACATGATGTGGAAACAGCTTTATTTCGTTTATTTTGAATTTCTAAGAGTACAGTAAGTAAAACGGCATCTGTAATAACATAATCTTTACATTTACACTGTTAAGAATACTACTGGTTATTTGTATGTGGGCATATCCTCGAGAGTTGTTGCTTGAAATCAGCTGATGGCAAGAGTTGCTGTGTGTGTTCACTTGTTCTGATATGGGCTAGCATGGAAAAAAAGTTAATTTCATTTATATAGAATTATTCCATGAATGTACTTTTTATAATGAAGATATACCAATAATGAATGGGCTAAAAAAGGGATTTTGACGAAGGAAAAATCTATTTCTGGGGGGAGACCTGTGACGGCCGGTGAAAAGGGTCCTTCTTTACACTTTTCTAATATAAATCTTCCAAATATACTAGAGAAAGATAAAAGCATGGAATGCATAGGTTACTACCCTCGCGCGATCACCTTGTGGGTGTCGTGTACAGTATTTAACAAGGGCGTGTGAAAACCACTATTCACAGGCTGTCTTCCATTTAGATAATCCCTTCATCAAAGGGGAGGGCCGTGACAGGCCCTAGAGAATACAGTTGGACTACCCCACCGACACCTACTACTCGCGCTCTCCAGATCATCCTTCTGTTTTGGACTTGCCCGCAAAGTCGATAAGTGTTTTGCTCAGTGTTTTTCGCAAGTGATTGTCGTTAATTCAACATGACTGAAGTTGCTACTTCACCTTTACCAATGTTAAGTACCATAGTTTGTTTTGACAGTTTATTTCAGTACCGGGCATTTGTTCTTTTTCCAGTATTGTGGATTTTAGTTTTGGAAGCGGTTGGCCTGCCTCGGTATATAAAGATCTCAGAACTATTTACTTCTTATGGTAACCTTTGCCAATTGAATGCTACTCTAGTTATCTGAATTTAGTTTGGTGTATCGAAAATCCATAGTAACAGTCCATTTCTGCAAGGTTCTATTGTATTGGTAAATTCTATAAACTAGTTTATTTCATACTAATGCAAAATAATTTTATATCTTTGCTATTTTACCTTACAAAATCATTTTATTTTAAACTGTCTTAGAGCAAACTACATTCACAAATAAAGAGCCTGCGATGTACTGTAAACATTCAAGGTTGTAAACATCTACATTTACAAGTATGTATGTACGTTTATTTATAAATTGAGATTACTTTTTTCTGTACTACATTAGAAATTAATATGTTTGTTAGGTTAGAATAGATTCTTATTGACCATATATTATTCAAATTGCATTTATAAGTAGAATACAGAACTGGGAAAGATTATTTATGGTTTAGCCTTGTGTTAAGTAAATTTGCCTTCAGTGGTTTTTTGCTTTTGGTTGCCTCTTGGAACCCACCTGTATATGGTTACCAGCCATATTTCCACGCTGGGTTAGCACTGTCTAAGGCTGGCTCTTTCTCCTGGTTGCTGTCACTGACGGTTCTCCTAAGCTATGGTTACGACTCCATGCTGGATTACAGAGTGCCCTTTTCCTTTTCAGTATGTATTGTGATTGAGTGGTTTTTCATGTAGTATGCAGACTTTTTCCAGCCTTGAAGTGGTGTTCATGTGGAACATCCATCAGCCAAGTCGAGGTAGATCCACACACATGCCCGAACTGCCGTGGTAAGAGGTGTTCTTTTTCTCCATCAAGTGATTTTTATAGGGAATGGCACCCTCTCAGTGGGAAAAATATCATGTCAGGAGAAAGAAAAAGGCTTAGAGAGATTGATCTCCTTAGACTTCTCCCTCTCTCAAGGGCAAAAAGGGTAAGCCTCTTCATTTGACGCTCGATCTCCGACTCTGATCCTTCTTTACCAGAGTTCCCTGTAACTCCGGTAACTGTGGATGACAGCCATAGTAATGTATTTTTTTTTTGATTAGTGAAATGTGCTGATGTTTTGTTGTCTTGTTGGCATGGTGAACGTGAATTTATTCATGATACTGATCCTTTGGCTTCAGACCTAGTACAGCCTGAACATGAGTCTGTACAGGTATCTTTAGTAACAAATTACATTATCCTAACTGATCACCCTCTCCCACGAGCGTGCTCAGTGGCGAACGCCATACCTTTGTCAGATATCCTGAACCAAGGAGATTTCTCTCATTTGAAGGATTCTCCAATCAAAGTATTGAAAATATCTCCTCATTCACAGCCAAGAACACCTTCACAAGTGGCAAATGCCAGTGTTATCTCTGCCCATAAAGAGGCTACCCTCTTGGAATGTATATATTATTTTCCAGCTTGTACGCTTATTAAGCCCAATTTAATAATACTATGTATTTGGTTTCTTCCTGCATGATAAATTACAAGTATTTTAATTTAAATAAGCAAACAGAATAAACAAAGACTTTTCAAGCGTGTTTGATATAATACGTAGATGTAGAATTCGTAATGTAATATAAGAACACCTGCCTCCTCGTCTCAAAGCAGGGACTCAATGGATTTGTTTGTTTCACAAAAATACTTTTCCTTTTTTTCTCAAGGGAAAAATTTAATTTTTTTTAGAAAGAAATTTCTTTAAACAAAGCATAAGGTACTGTAAGAACATGAAATATGTCCTACTAAAATTTCCAGTCCTCTTCAGTTTGTTAAAAATTAGCCTTGGTCAGAATGAAAAAAAAGGGATGACAGCTGTGATTGATTTACAAACTAATGGAACTCTTGGTAAAGAGGGGAGAATAAATATTACCTGTTTGAGCTGGTGGGTCAAACTAACTTTTTTTCAACATTTGAATTTATGATTATTGAATAAATTTCACATCATCATGTGATGGTAATTTTAAAAAAGCTTTATTAAAAAAAAAAAAAAGTGCAAATTTTTTTCTAAACAAATGAGGAAGTTACCGATACCGTAAATTCTATATAAATTGTAATTTCCTTATTTTTCTTCATTGAAATAACAATTCTTTTAATAGAAAATTATTCAAACATAACAGTAATTAGATAACAATAATCCAATTTCAAAATCTTTATATTTTTCAAGAAGAGAGAAAATATCTTTTCTTTTGACCAGTGCAAATTCATGTTTTTCATCACCATTATATACAGTACTACATATCAAATATTACTTAAACATAATGTATGTATAAACTTCTTTTAATCAGTTTTATTATTAGAATTACTATGCAAAGGGTTTATCGCTAAATACTGTATATACTCTTGTAATGTTCGACTTTGTGTAATGTTCGACCCCCCTATTTTGCCTTCAAAATCATGAATTCATCATACAGTATACCTCATGTAATGTTCGAGTCTTGATTTTGGCAGTAGGCTAGAGGTCTTTTATCTCCAGCATACCATAATTACCAACAAAGTAAGGGTTATGTCTAAGTGCGACAAAAATGTATAAAACAAATCGGAACAACACCTAAATACTAACATCTGTTTACAATAACAATTGAGTATTCGGCGTACATTTTCTAGCGAACACTTTAGTTGCAAACAACCGATTATCATCACCGCCTAATAGCTTTCAAAAACAAGCAAACACTAAAAGTAGCAAACAAAATTAGTTCATCGTTTTGAGTAACAAATTACCATTACCGGTAATTGCAGGTAATTACGGGGATTATAATTACCCTTTATGGTAATAATTTTTTTTCCTCACAATATATATGAATAAGAATTTACTCAAGATGTCTACCAAGAAATATAAAAAATTTACTGCAAAATTCAAGCTTCAAGTTATTGCAGCCGCTGTCCGTTGAAACGACAAATAACGTTCAAGCCGTAAAAATGTTTGGAGTTACCGAAACTAGCGTTCGAACTCGGAGAAAAAAAAATGTGGATTCAATAAAGTAATTTTTTTGCGGTTTATTATCAATATCAATCAATATACCATACCAAGTAAAATAAAATGAGCCAAATTTTTTGATTAACCATATCACGTTATAACATACGCAACCCGACTGTTTGCTAGCTTCATACCTGCTGCGTTATGGTAAAGTCATTACTCGTAGCGGAAAAAAACTATTTATGATGGTTTAGGAAATAAAATCCATGCTAATAATATGCCTGGTGTTCAATGAACATGGCTAGTACTGTATATATAGGCCTAGCCTACGTTTACCTACCGGTAGGTAACCTTATATACGTGTAAGCATAGCCTACGATTACCTACCGGTAGGTAGCATAGCCTAGGGTAATGTTCGCGTAGGCCTAGCTTACGTTTACCTACCGGTAGGTCAGAAATTTTTACTTTTTCAAATATATATCTTGTGTAATGTTCGACCCTTACTTTTTTAACTGAAAAATAGGCCTTCAAAAATCGAACATTACACGAGTATATACGGTAGTTTACATGTGTTAGCTTTAAAGTTGTCGCTTGTATTTGTCAGCGAGAGATGGACTATTGTTTTGCGAAGAGAGAGGGAGACGGAGCAAAAATGATTAAGTGCAAAGGAGCATGTTCAGTTTGAAAACGTCTGCTCACAAGCCTAATTATTGTGAAACTGTGAATAGGTGAGTTTTTATTCAATAGGTTATAAGGTTCTCTGTATCGTGAATGGGCAAATAAGCAAGAATAGAACCCGTGAATGACAGGATTTGACTGTATCCCTATTTTAGAACTAAGGTTTGTATAGCTAGGAAAAATATAAAATCACTTAAAAGTTGTTATAAATGGTATATTTTTGTGGTAGGAGATAATCAGTGCCTCATGTAAGGAAATTAAAGACATGATTTTGTTTATGTATTGAGCTTAAAGACACTTTAATGTCTACTATATTAGCATTATAATATGCATGCTCCACTAAACTAGGATAAGAGAATTTTCTAGAATCAAATTATCATTCTCTTTTCAGGGCAAAATTAAATACAGGGAAACCATAACCGATGGATTTGACAAAGTACCCGATGCCTTTATTGGACTGTTTTCTGGTGAAAATATTGGTAAGGCAATTGTAAAGGTCTAGAAGGATTTCTATACTGTATTTTCATATAAGGAAAGGTATGTCCTGAGAAAAATGACAGCTATTTTACTACAAATATTATGTTATGTTCATGTTGTGGCATCTACACTTAAATTTTAAGTTACTCTTAAAGTGATGTGTTATAAGTTGTCCTTCAAAATCATATTCCATTATTCGGAAATACTTTTTATTCATGAAGTTAGAATTGTCCTTAGATTGATCATCTTATAAGATGAATGATAACTTCTTGAATTTAACCTCAGTTTAAAAATAAGTATTTTATCCTAATATGATATATAAATGTTCATGTCATGAGCATACATTGTCTAGTCCAGAGTGTAGGCCAGTGTTTTTATCTGATTTATTTTTCAGGTACCAAGTGTTACTTAATAAAACTAGATGTGCCATTAAGCTATAAGACTTTAGTTGAAATTATAACTCATGAAAATCAGACAAAGAACTTATGATTTTTTTTTTCTTTTGCAATTTAGCTTATCTGTATGCTTTGTCAATTATAAGTATTCCATTATTGAAGCCATTTTGCATCTGAAGTCCTTCACAGATATACCATTTTACTTTAAGGTTGAATTTGTTTCAAGGTTTGGTTTTTTTTTTTTTTTTTTTTTTTTTTTTTATTCATCAGTGTGTTTTATTAAGTGACAGGTTGTTAGGTTTATCTTTGACATATGTTTATTAATGAATTCACTCCTGAGATAGGTACTACTTGTAGCATACCTTTCTCGTAATCCTAGATGGTTCTAAAAGTTCTGTATAGCATGCCTTTGATCGCGGGAGCCTTGTGTCTGTCTAGTATTTCTCATTTATTCTTTACGACCTCTGTTTATTATTTGGAAACCAATCTTACTGGCCACTCATGGCCAGTCTTATGTTAGTTTAACTATGTGAGCCAGTGGGTCATTAGATTACTTTTTGGTAATATTAGGTAATCAAAGTAGTCTCTATATCAGTATAAAGAATGAATTGATCAGCAGGGTTTGTTACTTTTGTTCCTATGCACATAGAAAACCTTTGCTCTTTACTATGGATATTAGTTTCCGGCATAGCTGGAATCTAGCCATAAACTTAACGCGAGGTGTTAATGATCCTCCACTAGTTAGCGGGGCTTAGACTAGCCTTCCCGCTCACTCATTCGTCTAGTGGAGTGTCACTTTTGGTTTTGGCTTGGTAGAGTGAAGACACTCTCTTGTAAACCCACTTTTTTAAACACAAGACTTGTCCAGTAGTTATATATATAGCTTACATCCCCAACGTCAACGGCAGAAAATTCTAAACTCGTGCCAACCGCCAGTTGGATAGCCAGGTGTACCACCCCTGCACCCTAGCGAGGTACCTGGGAACCATTCCAGTGACCCTCATATATTCCCTGCCGTCGCTAGCGGCGACACGTGAATTCTACTCCGTCATTACTGATTGTTATTTTGGTGAAGTACAAATCTTTGGTTATTGACTCCCGCTTGTTTTTGATCTCGCTTTGGATATTTCTTGATTTTGTTTGGATTAGATGATTTTTGACCTTTGCATGTCTGATTTCTCTTAAATTTTCAAAATGGCCACCTATAACTTTTAGGTTACGTGTGACTAGTGGGTGTAAGACCCGTATGGCTAAAGCCTCTCTTGACCCCCATTCTCTCTGTGTTGCATGTAGAGGTAAAGAGTGTAATTTAGGTGATCGCTGTGACGAATGTGTTTTGCTGTCAGAGCATGAATGGATTGAGTTTGATAGATACAGACGTAAACTCAAAAGGGATATATTGAGGCGTAGTTCTTCTCGCTCGTCTAGAGATATTTCCTCTTCCCATGTCATTAATCCTATTCCTTCACCTGTACTGGTAGATCACGATCCCACTATTGCAACTGCTAATGAACCTTCACTAAAAGAAATGTTTGTGGCGATTCAAGCTCTCGGCGCTAAAGTTGAATCTTTGGCTGCGGACAGGACACAGTTGATGTCCGATGTGCGTTTATTAAAAGGTGAAGGTGCAAGTGCAAGTGCAGTGAAGTTAAGTGCAGTGGAGGGTGCGCCTGCTCGTGTATGTCGTTCTCCCAGTCCTAGACTTCTTCCAAGCTCCCCAACCCCTGGGAGAAGGAATGTCGAAAGGCGAAAGGAGACGAGAGGCTTTATCAAACGAGCAGACGTACCTGTGGGCGCCTCCCAGGACGTTCGCCCTCACCATTGGAAAGGCGAGGTTAAGTGTTTTTCGTCGTCTTCGGATGACCCCTTGCCTAAAAGAGGCTGGAAGCTCACTTCCAGACCTCTTAAGAGGTCCTATGATAAGGCCTATCGACGTCCTGCTAGTTCAAAACCTGGATGTAGTCACTGGGATACTCCAGAGCCTTTTGAAAGCCCCAGATCAAACGTCCTTGTAGAGCGCTGGACGTTTCCAAGGATCCTTCTGTGCACTCAGGACCAGGCTTTACCTCATTCCAAGCGCCCAAGCAGCCTTCAGACTGGGTTTCGCCTTCTAGCCGCTCTGTTCCGTTTAGCGATGAGGAGAACGTTATGATTTCATCACCGTTTTCACAACGTTCGGATCCTAACTTTGTCATTCTTCAAGACATGCAAAGCAGGCTCTCGTCCTTTATGCAATCATACCTGCGTAGCAAAAACTCTCATATCAGCGGTTGTGATCGGAGCAGCGAGCCAGGATGTGTTTCCGAGCGCCCTCGTAATCGGGGATCTAAGCTTCCTTCTAGCCGCTACGAACGGCCTTTAGGAAGTGATCGTGATCGTTCTCCTAAGTCCGCAGTCCACAGTTCTTTTATTGAACGCGAACGAGACAGTGTGCCCGTGCGTTCTTTTAAGAAAGACGTCGGACTTCCTGTTAAACAGGTTATTGAACGTCCTTGCGAAGGGGTACCGAACGTCCTGTTATACAGGCTTATGTTCATTCTTTGGATAAGTCTTTCGAACGTCCTTCGACTCAGGCTACTGGACTTCTTACAGAACGGGCTGCCGATCCTCCTTCGGAACAGGCTGCCGAACGTCCTTGCAAACAGGCTACCGAACGTCCTTTCAAGCAGGCTGCCAAACGTCCTATCATTCAGGGAGTTTCTCTCTCCGCCAATTATTTTAGTGAGCGTCCTTCAGGTCGTGTTTCCGGGAGGATTACAGTTGAACGAGTTGCTGAACAACAAGCGGTTTGTAGTACCGAACGCTTGTCAGCAGTTGACGGCAAGCGTGTTTCTGAATATGATCCTGAACGTCCTATCCCTTGTCATATTTCGGATGTTAGTTTGGATTACGATGAGGAGGCTTATTCTTTTCAAGACATCGATGCGGTTCATGTACAGGAACTTCTCGTCTCCGATCGAGCTGATCGCGAGCATTCGGATGAGCCGCACGCGACTCTGCCACCTGTTACTATTCGCAATGAGCCTATTTCTATTGCGGTTGGCACTCAGGATTTTTCTGAAATTGAAACCGCTCTTAACCCTACTGCTCCCGGAGGAACGTTGCAAGAGAAGGAAGTAGAAGCCCAGCTTTCTCCTTTGGAGTTTGATGACGTTTCAGAAGACGAGGACTCTGTTTCTTTCCGTCATTCTGCCGATCTTAAAAAACTAATGAGAGTTTTTACGGAGAGTTTTCAGACTTTTTTGTGCCTATAGCTCCGCGCTCGCCTCCGTCTGAGTTTACTCTCGGCAAAGCCTCTAAGAAAGCCCGCTTTACTAAGATGGTACTGTCGCGTTCGTCCAAAAGAGCTCTTAAATTAATGGGTGACTGGTCGCAGTCTAAGAAGACTTTAGGAAAGACGTCTTTTTCCTTTCCTCCAGCTAGACTGGCTTCGAGGTCGAGCATCTGGTACGAGACGGGAGAAGTTCTCGGCTTGGGTATTCCTGCCTCTGCCCAGGGAGATTTCTCAAGCCTCGTAGACGCTCCTCATCGGTCGGCCATGAGAAAGACCAAGATTTTTTGGTCTACTTCAGAAATGGACCACCTTCTCAAGGGAATTTTTCGAGCCTTTGAAGTTTTAAACTTTTTAGACTGGACACTTGGGGCCTTAGGTAAAAAAGTTGAGACTTTTAAAGAGGGGGATACCTCTGCCCTGGTCCATTTGATGTCGTGCATGGACAAAGCCTTGAGGGATGGCTCTAATGAACTTGCAGCTCTTTTTTCCGCAGGCATCCTTAAGAAAAGAGATCAACTATGCTCTTTTCTTTCGCCGGGGACGACTCCCTTCCGGAAGTCCGAACTTTTATATGCGCCTCTTTCTCCATTACTGTTTCCACAAGAACTTATCAGGAAGATTTCTTCAACTTTAGCTCAGAAGGCTACTCAGGATCTTGTCTCCAAGACTGCTAGAAAGGCTCTTCCTCCCTCTTTTACCAGCCGCAAGCCGAAGGAAGATACTTTTCCCAAGTTTTCCCAGCCCTTTCGAGGAAGATCTTCCAGCAGGGGTAGCTCCAGACCTGATGCTAGAAGGAGTAAGAGAAGAGGTTTCAGAGCAGGGCGAAGCAGAGTCTGACTGCTTTCCCCTTCAGGCAGTAGGTGCCAGACTACTCAAATTCTGGCAAGCGTGGGAGAAGAGAGGAGCAGACCAATGGTCTATTCAGATCTTGAGGGAGGGTTACAAGATCCCCTTTCTAGGGAGCCCTCCCCTGGTCTTAGTTCCTGTGGATCTCTCTCCCAGATACAGAGAGGAGGCAAAGAGACAAGCTCTTTCGATCCAAGTGTCTCTTATGTTAGAAAAGGGGGCCATAGAGAAGGTTCAGGATATCCATTCACCTAGTTTCTACAACCGACTATTCCTGGTACCCAAGAACTCGGGGGGATGGCGTCTAGTTCTGGACGTGAGTGCGCTGAACAAGTTCATCATCAAAACGAAGTTTACCATGGAAACTTCGAAGTCAGTGCTAGCAGCAGTAAGGAGGGATGACTGGATGGTCTCATTAGACCTTCAGGACGCCTACTTCCACATCCCCATCCATCCGAGCTTCAGACCCTACCTAAGGTTCGTTTTCATGGGAGACGTCTTCCAATTCAGAACCCTATGCTTCGGCCTTTGCACAGCACCTCAGATCTTTACGAAGCTCATGCTGAATGTAGCAAAGATCCTACATTCAAGGGGCATAAGAGCCTCCCTGTATCTCGACGACTGGCTTCTCAGAGCGCACTCTTACGATCACTGCCTGAAGGATCTTCAGACAACCTTGGACCTTGCAAAAGAACTGGGTCTCATTGTAAACAAGGAAAAGTCTCTCTTGGTTCTATCTCAAGAGATTTTATATTTGGGGATGACGATACGGAGTCAGATTTTACGGGCTTTTCCGTCTCCCTTAAGGATAGAGCAAGCCAAATTGAAACTAAGATTGTTTCAAAGCAAGAAAGTTTGTTCAGCAAGGAAATGGATGAGTCTGATAGGAACCCTCTCCTCCTTAGAGCAATTCATCCCACTGGGAAGACTGAATCTTCGTCCTCTCTAGTTCCATCTCAACAGCCATTGGGACAAGGAGAGGGACTTGGAAACAATGTCCATTCCTATCACGAACCCCATCAAAGACTGCCTTCGTAGGTGGGAGGAACCAGACAAGTTCCAGGAAGGTCTCGACTTGTTAATAAAGAGCCCAGACCTTGTGTTATGCTCCGACGCCTCGGACACAGGATGGGGAGCAACCCTAGACAAGTTAGAAGTCTCGGGTCTATGGGCAGAGCCCCAAAAATCCTTGCATATCAACCACAAGGAGTTGTTGGCAGTTCTTCTAGCCCTCAAAAGTTTCGAGGCTTTAGTCACCAACAAAGTAGTTCAGGTCAATGTGGACAACACGACAGCATTGGCATACATCTCAAAGCAAGGGGGAACACACTCGATATCTCTGTACGAGACGTCAAAGAATCTCCTGGTGTGGGCAAGAGAGAGGAAAGTTATACTTCTGACGAGATTCATTCAAGGGGAGAAAAACGTAATGGCAGACGGAATCAGATCCTTCCAACAGAGTAGACCCTCAACCTTCATGTGTGCAAGAGCCTGTGGCGTCTTTGGGGTCGCCCTTGCATAGATCTTTTCGTAACCTCGAAGACGAAGAGGTTAGAGGCGTATTGCTCCCCTGTTCCGGAATCCAGAAGCAGTCCACATAGACGCTTTTCTGTTGGACTGGTCCAATCTAGATCTCTACGCCTTCCCACCTTACAAGATCCTGCACAGAGTAATACAGAAATTTGTGACATCCAAAGGAACTGGGAAGACCCTAGTGGCTCCCTATTGGCCGTCAAGAGGATGGTTCACAGAGGTACTGGAATGGGTGATAGACACCCCAAGAATTCTTCCTCTAAGAGTAGATCTACTCAGACAACCCCACTTGGAAAGATTGCATCAAAATCTCCATGCTCTTCAGCTGACTGCCTTCAGACTATCGAAAGACTCTCTAGATCTAGAGGCTTTTCGAAGGAGGCAGCTCAAGCGATTGCGAGAGCAAGAAGGACTTCAACCATCAAGGTCTATCAATCTAAGTGGCAGGTTTTCAGAGAGTGGTGTAGAGTCAACTCTCTTTCCTCATCCAGTACCTCTGTAGCTCAAATTGCGGATTTCCTGCTATATCTTCGAAGGAAATGCAATTTCTCCTCCTCTACTATTAAAGGCTATAGGAGTATGTTAGCTACTGTGTTTAGGCATAGAAACCTTGACCTCTCTGGCAATAAGGATCTACAAGAGCTTCTCAAGTCTTTCGAGACTTCAAAACGACGGAACCAAGATTCTCCAGCCTGGAATCTGGATATTGTTTTGAAGTATCTCATGAGCGACAGGTTTGAGCCGCTTGGTTCAACTTCCTTGAAAGACCTCACTATGAAGACTTTAATTTTTCTCCAGTCTTGCGACAGCCAAAAGAGTGAGCGAGATTCATGCGTTTAGCAAAAAAGTTGGATTTCGTAATGGTAAAGCTGTCTGTTCCTTGCAATTAGGCTTTCTTGCCAAAAACGAACGCCCTTCTCAGCCTTGGCCCAAAGCATTCGAGATTCCAAATCTTACGGATCTGGTTGGAGATGAGGTAGAAAGAGTCTTGTGCCCAGTTAGAGCTCTGAGATGCTACTTGGAGAGAACAAAAGACTTACGAGGCAAGTGGAGTCGTGTGTCGTCGCACACTTGTCAACCACGCCCAGGTGGGGTGGGCAGGTGAGCCCCAACTGCTGACAAATGTCAGGTCGTTTCTCTCCTAGCACTCGCTACCTCGATACGCTTGCCGTGAGTAGCATGTGCTTCCAATCAGCATGCATGTGAGTACTCTCCCCTGAGAGATCCTGTAGCCATCCCTTCATTCGTGAAGGAAGTGCCATGGTTCCTACAGTTCATTCAGACTGTGAAATGGGCGGTTGTCGACACTGTTCCAGCACCACTACCAGCGGTCTTTTCTTTACTAATCGCTATCCCTGTCGCTGTGTCTGGATCTCCTGGAATTTCCAGTCCACCCTTAGATCCTAGATATAAAGAGTATTTCCTCCAGGCAGGTTCCTCCTCCTCCTCCTCCTGTGGCTGCTCCTTTGCCAGTAGGTCACTGAGATACGTAGACTCTAAGCCTTCCTGTGACCAGCCTGATCCCGTTTGGGAGAGATTGGGTACCATCCCAATTAAGCTGATCAAAAAGCAGAGACCGAAGCAGTTTACAGATAACTACCTGTTGTCCCCGGTGGTGTTCGTTCGAAATGAACCATCTGCTCAGCCCCTGTGGCCCCCAAACAGGCTTCGCAGCCAGTAGGTAATCCTCAGAAGGAGACTTTCTCTCTCCTTGCCTCTTTCGTGGCTAAGTTCTGGGAGCGGAAGGATACGAAAACTCCTCTGAAGAACAAGGCTTTGAAGGCTCTTGATGTGCCGCTCTTGGTTTGGCTCCAGACCTGTTGTTGCCTATGATGCAGGACCTCCCCTCTAGGTCTCATGCCACTGTCGGGGTACCTGTTGACGAACCCCCAGACAACAATCTGGTGTGGAGAGTCCTATTGCTTCTCTTACCGTGCCGCTGTTGGGGTATGCGTATGAGCTTAGAGTTGGACGAGTCTAAAGACGAGGATTCGAAACACTTGACGGTGTCCTGCCTCTACCTTATAACCCTAAGACCTCTGCTGCTGATCAGAGAGAGTCGGACCATTTCTTACCTTGGTCTATGATGGCGAAGGGAGCCAGAAAAAAAGGTCATATCCCAGTGTACAGAAACTGCGAGCTCTCTCAGGGCTCGTAACTTGTCGAGATTGATCCCTCTGCCGTTCGTACAATAGAGAAAACTACAACATCCTTGATAATTACCCCTCGCTACTGCTACTGGACCCAGCGCCCCTAGCACACAATATAACCTTTGGCAATGGCGCAACAGGTGATTTTCTTAGTTGTCGAAGCTGTGAACATGGGAGTTGCAAAGGCCTTCTTACAAGCTGCTTCATGGATCAAGTTCTGGTCTGGCTCTGTTGGGTACCCAATTGCCATTGAGACTGGAAGAAGGTAATTAACAACTTTTTGTTTTCAGGAGTGATAGCTGTCATGTTTCTCACTCACAACATAGCCAATCGGTGGGAAAGCTGGATTCTGAAAAGGTGAGATTGTCATTTCACAATTCCCGAGGCAGGTGCCGAAGAGAGAAGTGCTCAAGATACGCAACTTGTCAATGGAAGTTCCTTCCTTGTTTAACTCGTTTAACTCTGAAGATATTGACGCAGTTGCAGTGTGTTAGAGGAAGGTGAGTCACAGCTCCACCTCCCCCTCACTCTTCAGCACCATCTGCACCGAGGACTTACCCCCTTGCATAGGCAGGCCGATAGATGTCACATGCTTCAAGGCAGTCCAGTGCCAAGAAAAAAAAAAGTTCTTAAGTAGCCCTTTCTTGGCAAGGTTCCAACAGGTAGAGGAAGGAGAGGTAGAAGACATTGCCATTCTTACTAGGGGACCCCTTCTGCCCAACCACCAGTTGGAGGATGCACGTAGTGCAGGTGACAGTGATGGGAGCTCTTCAGGGCTAAACTTTAGACAGTTCCAGTCCTCCATGTGGGATACCTTGTCCCTTTCACGCTCTCTCCCCCTCCCTTTACACAACATCCAGTGAGGTAGTGTTTCTTCACAAAGGGATCGGCGAACTCTCTCGCCTTTCAGGCAGAAGTCCAGGCTATGTTTGAGAAGGGCACTTTCCAAGAGATCCTTGACAGGTCCCCAGACTTCTACAGTCGACTTTCTTATAGAGAAGGTGTCTGGAGGCTGCAGACCAGTCATTGGTCTTTCTCCTCTGAAAAAGTGTTCGACAAACTCCATTCAAGGAGACAGTGGAAACAGTCAAACCAAAAGACTTCATGATCACACTAGATCTCAAAAATGCCTACTTCCAGATGCCAGTCCATCCTGTCTCAAGGAAGTACCTACGTTTCATCCGTCACGAGAAAATACAGTATAGCAGTTCTAGGTGCTGTGCTTCAGTCTGTCTACAGCTTTGCAGGTGTTCACGAGGATGTTCACCGTAGTATCAACCAGGGCCCATGCCAATGGCATTAGTTTCCTTCGCAAGAAAATTGATTGTTTCTCGTAGACTAGTTGGAGACCTTTGGCTACACAGTGACAGGCTTTTTGTCTCAATATGGGGATTGTTATAAATTTTGAAAGTCCTCTCCAACCATCACAAGAGCCAAAGACCTGTCAGATTTTCTTACACCTAGGAAGACACTGAAGTTTGTGTCAGCATAAGAACAAGGGGAAAGACTAATCTCCAGGGTATGGTCTCTGTCCAAGACTTTATTCATAGGCTCATAGGGGGCTCTCTTTAAAGACCTAAGGACCTTTGTTACATCCCAGGAAGGTGGTTTAAGTTCTCACGGAGGACAAATCTGCTTAAAACTCTTAATGAGAGGTGAGAGTTCCCATGAAGAGGAGAGAGATCAAGCCCTATCAGTTTGAAAACTTGGCTCAAGGCCGAGCGGTAACCTTTTACCATAATGACAAAGGAATTTTTCGTTCCTCGGAAACGCCAAACCGTTGGCAATCAGGAGAATAGTGGCCATAAGTGGAGCAATATTTCCCTTATAATACCAATACCAGAAGATTTCCACTCTGGTAGGCTATTGTGGACAACTTTCGGAGGTATCCAGGAAGTTGTTTTGCAGCTGGTCTCAAAAACCCTCTCTGAGGAGATGCGGGATAGTCTCCATCCGTGAAGCGACAGGCAATGTACTGCTTCGTGTAACTTTGTGTGGTTGATGTAGTAGGTTTGGGCCATTCTGAAAGTTCTTTCGGGACTTCTGAGACAAGTTCCAGCAGGTCTGGATACCATTCTGCTATTGGCCACTTTGAAGCTACTAGCATTACTGACTCTGGGATATTTGGACTGTGTTCAGGATCCGATAAGTTAGACAGACCAGTGGGAATATGTAATTGGTGAGTAAGTTCAGAGATGGGGAATCCCACAAAATCAACTCGGTCACTAGTGGTAGCAAAGACCTTACCGAACCAACTGTTATCCCTGGTATATTTAGTGGTCCGTAGTGACGTTTTTCTTCCCATAAACCTCCCCGAGATGGAGATTGTGTTAGTCTGTGCCCACCTGTGGATCTCTTCTTCGAGTTGGCAGAGCAGGGAAGACTGCACCTCCTTGTTAGGAGATATAGGTCACTACTGTGGAATTGTTGCTCATCAGCATCATAGAGTAACCTCTTGAGAAGTAGAGATGTGATAGTTGTACTTCTTTCATTCCCAAGAAATTGATGTGAAAGGTCTTGTCCTTTTCTGACCATAGGCCTGAGATTTGCTCCTTTCTTGTGCGAGGGCCCCAACCTTGGCGAGAAGTATCCGAGAGTAGAAGGAATTGTGGGGGAGAAACCTGAAGGGACTTCCTGCTGACAGATCCTCCCTCTCTCTCAGCCACGTATGGAGGCTTGTCACCTCCTCCTGTGGTACTGCCAGCAGGTTTGCTGGGTAGTCTTCAGAGCCCACAGCACTGAGAAAAGATGCATTCACCCAAAGAGAATGAGGCGATTTAGAAGTTTCTGCCAAGAGTTGGTAGGAAGTGATTTTCCTTCTAGAAAGGTTTTTGCCATCTTCCTGATGCTCTGGATCCTGTTGGCAGCTGGAAAAGCTCTGGTTTGAAGTCTATACCCATGCCTAGGTACCTGATGGATTGTCGAAGGATGAGGCTGGACTTCTCTAAGCTTAGTTGGGTCCCTAACCCCTTGTTAAAGTCTCTGCTAGGAGAAGCCAATTGTCTAGGTACCTCAAAAGCCTGATGCCCATGACATGAGCACAGGCACAAATATTCTGGTAAAACTTTAATGGCTGTTGACAGGCCAAAGCATAGCACCCTGAAGGGAAAGCTTAGGTACTAACTGGAAACAGAATAGATGGGAGACTTGAAAGTAGGCTCTTATAGGTCTATAATCAAGAAATAATTCTTTCGTATGGCCTGGAGAATGGGGGCTACTTCATCTGAGTTGGTTCCCCCTGCATGATGCAACGAGATTCTTAAGTCATTAATAGTGATCATGGTTGAGGGGTTCCATTTTCAGGGTAACTGGTTGTTCAACTTTGTCAGTTATAGGTGTAGATTCTTAACTTTTCCTTTCCTTGAATGCGTTTCCTTTCCCTTGTTGCATTCATGTATCGCGGGAGTCCAGCTTACTCCTGTTATAAGAGTGTTCGCCTCTAGCAGCATTGCGAGACAGAAGTAGGGAACTCTTTTTCTGAGCTCTATCAATGAAAAGCAGCATTGCAAGACAGAAGTAGGGAACTCCTTTTCTGAGCTCTATAAATGAAAAGATTAGGATTTCTCTGTGCCCTGCCATTTAGTGCGTCTACTGCTCATCTGCAACAAATGGGGATGTAAATCGTGGGGAAAGGGGGTTGAAGATTCTGGCGCCCTTTCCATTACTTGTACCTGAAAGGAAAATTCATCCGAAAGATAATATTCTTACTGTTGTGAAGAACACGTAATGTGTGAAGGATTACGAACGTCAGGCAAAGAACTATTGTGCAGCTGTTCAGGTAAAGCAATAGATTTGTTACTTCAATAGTTTGTAACGTAGCCTGTTTTTTTGTAAGATTTGGGGGAAATAATGATGTGATGATGAAACATGTTCCTTAGGGTGTGCTGTTTGTAAACTAGCTTGAAAAGCGGTACCGCACTCATGGTGGGGTACCGCACGACAGGAGTGAGACTCAGGATCATATGGCGGCTTTGCGGAAGAATATCCTCATGCGTCAAAATGCAACATGTGGAGAGACAACATTGTAAGTGGGCATAACTCTTGTAGACTAGTCAGCCTGACCACCCTGCGGATGAATTTCATCAAGCAAAGGAATGGCTGCACGTGGGGTGACTATATCACACGTAGGAACAGTGATGTGTACTGACTTGTTAGGCTAAAAGTTCTACCTGGCTGAATCCTGAATGGACAAAACTCAGAGTAAAGGTATAGTCACTCTCAATGTCTTAGACCAAATCAATGGGTTAGAAGCAGCTTGGCATGGCTAAGGTTTGGGGTGTAGACACAGCCGAAGCTGTCTGACCATCCTTGTAATAAGATGTAGTGTCTTGGAAAGAGTCCTGATAACTCTTTTGTAGGAAACGGCAGGTTCGACACCAGGGTTCCGCGAACGGGAATGTTAGGAGAATTTAAATGCTCAAATCAGAAATGCATGCATAATAGGATGAGCAGGGACCCGGGTCCCTCTTCATTATAGGCCCTGACAATAACCTGTCTCATCCAAAAGGAGATGGTATTCTTCGATACCTGCTTCTTCGTAACACCCGTGGAGACGGAAAGGTTTTTGATACCAGGCCGGAGGTGTGCAGTCCTCTCAAGGTACTTTCTAATAGCACGGACAGGGCACAACTTCAAATCTTCTGGATTCCCTGTCTTAGGAATGGATGGCATTGAAAATCCCTCGAACTTCGGATCCCAGACCGCTGGATTTTGTGTTTTTGCCACGAAAGAAGGAACGAACTTGAGGGAGATTTCTCTCCACCCCTTCGAATGAGAGATGTCGTAAGACAGCCCATGGATCTCTCCTACTCTCTTAGCAGAGGCCAAGGCCAACAAGAAGACTGTCTTGAGAGTGAGATCCCTTCAGTGGTTCGAACGGGGGTCCACTTAACATTTTCAAAACCCTTGCCAAGTCCCACTGCGGCACCCTGGAGGTCTGAGGAGGGCAAGCTTGTTCGAAGCTCCTGATGAGCATAGAAATGTGCCTAGAGGTGCCCAGGTTGATGCCCTTCAGTAGAAAGACTTGGCCCAAGGCTGCACGTACCCCTTTGATAGCCGGAATTGACATGCCCACTTCGTCTGAGATGCACTAGAAAATCTGCGATATCTGGGACCGAAGCTTTGAGAGGCTTGATGTCCTTTGAGGTACACCATTTTGTAAAAGTGGCCCATTTTGCTTGGTAGACCGCTGCTGAAGACAGTCTCAGATAACGTGACATCTTTTCTGCAGTTCCTGTTGAATATCCCTCCTTCCTCAGGAGCCGCTCAATAGTCCAGGCGTGAAGGCGTAGAGACTGAGGATTGTCGTGGAACCTTAAAAAGTGTGGCTGCTGTAGAAGATCTGGCCTGTCGGGTAGCGGCCACGGAGGAAGACATGCCAGGTCCTTTAGATCCGCGAACCACTCCCTCTCCGGCCACCAGGGCGCTACCAAAGTCATCTTTAAGTTTCGGGCCGCCCTTACTCAGGTGAGCACTTGCCTGATCAATGTGAAGGGGGAAAAAGCGTACACGTCGAGGTTGTCCCATTTGTGCTGAAAGGCATCTTCCAAGGGCGCCTTTGGGTCTGAGACAGGAGAACAAAACACGAGGAGTTGTGCGTTCAGTCTGGTTGCAAAGAGATCCATCACCGGCGATCCTCATCTTTGAATGATGAGCCTGGCTACTTCTGGGAGGAGGGACCACTCTGTTCCCACTATTTGTCCCATCCTGCTGAGACCGTCGGCTAGGACGTTCTTCTTGCCTGGAATGAACCTTGCTGAAATCACTATCTGGTTCGACTCTGCCCAATCCAGGATCTCCAGAGCGAGATCGCACAACTCCTTTGACTTTAGACCTCCGTGTTTCTTTATGTACGCAACTACTGTGGCGTTGTCGCACATCAACGCTACCGTGTTTCCCCTTAGAAGTTCGATGAACTGCAGGCAAGCTTTTTGGACTGCCTGCAACTCCAGGACGTTGATGTATCGCCCTTTCTCCTCGTCCGTCCAGGTTCCTCTCGCCGTCTCGTTGAGGAGATGTGCTCCCCACCCCTCAATGGAGGCGTCTGTGAACAGGAGCATCTCGGGAGGCTCGGTTGCGAAGGGCATCCCCTTGAGCGTATTCGACCGACCCTGCCACCACTCCAGGGAGGGTATTGTGTCCGGCAGGACGGGGATTAATTTGTGGGGCGAGTCTACTTGGTTCCAGAAACCCTTCAGGTTCCATTGGATGCTCCTGAGCCTGAGCCTCCCTTGGGGAACGAGTTTCTCTAACGACACTAGATGTCCTATCACCCTTTGCCAGTCCTTGGCTCTCCTGGGTTGTCCCGAAAGGAAAGGCAGGAGGATCCTTTCTAGGTTGTTCACCCAGTCCTCTGACGGAAAGGCCTTCACTAGTCGGGAGTCCAGTGTCATCCCCAAGTAGGTCATCCTGGTGGAGAGCGATAGATTAGATTTTTCTCGGTTGATCGTGATACCCAGATCCTTGCAGAATTGAAGCAGCCTTACACCTTGCTCCCTCAAAAGTCCCTCTGAGGAGGAAAGGAGCAACCAGTTGTCCAGGTACCGAATGAGCCGAATACCCCGCTCGTGAGCCCACACCGAAGCTGTCGTGAAGACTCTTGAATACCTGGGGAGCTGTTGACAAACCGAAGCAGAGAGTCTTGAACTGTAGGATCTGGGCAACCCACTTCACCCGGAGAAACTTCCTACTTGAGGGGTGGACCGGGATTTGAAAGTATGCGTCCTTGAGGTCTATGGTCATCATGTAGTCCTTTTCCCTCAAGGACTGCAAGACCAACTTCGGGGTGTCCATTTTGAAGTCTGTCTTGCAAACAAACTTGTTGAGGGCTGACAGGTCTATCACCGGTCTCCATCCCCCTGTCGCCTTTTCTACCAGAAAAAGTTGGTTGTTGAAGCCTGGGCCCGGATGTAGGACCTCTTCCATAGCACCTTTCTCCAACATAGTGGACACTTCCTGAAGGGCTGCCCTCTTCAATGGGTCCTTGGGTGCCAGGCTGGCTGGAATCAAAGGTGGAGGTTCCGTTAAGAATGGGAGTCTGTACCCTTCTTTCAGTACGGATACTGTCCAGGGCTCCGCACCGTGAGCCCTCCATGCTTGCCAATATTGTCTGAGGCATCCCCCAACCTGAGGCTTGGGCAGGAGTAGGGGGCCTCCCACTCTATCTCCTCCCGGAGGAGCGGCCTGAACGCCCTCTCCTGGACGCTGAATATGCCGTCCAAAAAGAGGCAGAAGCTGCTGGGGCTCCTCTACGGGGGGCCCAAGAGGAAGATGGGGCGTCTCTCCTCGTCAGGCTAGAAGAGGCATGTAAAGTAGAGGGTCCATCCAACGTTGACCTCTTGTAGGCGGGTCTCCTCACGGGTTGTGAGGTCTGGATGTGCTCACCTCCTTCCTTTTTGAGACCTTTTCCATTAACTCCTCCAGCTGTTTCAATGGAAACAGGGAGTCACCCCACACAGGTAGGCTCCTCAAAGCCCTTGCTTCTCTGTCCGGGATCTTCCGGGAAAGCTTGGCCAAGATAGTATCCCTTTTCCGAAGTACCCAGTTAGCAGACAGGGCAAGAGACTGACAAGTCAAGAATTTCAAGGTCTTGCCCCTGGAGATGATAAGTTCCTTCAGGAGGTCTTGTTGCGCCAGGTCTGTCAAGTCGTAGGTGCTTGCACACCTACCAGAGTGGAGGCCCACCAGTCCAACCAGGAGGCTACGTGTACCAAATCTTTGGACAATTCTTCCATCATTGCAGCCTCCGACTGCGAAAAACAAATCGGGGCTGATGCGGCTCTGTCTTCTGGGGCACCCTGGCTCAATACTTCCAGGGAAGATTCTATCTTGCAGGCTCCCGGTCGCTGCCCTTCTGGGACATACTCTGGGACCTGAGTCCCTGTAGTAACTTTGAGGAGCTCTGTGACTTCGGGGCCTCGGCATTGCCCGCCACAATCTTTTCCACGTGGGCACGGCCCAGGACCAAATCCCTGGCCACAGGCAGCGCCAGGGAGGTTTTCTGCTGCACGGGTGCCTCCATCAGCCGACTTAGGCTGGACCGCCAGGAGTCCTCGTCGGCTGGAACAGGTTCTTCAATTCGGTGATGTCTGCGTATCAGGCCTATCACCCTACGATATGCCAAGTCCTCTGTTGGGGAACCTGCCCTGTCGTCAGCAACACCCTCTGCGTGATTCCGAGGTGCCTGGTTAACAGGCACTCCCAATGGGCGCCGTGGCTCCGGCTCAACGAGCACCTCCCTGCGGTGGTAGCGGTCTGCTCCGACGGAAACCTCCGCACTAGGTCCGGGTGACGGGACGGGAATCGCCGTGTCGGCGAGGTCTACCGTCCGTAAAATATCTTTGGAGGACGAGGACGCGGTTTCCGTGGGCTGGCCCGACGGAGGAAACCGTTCCTGCGAGTCCAAGGGCCGAGTCAGCTGTGCTGACCCGACCAGGCTGCCCGTCCGAAAGCATGGCTCCCCCCGCTGGGCGGGTTGAGCCGGAAGCTTCGCGGTCTTATGCCTGCCTGAAGAGGCCTTCTCGCTCTGTTCCTTGCGAGGGTCATACTTGTGGCTGGTCGAGGGCCTTCGTGGCGAATAATCTCTGGACGGGCAGCTTGGAGAACGCTGAAACTCGCTCCTGCGGGGAACGAAGACCCATTCACCATTGGGAGACCTACTCTTCCTGTACTTCCTCCTCGGTGACCTGGATCGTCTTCTACTATACCTTGAGCGGGAACGCCTGCTCCTGGACCCTCTCCCTCCGCTGTCGGCGCCTCCTCCTTGCTTCACCCTCTGAAGAGACCGAAGAGCCGCCCTCCGAAGATCCCGACGATACTGCATAACCCGACCGACGGACGGGAGCCACGGAGGTCTTCGCGACCTGTTGAGTTCCAGAGGTCGAGGGTTGTAAAAACGAGTTCGGAACCGCCGTCAGAGGAGCTGGAAAGGAGGTCGGACGCACTACGCTGGGGAACTAGGTATCTAGGCCATCTTCCATCCGTAACGGGGACCTACCTGGCGTTTTCGGGAGCTTCCACCCGAAGGGCTCCCCTGCCGTCGAGTCTAATCTCTCCTGGGCGCTATCAGCTGCTGAAGTACCTGAAACACAGGCCCAAGATGCGGGCGAAGAGACGGGCACAGTGTTACTCCACATGGGGTCATCGGAGGAGACGTGCCCCCCAATCACAAGGGCAGAGTCTCCAAAACCCCCAGACACAGCACTATCAGGCCCCCCACTAGCCTGTGATGGCCCAGCAACCTCCACATCATGTAAATTACACTCTTGGGGAAGCGCCCTCGGCACTTTCCCCGCAACGGACTTACCTCGTCCCCTACCCTGGGTAGGGAAAGAAGAGACAGAAGCCCCGTCAGACCGTCCACCTGGCGACGGTAATGGCGAAGAGATGCTTGTCTTCCTAGTAGGAGATCGTTTAGACTATTTCTTCTTTGTGCTATAACGCACCCACTGGATTTCATTCCAGTTAACACACTCCGAGCATATATCCGTCGGTGAACACACACTGCCTATACAGGAAGCGCAAAGGGAATGCGGGTCCACCTCCGGCTTGGAAAGGAACGCTCCACACGACTTCCCGGCTCTAGGCCCAGGACAACGGCGGGTCTGCTCCATCACAACACAACCCCAAGACACAGGCACGAAGGGAATGAATAAGGAAATCACTTGGGAAACACAAGGGAAAGAAGTGAACACGCGAGAACACAAGGGAGATGCACAGATATACCACGCGGTAACCACGTGGGACACAAGAGTCGGGACACAAAGGGTCGCGAGAGAATGAGAGCGGCGTGATGGTATCACGACGCGACCAGAGAACTTACTGACGAGCGAGACCCAAGCTAACGCCGACCTAGTTCAGGACTACCCTCAGGGCACGTTCTCCTTACTCCTGGGTTAGTCCCCCACAGAAAACGTTAGTAGGGTAGACTACACAAAACTCTGGTCGGTTGAGAGGAGATTCCAGGTAACTCCTAAGAAAGTAGTTCAAGGCAAGTCTCTGTGTTGGAACAAATACAAAGTTTAAAAAAAAATTGTATACAGTATGTGAATTGCACCTTTACATCAACTTCAATAGACTATCTCTATGGTGCAGAAAGTCATGGCTTATAGGAGTAAATCTAATGTATACTACAGTATTCTCGTGCAGGAATAAAAGTATTAAGCACACATAACTAAGCAGTAGTTTGTATTTTATATATATTGGTTGCTATACACTTATGTATTTTCTCAGTGGATTAAGTAATAATGAAAATGTAAGCAAAATGCCAAAAAAGTCAAAGCTGAATAAAAATGGAAATATGGAAATAAAACACTGTATATTACTACAGTATATATTTTCATTTTTTTACATCTCACAACCAATCATACAGACTAGAGCCAAAACAAAAACAAAAATATAAAAATTCCAAAACCCTTCCCTTACAAGTTAATTCCCCCAAGCTAGAAGTTCCTAACAAATTGCATTTGGGAAAAGTTAATGGGGTGTAGTTAAAAGAAATACCAAATGGTAAAAATGCAAATAAAATAAAATAGCAAGTGTTGATATTTTAAGCTCTGTCAAATGGGCCTTTGTTTTTCACAAATGTTTCAAATCTGGAAATCATATAAAAATATGAAGGTAGTTTTCTCATGTACAAGTAGAAAGTTTCCCAAAGAAAAAGTTTGCACACACTGCACAATGTAAATCTGGGAATATGCTACAGAAAAATTTCATCATTTCAATGCTCACTAATTTTTTCCCGGTAATTTTCCAGTACAGTACTTTTTTTATTAATGTAAATGTGCATTTTCAGGGCTTCAGAAATAAAGAGCAGCAGCTTTGTATTGCAGTTGACAAAACAGTATTTATCCCATTATAACAAAATATATTGGTAAAGTTGTAAAATTTTGACATTCTGAATATTTTCAATTCCTTGTTATATACTGTTATTTCTGTAACCAGATCTTATCACAGAAGGGTGACCTGTTGTGAAAATATATAGGCTTTTTAATGATTTTGCTATCAATAAGAGGCAAGTACAATTATTTTTATCCTCAAAAGTTCTTTAAGTAGCCAAATCAAACCTTTTTGCTACCGCAAGTAAAAGATACATAATTGAGATAATAAAAATCTAACCTTGCATATTACAGTATAGTATATCTCCTTACAATGTACCTAACTACAGAAAGCCACAAAATACATAAGTTAGAAAGTAATCATTTACAGTTATGTACTTTCAGTTTGTTACAGCACCCAATTAAAGTAAATTATACTTGTCATTTTCATACTGCTGATTATCTTAAATTACCTAGAAACCAGGCCTAACTTACATTAATGTTTTGCCATTTGTCAAAATTCTTGGTTAGACCTGAAAAATTATGCAGTATGCAGTAACTGGATAGGAATTTTTGTGATTGACTAATACAGTTTTAGATAGTTATGCTGAAAGATTTAACTCTTAAAATTAATTTGTATAAAGGCCCTTCCACAAGCACCGTTGCCAATATTTTTGGGTGGGTGGTGAGAAAACCATGGGCAAAATATCGAAATAATTGTGCCAGTCATTGCCTGATGTTCACCACAGCTCTGGCTACTCTTTGCCATCTGTTTTAAGTCACAGGTATGCTTTCATATGCCCAATGCCTGCTGGGAACTGGTTGATCTGGTAACTTTAAAAACGAGCCAGTTGCTTCAAGTAGAATGGATAAAGAGCTGTCCACTCAATACATGTTATATAAACTAATTCCTAGAACTTAGGACAGTTCTTGTACATATTAACTAGTACAGTACTTTTAAAACTAAAGAAAAAAATTATGTACAATTAGATAAAAGTGATGATAGCTCTATATATATACATTTCACATTCACTTGTATAAAGTCATTTCAAGTGATGGTCATCTTATGTACACATTTAAAAACTTGAAAATAAAGATTCTCCAGATCTGGCTTCTCTTCTTAGAAAGGTAGTGCTTGTACAAGAGGCAAAATCGTTTTCATTCATCATCATATTTAGTATTGGTTCTGGTAAATTCATGGCACTAATGGCATGAACAATAAAAGGATCTAGCTCCAAACCTGAAAGGACATTAACAATAGAGGATCAAGTTCCAGACCTGAAAGGACATTTTATCCAGTATAAATTTCAACTTTTAAGATGCATGACTGGTATTAGAAATACTTGTTCGATCTTTATGTAGTACAACTATTGTAGGTTTCTTTACATAAGTTTTAATAATACAATGCAGTACAAGATTTAGATATCTCAATCTTGGAAAAATTTGTCTCAAGTCTTAATCGTCATACTGATTCCATTGATCTATTTAAAGATGGTTGCAAAACCTAATGTTGATACCATATGTATTTTCAAAGTACTATACAGATTTTTTTTATAACAGGCGGCCTCGTTAACATACAAACCATTGAGATTTTAAACGAGCACCCTGGTACAGTTACCCAATAATGCTTAAAGTAGCATTTATAAAGTCTACTTGTACAACTTCCAGCATCATGACACTAGGTTATTCACAAAAAATTTCTACTTTTCTTAAAACTTCCAGAATTACATTGTAAGCAAAAAGTGCAATAGCAGTAAAGCAGAGAGCTCTTCAGCTTCGTCCCAATGGTCAAAATGGGATTTTTCTATTCCTTAATGAGTAGCCCTGTAATTTTTTTTATTTGAAAACCCCTCCACCAATAGAAAGAAGTAACACTAAGTTTAACTGCATTCCCCTTTATGTAAAATAAACTAATACAGTACTTGGTGTCATATGGAAGACTGACGTAAGGAGGGAAAGGGGAGGCCTGGTGGCAACACTTTGTCTATATTGTGCCTGTCAACTATAAATGCACATTGAATATCATGCAGTTCTCAATTTCTGCATGGTTTAATCACTATTAATGTGCTTTATGTTGAATTTAGAAACAAACCATTTCACATGAACACATCTACACAATACAGCACAGTACTTGCACAGTCTTTAGTAAAGTAAAATTCCTTGTGATTAGTCCTTAACATATTTCAAACATGTCAAGTGGTTTGGACCAATACAAGTTATACAATTCAAGTTATTTGAAAATAGTTAAACAGTAATTAAAATTGTAAATCTGACCAAATTTAAAACTAGTATAAGGAGGATTTTCCCTTTTCTCTTATATTTCAGCAGCAAACCACTTGAATGACATAAATTAAAGCTCTATCACAAGACTAATAATTTTTCTAGAAATGAAAGACATTAGCCAAGTGTTCTGCCATACACTCATGTACAACTAAGTCTTATTACACAGCCAAACCTATTGATTCTGATAATTTGTAAATTTTTTCAAAGATTGAATCACTTACTGGACTTTTATACTTTCTTAAAATAAGTAAAAAGACCAAATTATTATTGACATTAAATAACTAATCCTGCCTTTGTAAATCTACATGTAAAGTAAAATATTCAATATGCTTTTACTTAGCCACCATAAATATTTCAAATTTCTTATTTCAATGCACTAAATTCAAGAGAATGCACACTGAAGAAAAATGATTAGCAATGGAAAACCTGTTGGAAGATAATTATAGATTTAACAGTATTTCTAAAGGGTCAAAACAAATTAGTCTATAGCCATTCAATTATTACCAAATGAGAATTTGAAAGAAATTTATTGCCAGAACTATATAGATTGAGATCTGTGATTAGATTTGGCAGTGTATTAAAACTGTGGTACTTAGGAGTGTACAGAAATTGGGCTTCATTAAGCAAGAAATGTGTTTTTGTTAAAACACATGTTGGAAAATCAACAAATGTCACTGCACTACATAATTACCTACATATAAAGTGCTAGAAAAGCTTTTACAGCTTTACATATGTACTATACCATATAGTACATAAAATAATTATATGTAATACAGGAGAGCTTGGCACTTCATATTTAACAACTATAATTTTGAAGAATTGCATCACAAAGTTTCCTAATATATACGTAAGCTATTCCATTAAACCTAAGTCAAAAATTTATTCAGTTAAATGGGTTAGGGAAAGTAAAATTTTTTATCACAGCCCTTGTTGCCTAGGACATTGCTTAACATATAGAACATGTCCTGCATACATACAAGTTTCAAAGTTACTAACCTAAGATAAAAGCTATCTTGGTGTGAGAGTTCTACACCCTGGCTTACTGCACAGTGACTCGCATCTACAACTTTCAGTAGAAATTTAATATTGGCCATTATTTGCTGTGTCCATAATTTTTCATGCAAATAATGAAGTTAACTTCTTTTGAACTCATTACTGGATTTATTATGGAACTTGGCAATATGCAACACCAACATAACCATGCTGATTGTAAACTTAATGTAAGAAAATAACTCTAGCAAGAGTAAATTTCATTTATCACAAAATATAATCTATGCAAATAGATACTTTCAAGATGTCATTAGTAACAATATGGTCTAAAATATAATTCCCTCAAGATTCAAGCTGTTAAAACAGTGTTTCACACAACTTGTGCAAGTCGCTATGCTGTACTTTTTATATGCATTTAGCAATAATTATAACCTACTATTATGTACATTCTGCTTTAGAATGTTACAATAAGTTTGTTCAAATACATTTACTATTAAGATAATGCATATAAAAATATATGGCATTTGGACCACATTTGTTTTCTTAATTTCAATGTTTTATATTTATGTCTGTGGCATAACTGTAAACAACCTAATCTTCATATAATAGAAAGCAGGTTAGGAATGTGGAATACCAGCAGATGATGCCAATAAATGATGCTTCCCATTAAAAATAAATTTGCATTAATTTTGATCATATAAAGCAATTAAAGAAAAAAATTTTCCTGAAAATACTTTTAAAGTTTGTCTATAAATCATTATAGCATCTATACACATAGGCTTACATGCATCTCGATGTTTCCCTATATTTCAGAGCCAATACAATCTGGTGCAATACATTACATGTTTCCAATGACGTGTGTATCCCCATCATTTATGTACTACAACAACAATATTGGAATGTAAAACTTTTAAACAACAAAAAGTAAATATGGCTGAGCAACTTTTAAAATAGAATTATAAAATTTAATAAGTTGAAAACAAATATGAAAGTTATTAGGCAACACATATGCTTGGATGCACTGATAAGATGTAGGATAATATAAAATTAATGAATAAAAGCTATACTGGTGAACTGCCATTACTATTACAGCACTTTACTAGATATTTATTTTTTAAATTAAAACATTATTCAAGTAATAATTTTAAACTATTCAAGTGAAAGTCAAATTTTCTCCAAGATCTAAAAGATCAAAATAAATTCTCCAGAATATATCAAATATTTCACAGCATCAGTCAACCTATGCATGTCAAAGTATAAAAATACAATACAATATCTATACAGCAGCCTATTGGGTTAAGGAAATCTCTTAATCTCAATCACGAGTAAAATTTAACCATTTGAACTTAAAAGTTGATACTTAGAAAATGGAATATATGAACATATGTGCTATGTAATGATTTTTCTAATTATACTAGTGCTTAAGAAATGGGGAAAACCAGCAATGGCTGGTAATTGTGAAAAGGGGTTAACTTAAAACCAACAACTTCATCTTTCAGTGCAAGAAAGGTAAACTAAAACATACTGTACACATTTTTAAAAATAGAAATGGTCATTGTGCATTGCATATAGTGTACAATCATACCTCATGTTCATTGATTCAAAGTCTCTTGACTCAATAAGAAAAACGACAACACAATTAACCCCTTTACAAAGCCACCTTGACACCATAAAAACTCCTATAAGCTACCCCATATCCTTAGTAATAAAAGGAAGTCATTTGACAGTTCAACTTTACTTTTTAATTTATACATAGTGTATATTTAAAAAATAACTTTTATAAAAAAAAGTCATAACATGAGGTGTGGCTATACATATATAATTTTTTAAGAAATAATTTACTTAGGTTATAGAATACACTAATTTAATGATTTTTCCTTATCAAGACCATAAAATTAGTTTTCACACTCAAACCATATACAAACATTAAATTAAAATGCTAAATTTCCCTTATAAAGACAACAATAGCATGAACGTAGTACTTTACTGAGCGCAACAATAAATAAGCAGTTAAACACAACTATAAAAAAATACAATTTTTCTAAATGTCTTTCATTAAAATTATCAAAACAATTTAAATCTGTACAATGATTTAAAATTGATAAATATCTCTTCATATCCATACAGTCTACTCTGCTACAATCATACAATTGGGTTTCAAAATAAGCATAACTTCAGCTAATGGAACCTGCACCACTGCCAAAAAATCTGTGTTTATGACATTCGAAATGTAGTTTTAAATATCAATAAATGTAATTAACAAAATAGCCATTGTATAATATGGCTATAAAAACCTTGGTTATTCTTCAGTGTCAGAAGTAATAATAAAAAAACAAAACATTTTCCTAATAAGTGTCAGTATGTTAAAATATCAAATCAATTGATATTGTTTTCTATTTAAGCTTAATAGATTATGTACAATTGTAAATTAAGTTTTGCAAAAACTTTTTCTACTACAGTATAGTTTACATAATGTGAAATAAAGTATGTGTAATTTCCATGATAGTTTGTTATAGCAGAACAGACTGTAATCTACTTTAGAATTTTATCAAACCTGATTTTTCTTGCAGGATATCTAACTGCTAAACAAAGGTACCTGTAGAGGCTAACAAGTCAGTCAAATTACTGTATTTTCCAGCCTGACTGACATTAAGCATTATGCTACAGAATATGCATTTATATTAGCACCTGTTTAATTGTGCACCACTACATGAACTACACCATTTTAAATCTTTTTACGAGATAAGTATAACAAATACTTCATAAAAGGATGTTTCTTGTTTTATCACAATTTTTTCCTTTTCTCTGTGCAGACATTTCTAAATTCAGCTAGCAATATTGTTTAACACTTCTGGGTAAGTCTAATCCAATAGGTTTTAACGGGATTTGAATTACTGTATACCAGTACATAAATGCAAATAGAGACTGTACCAATGAGTTGTGAAGAACCCTTCTTTCCTGAACTTGCTTCATTTTTAGTTGAGCTGGGCTTATTACATTATTTAATTGGATGCAATATGCACCTTTCTCATCAGAAACTTGAGCTGAATGAGTCCCCACACCCTGAAAGAACTACACCCATCACCTAAAGCATACACTTGAACGTTGAACACAATTAGCCATTAAGACATACAATTCCAATGTAAAGCATCCATTGCACTGAATTTTGCACTTTCCACCATGCTTCTGGTTCTGGTTCTTTGTGCACTGATAGTAAGCATTTTGTTTTTCTTGTACTATGCCAATCTGCACTACACCAAGATACAGCTGTTCAACTTATTGCATATCAGCTATGCAAAGCAGTTTTTAATGCTACACAAGTATTAATTTCACTGTCAGTGATCATTTCAGTGCAAATTGTCCTGTATCTACATCAGACTATTCATGTAGCAGTCATGTACAATGGTACATGTTATTCACATTTAGTATTAAAGTAATAAGAGGTTTAGTTAATGGAAATCATTCACAATTACATGTAAAGGATCCTGAGCCTTCTCCACACATTCTCGCACTATTTGCAGAATAATGTTCACTCTTCGGTCCAAAGCCACCATATGAGGCTCCCAAAGGATAGGGGTGATAGGATCAACACTCATAGAAGCCCTCATGGCATCACTCAGGTGCTGAGGGCCACGATGGAACCTGCAATGATAAAAGTTACAGTAAATTTCCCATACAGTTCTATTATATTTTTATACCGTAAAAGTTTTTTTTCGTCACAATTTGTAATGATGTGTGATGACAAGGGGAACTTTGGAAAAAACAAAGAGTTTACAATTTTATAATAGAGTACAGTAAATAAAATACATCAATTTAACTCATTTTAATTTGCTAACACCTTGGGCAATATTATTGGTAAGTTCTCCTGGTAAGAATTTGATTTGGACTTAGACTAATCACCTTTTAAAGGAGAAAAGCAACATGTATTTATAAAACAGATTATGAAACAATGAGAGGTATCTAAAAATAGCCACCAGAACAGAACAGACAGCCCTTTACAAACCATTCACATAAAATAGGGGAAAACTGCATCATAAGTAATATTTTATATACAAGTCATGGGTCATTATTTTGAACCTTTCTATAACATCCCAGCAAATTTCATACATAAAATTATTCCCAGAATAGGAAAAAATCATGCAAAAAAACAGTAGTAAATGTACCACCTCACACACCAAGTCTGGTAAGCAGCAATTGCATGATTAAATGGTGTTTCTGTGTACCTTACACAGATCTTTTTCCTAAAAGCTGCATTTAGTAAATTCTATCCATTATTACTAATGTAATATCTATTACTGATATACAATGACTAGGCTTTTTAAGAATAAATATGACCGAGATTTAATTTTTTGAATAGTTTTATGGAGTTCTAACCATACTCTAAGGAAAGCATAAACAAAGGGACTCTCTCCAAATAGGGGGTTCATGCACTCTATTGAAATTACTTTAAAGGTCTCTGCAGCATCTTTTCAAACCTTAGCCATACTCACTGCGATAATTCCATTCCCATTTCCATTTTTCTATCTTGTCTATCCTCTTTACCTGTAACTTCAAGGTTTTCCCCCAGTTGTAAATGAGCTCAGAACCCAGTGCTGGGGTATGACCCAAATTAAAAAAACCAATATTCTATAGTTGTCTGCTACTTTTCATTTGGTGCCTCATTTTATAGCATTATATTCAATAGTTTGGTTGCAATATGGTGCCAGGCAATTAAGGCTGTAGCCTATTGGAAACATCCCTGCCTGGCGATTTTCCCAATTGGTGTTCGAGCCCTGCTCAAACTTGATAGTTTCTTTCAGAGTCTGTAACCTTACTATCCTTGTGAGCTAAGGAGGGGGGATTTGAGGGAGCCTATAGGTCTCTCTTTTGAGTTATCAGCAGCCAATGCCTGGCCCTTCCTGTTCCTAGCTTGGGTGGAAACTGCTTGGGCATTGATCATATGTATATATGGTCAGTCTCTAGGGCATTGTCCTGATAAGACATTATCACTATCCCTTATCTCTGTCATTCATGAAAAACCTTTAAATCTGGATAACAAATCTATCTTCTGTTGTACTGTATGTAGGTTTTACTGTTCTAAGCCTTGGAGGTCTCTAGATGTCTCGTTGCCAATGGTAGCTATGTTAATTTTGCGGTGCTGATGACATTTTAATATTAATGTTGAGGGAAAATGTTGCCGAGGTTTATGATTGAAGTGTTCCTTATAAGAATGATAATAGTAATAATACTGGCATTGTGGTTGCTGGGGCTGATGGTGACTAAATAACATTAATAATACCAATTTCCTGTTAGAGGGGGAGTGTTGGTTACCATAATACTCATTGCATGTTTAATACCATTTTTCCTTTATTACAACTATGATATTACAATACTTTATTTGAATGCAGTATGACAATTGGTGTGAGCATTACCTATTACAAAGCATTTGTGGGGGGCCAGTGATCTGAGTTGGGTCATATTAGAATCTCTACAGTATTTGGTTTTGTAACCTATCACTATATTTTAATGTAAGAGTTGTTGTTATTATTAAAGATATTTTATGTGGGGGATGGTGAATAGTTTCAAAAGCATGAAAGGGTCAGCAACATCTGGAGTGTTACAATATCTACAAACCTACACTGGAAGGATTGGTGTATCCCTCTCAAGTGTGCCAGCCTTGGCCACATCCTGTATCTATATAAAATGCTCCTAGTGCTTTAAGGGTTGATATAGAGAGATTGGACCCAGTACTAGGAAAAAACCTTATATCAGACTTTTGCTTTACTCAACTACATCAGCTACTTGGGAATTTTACAGGTAAGGAGGAGGCATGCTGTACAATACTCCCTATTTTCGTGGTTTTGACAGAAATAAATCCTGTTTTGCAAGGAAAATTGGTAGCTGAATAAGGTATTGACATTTATAAGCAAAATTTTATTATGCAAAAGTGTTAATTTCAGTAAAGAAAGTTGTGCAATATTGTACTGAATATGCTAGCATTCTTTGATTTCATGTTTACTTGCATGTCATTGGATTTTAAAAGCATAGCGCACTCCACCTCACTACTGTTCACCTTCTGATATACAGTAAGATTCTATGGTGAATAATAACATGGACTCCAGTGTGTGTGTACGTTCCTAAAGGTCCCAGTGTTGGACCATATAGCCTAATTTCATAAATCCAATAAATTTCACTAATATTTCAAAATGGTACTCAATTTGTAGTTAAGTTTCAAAATACAAGAAGAATGCTATGTTACACAGGGTTAATTTACTTGATCCATGCTTCCACCTTACTGTTTTACTTAATAGTGTGACTGCAGGTTTTACCACCCAGTTGCATTTGGACACTCACATTGAATTACCATCTATACCCAACTGTCTCGACGCTTTAGCACTGCCTACTTATTCAACATTACTTAACTCTTTCCAATTGCTAACAACTAACACTTGATCCATACAACATACTGTACTTTACACCCTGACCAGTGGCAGCTCAGGTGTAGGCACTGCAGAACTGCAGCACCCTCTATTTTTATTTCTAGCATTCAATATTTTTTTTTATTAATTATTTCTTCATACTTATACAATATATAATCCCTTAAGCTTAATGTCATTAGCCATTTCTAAGTTTATGAATAAATAAAAAAATATTTGTATGGAACTGCATGCTTCACAGTTCCAGCTGCTTGGCGTTTGGCTGGCGTGCGCGTACGCATATAGGAAACTGCATACGAAGCTGAGAGAAAGGGAGCGCTGCCGCTCGCGCTGTGAAAACAAACACTTCTCTGAGAACTAAGATATCAGAAGACTAAATGAACTTTCAAGGCTTGCAATGGAGAAAAATTTCCTCAATTGTCATCCAGCAATCAAGAAAATAATTGATCTTTTGGTATAAATTAAAATAAGAAAAATGGGTATAATTTTTAAATGAAGGGCTCAAAGCTTTAATAGTAACAATTTAGGTACATAAAAAGTGTTTGAATTTGTTCTTTGAGGAATCTATAGTTTGAATATAATTTCTAATACCAGTTTGTTCACTTTTCACAATACTAATACGAAAGCCACAAATTTTCTGGAATAGCTCTCACACTAAATTTGACCACAAGATGCCACCGACCCTAACATACTCTCTCTCAACTCAAATTATTCACAGTTACAGCTGCACTTAAGCTTTGAATTACCTCCCCCTTCCCCCAGTGCTGAGTCATTTGATACAAATTCCATAAATTTATTTTAGTAATGTAATATGTAATAGAATAATGGTTTACCTTAACAGGTTATCAAGGGTAGAATGCCTGATGAGACAGCACTGGTAAATTGGTGCCAAAATTGAAATTTCATCATGGAATGGCTTTCCAAATCCACGACCATGATCAAGGTGTACAGGAGCAGAATTATTTCCAAAAGCCTGCAAAGGAAAATAAAATTTAATTTAACTATGAAGATCGGGTCTCTACATTTAGTATAAACATGTTTTCACACACTAGATATTCAGTATATTACCACACTGGAAGAAAAGGCTTATTTTGCACAACACTATCTAATAACTACATTGTCTGAGGAAAAGCTGTATAAAGTTCCAACAATAATTAAAATTGACATATGAAGACTTTTCAAAACAAAATTAAATTATTTTAATATCAGATACACTGAAAGAGTCAACTACCTTACAAATTATTAAAATTTACAAATAAAAATTTTAAATTTCTAAACCTCTTACAAGCTGCATCTGTAGATATAACACTCTTGTGAAAGCAAAACGTTGATTAAAATTTTAAAGTTCAGTACTACATTTGATGTGAAAACAAATACAAAATGTGATTATTTCTGACCTAAATTGGTTTAAACCATGCAAACATAATCATGGTTTCAGGAGTCATTAAGTGCTCTATGCATTAGGATTGAGGATCAAATAAGGACAATTAATCCAATCAATAGTACCACTTCAATATTTCTTAATGTAACAAGGCAGGAAGAAATTATGGAAAGATCAGCAACATGAGAAAATTATGGGCAAGACCTTACCTTAAATGTTTCATAATGATGCCTGTCCATGTTACCCATCAAGAAATCTAATATGGACATGTCCATAATATCTAAAAGCCGCCGACCTTCGTTGTATGGGTGTACCTCCTTTACAAGATCACAGTATTCATCATCTGTAACAGGAAGTGTCTTGAAATTTTATTTGATAAAGTTCACGGTTCACTATTGCTGTAAGAAATGTGTCGAACAGACCTGATGTTTCTCAATGTATCCAGGATTTAGTAACATTCCAAATTGCCTAAGCAAATGAAAAATTTCAATTTAAGTAATTTAGAGTAATAATATTTACAAACTGCCACCATTTAAATTGGTTAAAATTTATTGTAATTCTAAAATGTCATTCTAATAAATACTCTATACACAAGATCTTTCATAAAACTTGTTTGTAGGTAGTAGGTTGGCCAATGTATAAGCCACCCGTTGAAATGCTACCGCTAGAGTTATTGGGTCCTTTGACTGGCCAGATTGGATCCCTCTCTGGTTATGACATCTTTGTATACACATACACCAAATAGTCTGGCCTGGCCAATTCTTTTCATTTTCTTCTCTTCCCTTTCACACCTGACAACACTAAGATAACTGAAAAATTATTCTTCACTCTAGTTGTTAATTGCTGCACTGTATTTTTCAGTAGCTACTTCCCACTTTGTAAGGGTAGAAGTGACATTTTAGCAATGGTAAGCAGCTCTTTAGAAGGACACTCCAAAATCGAACCACTGCATTTGTAACATGGTCTTCCACTGTCTTGGGTTAGTGTTCTCTTACTTGAGGGTACACTCAGGAACACTACTCTATGCTTCTTTGTTATTTTCTTTTCCTTATATTGGGGCCCTTGGGCTTATACCATCCTACTTTTCCAACTAGTGTTGTAGCTTAGCTAGTAATAATAATAAAATGTATTCAACATTTTATGTAATGTAGATACTGCGGGCGATACATTTAAAAAAAATGAATTCAGATTTTTATAAAGCTATTCTAATCACTAGACTGAAAATGTAATATTTTACATTGATACAATAAACATTTTATTCCTGGCTAATGTGGAAATTTAGACTAAAGACCAAGTTCAAAGTTACAGTTAAAGAGTATGTTACATTTCTAACATGCATTAGTAGCCGTGAGATAAAAGGTCCATATAGACATTATTATTACTATTACTGTAAAAAAAATCCAAGTTTGAAAAAGAATGCTACAAATCTACAAGTTTCTAATATGAAAAGCCACCCATTGTTGAAAAGAAACCAACTATAAAATAAAAATAAAATTAAGATTAATAACAAGGTTAAATCATTAAGTGACAAATTATAAAATGAGACTAGTCAGCAAGTTTAACAACTACTACTATATATGATAAAGAAAACCATTCCACAATCTGGTCACATTCGGAATGAAAATTATTGAATACTGCGCAGTATTGAACACTAAAATTAAGCAACCTTGCTAGGATTAATTGCATACTTAGTAATATGCGCTGGATAGTAAGGTATCAGAAGATCTAAATAATGTACAATGTATGGTCAATATTTCTAAAATCATATTTAGAATGAGTTAATTGAACAATGTGCCTGGGTTTAATATCCATATCATAGATATGGTATTTAGTACAAGGTTTAGTCTAAACATTTCACTTTATTTTTATTTTTATAACTTTTTTCCAAGGGCTAATGCATTCCACATTTAAGTCTTGGACATGCAACCAGAAACTGTACTGTATTATATATTAACATCAATAAAACATTCTAGTATGAAAGAGGCACATATTACATACTCATTCACAAATCAAAAGATTATTCTCGTTGGTATATTATATAGATTCATCACCTAATATAATAATATCCAATTTCAACATATCCTATAATTCCTTACCGACTTCCCACTGAGCCTTGCGTCTCTTGTGGTAACTCCTGCGCCAAGGATGTCTCCAAACTTTCCGGGGAGCAGCATCTTTTCCGGGTAAGAAGATGGCAAAGGATCCCTCCAACATATCAGGATTACCACAGATGGCATGTGCTGTGTCACAGTAATAACTGTGGATGAAAGAGAATTACTGTACTGTGTACGATAATACTGTGCAACACAGGATCTATTCATTGGCAATTATTAATACTGGTAAGTAGTTGTTTTATAGCATGCAACTTATTTTTATGATAGTTTTAGTGGTTACACATTTAATATAGGCATAATGCTAACTATAATCTTAACATTTATAAAAGTGCTATGCCCGTAAACTATAAAACTACACAATGTATGTATATGTAAATATATATATATATATATATATATATATATATATATATATATATATATATATATATATATATATATGTGTGTATGTATATAATATATATACACACTAAGTCAACCAAGAAGGATTATAGACTATAAACACCCATGGAATAAAAAAAATTAGTACCTTATACTTAAGAAAACCATCAAAATTTATAATTGTCATGACTGATTAATGTATTAAACTGAAATTCGCGATATGGTTGCACCAATTCAAAAAAATTACATAAACTTACAGTGGACAGATCTTAGTTTTGTTTATTTAAACGGAAAATTACACGAGGTGGGGTGTTGATAATGATCTGCCATTTCAAAGGAGGTAAATGCATCATAGACTGATAAAGAATAGGCAGTAAGAAAACGCCACTACAAATTATTCACAGGTGAAGACGTTGACATGAGATTTTCCTTACCTGCACTTGCCGTGGAAGCAGAGATTACTGTCAGGTGATATAAAGAAAGTCTTCAATAGATCTCCCTGGGCCAGTGCATACAGCTCGCGGGTCATATTCAAATTTCTACCAGTTATGGGAACTGCACGACGGAAGCCCAGTAACCTGAAGAGATGCATTACTTCATTAAATTTCTGTACAATATTTTCTTTATCATTTATTCCGCTCATCTGTATGTAAATGTTCATGTACACAAAAATAATTCATGCCACAATATACCCATTCATAGATGTAAATCCCGACAACATAGACATTCTGAAAAGTGTGGGAGGGGTTTGGCAACACTAGTTTGTATCACCCAACTTTAAACCTCCCAAATACAGTATACAGTATCAAGTCCAGTTCTTACTTCTAAATTTTAAGAGAAAAAATTGACAAAAATATAAATCTATAATCAATACAGTATTCTCATGGGCATGAAAACTTTTTCAAATGTGTATTACCCTTCATGTAGAAGATCATAATTTAAACTGGATAAGAGTAAAACAATTACAAATCATAATAAAATGGTAATTTTTTCCAGCAAAATTTCGTAGGCAATAAGAGACTTGCTTGGTGGTGGTGATAAATTCATAACATTCCTGAAAAGGTTAAAGTTTTCTTAACTGCAGTTGGTTCTCTAATCTTTTATTTATAATGCCTTGAGTACTTCCAATGAATACTATTATCATACAGTGTGTAATATGTTGTAATTCAATAACCCTAACGAACTTTTAAAACAATTGAACAATGACCTCAAAACAATCATAAAAAAAGTGTTGGCACTCTCCAAAATGAGAAATTTTTTTTTAGACAAAAATATAGAAAGCTCAATAAGAACATTTCTTTAAAAATTGCCTACATAACTAAAAAGTAAATGAAATTGCTAAATTGAAACAAAAATGCATTTAAAATCAATAAGATGATAAAACCAAACATGAACTCTAAGAATACTTTATTGAAGAAATCTGGCATTGAATCCGAATTATACTTTAATGAAGAAAAACAGGAAGTGAATCATCATCTGATTCGCTGAATTTTAGGGAATAAGGAGTTTCTACTTTAATGTTCTATGTCCTTTTTACGTATCTCTTATGGTAGTCTCTAGGTTTCAAATCCATTATAAGAGACTGAAGACTCCCATTCATGACATTTAACCTTTTGGTGGGCTATTGCTTGTTTTGCATGAATTTTGGCTTGCAATGCAATAAACTAGTAATTTGTTTTGTTTTGGATGTTTTGATTATATTGACTGAAAATAATGCCAAAAATTACACATATCAAGTTTAACCGTAGATTGAATTTAGCTCCATTATTGCCACATTTTACACTGAAGTTCGTGCCAAATCAAGTAGTATTCTGGCTTAAATGTTGCAGATATTCTTTTCATAAATTAAGTCTTACCATTGGTCTTGTAATTCATCTACGTCTACCTCATTAACAAGCATAAGAAAGTGATGAGTTAGTTTAACAACTGCAACATTTCCTCTCTGGAAACATTGCTAACTTTTATGACCAGTATTCACAGAAGCGCTAATACACTGTCATCCTGAAACGTGATTTTCCCCCTCATTTGTTGGCATAAATCAACCAGAACTTATCTGCAGCGACAAAAATCTCATCTTTTTCCTCCTGCAGGTGGTTCTTTATACTGTAGTTGTCCTTGATTGTCCTCCATGCAGGAACCTAATACGGGTTTGTTCCGAATTATCATTAATAATGACATGATCCTTATCTCTCCTCCAAGATTCATGCATGGCTAAAATCAAACGTGAATTCTAGTGGCGTAGGATAATCCCCCAGAGTTTCAAAAAGAGATTCAGTATATCGCTCCCAAGAGACATTCGAGGGAACGAATTAATTAAAAGGGGGTAAACTTGGAATAAAAACACCTATGTCAACCTGCATCGTAGGCGACACTATTTTGGTCCGTTAAAAAAACGGTTGCGAAATAGTCATGCCATTTTAACTGGTATATCAAGCTACAATGCCGAAAATGAATGAATCATTTAAATTTATAGAATTTCCCAAAAACAGATTTAAAGTATTTTTTAAATTAAAACACAGACCCCCTGAGGAAAATAGAAAACACACATCTAGGTGAAAAAAATGACAAGAAAATACACAGAATTCTGAAAAACAAAATCCACCTCACAAAAAGACATCCGTTGTTTATAAAAGATAGAAACATTTCGTGTCGAAACTGAAAGCTGCTTATAAAAGTTCAATTGACAATCTTGTCATGGCATTTCAATGAAAATTTCAGTTGCAAAGGAGAAAAATTTATAAGTGCGTAAGAAAAATATTTAAAAACTTGAACAATGTCTCAGAATGGGACCCACCGTTTGTTCGTTTACTGACAATTGTTCCATGACTGAAATATTACTGTATTGTTTCAACAGTGAAACGTAATATGCACGAGCCAAGTGAATTCGTTAACGTACTAAAAAAAATTTGCCACTTCGATGACATCGAAATTTGTGAAAATTCCGGACCCTTGGCAAATAACGGCAATTGATTTCCAACAGCTGCAAAGCTATGCGATATCCCCGTGTTTAACCATGTTCTTTATTTTAGCTTTTCCCCTCTCCACAGAATTTCCCTCCATGAAAATAGGAGTTTAGGCACAAATGGAAGCCCGACTGTGGTCAAACTACCCATAAATTCCTATTGGGACTCAGAGCCTTTCTGGATTATTGGCAACGGCCAGTAAACAGGTGTCGATACCGGGAGGGGATGGGGGTATGATAAAGGATGAGGGGGAGGGGAAACGGGAAAAGAAACTAGTTAAAAATAAGTCATGAATTAAGTGGTATGGAAGAGATTGTTTCTCAATAAATTAGTGGAAGAAATGTGGAACAGCATAATTTAAGACTGCAAAACAGAAGTGGTTTATAAGTGGGAGAAAAAAAAAGGTTATCTAGAAACGAAGGAATTAGAAATTTTTATAAAATTGGACTCTAAATGAAATAAAGATTGAAGTATTTGTTACACTGATGGCTCAATTTTTGTATAAACGCAATAAACATTAGACTACACACAGAAAAACTCACTAAATGCTGAACCAGCAGGGTGTGTGTGTGCATATCTACCTAAATATTTAGACTTCATTATTGATGGCTCAGGTACATTATTTAGGAAATGTCTCCCTACAAATATTGTTACCTGATTGGTAACGTCTCTGCCTGGTGTTTGCCAGCCGGGGGTTCGAGTCCCGCTCAGACTAGTTAGTGCCATTAGTGTCTGCAACCTTACCATCCTTGGGAGATAAGGTTGGGGGGGAGTCTACCTGTTGAGTCATCAGCAGCCACTGCCTGGCCCTCCCTGGTCCTAGCTTGGGTGGGGAGGAGGCTTGGGCACTGATCATATATGGTAAGTCTCTAGGACATTGTCCTAATCGC
>NC_090729.1:170006463-170023963 GCF_036898095.1 Palaemon carinicauda | reverse complement strand
TACGCGCGTGCACATACTGTAGGCTACATACATATATAATTTTGTTTCCCACACTAAGCAGTTTTCACTATGAAGAGTTAACTGGGAAAATACTGTCCAGAAAATTCAATTTTACATGTGAATCGTGCGCGAATAAAAGTATACTACATATACATTTTCGCTACTCGCCCATACCTTGCTTGCACTCCCTCTCATCAAAGCCTGTACTATCTAACAAGTCTTAAACGCCATTTTACCAGCCCTTTCTAGGCCTTCATCGCCTTCTATCCCCAACAAACTCTAAATTGTATCATATTTCACCATCTATTGGCATCCACTTAATACCCACAAACACTAATCCATTATTTTATCTATGTTAGACTCTTTCCCTTCCTACGAATCTTCAAATTTCTTACTCTTGCAATTCTTTTCACACCACTTATGATATAATGAAGTATTTTTGCTGAATCAGGTGGCTAAGTAAGGCAGGAATCCTAGAGAGCGCATATAAACTTGAGAATTAAATTGCTCATCTTAAGCATGAAAGGTAACTCCCTAAAATGAATGGAAGTGTGATTTGGCATTTTTGTTAGATACAACAGACCATCCCAGTGCCCTGAATGTTTCGCTCCAAGGGAAAAATAAATATTTTCATAAAATTACGACTGTTGGATTCACAGATCATAACGCCCAATTTTCAAAAGAAAATAATGATGTGATAAGCGATGAGGTAACTGAAATATATGCATGGTTGGTAGTCTTACAAGAAAAATTTTCAATGAGATTCCATGACCTTAAAAACACTCACTACCTATTGAACAGACTGCTTCCCTATTTTCTGTGGATGTGCAAATGGAAACTGAACTGCAATGTAATAAGGAACTACAAAAACAAAGTATGGTGATAGCTCATTATATCAGTTCTATAAGCGTTTACCAAAACAGCATATCCAAAAGGGAGATTATGGCATTTTTTGGTAGAAATTTTTTTTTTTTTTTTAATGAACCTGGTTAATTTTTAAAAAAAATCGGTTTTCAATAACTGATCAACACTTAGAAGGCAACCCAAGTGTTGCTACATCAGCCTTTCAGCCTGATATTAACCAGTTGATCCAACAAATACAAAGTCAGCCATCCCACCAGATTAGGTTTTTATTTGGTTGCATAAATAAAGTTTTGATGTTCCTATCAATTCAAGCAAGCAATTATATCTACGTGCGTATCATAGCCAAGTATAATAATAAATAAGCCCTGGGTAACCGGGTAAAAAATCAATAGTATTTTGTTTAGGGTGGGGAGGTTAAGAATATATTGTAGGTCATTCACATGTCCAATAAAGCCTTCTTGTAACTGCAGAAGGTTTTTCATACTTTAGAAATACAAGACTAATTATGCAGTTTTTTATACTGAAGATATCTTTCCAACACCTCGATGAGCGGCTCTCAATAATTCTAGATATATGCCTGCAAGTGGCCCTTTATTTAAAAAGGTAGCACATCCCTAACATACCCAGCTCACTTCAACGAATTCAACACCCCATTGATGCATAAAGCTTATACCTTAACCTACAATAAAAATTCAAGCCTCATACCCACCTTTCGCACACCACCTGCTACATACCTTGTTTTGGCCATTTTATGACCTTTTTTACGATCATTTTTTAAATTAATTTTTATGTTCTATATACTCCAGAATTATAACAATTCAAAACTTTTCAAAACCCACTATCAATACTAATATTACATTACTTCCCTTTCTTTCCTTCCCTCCACCCTACTTATCATACTCTGTCTTACATTTCTTCTCGACTTTCTGCTCTTCCAAACGCTTATATTTTACCCGTTTCTCTTCACTATCCTTAATCAGCATCGTCAGGGGCATTCATTAACTATTCCACATCTTATTCACAAATTATTTTCTTATCCCACAACTTCCCATCCACCTCAATGTCCTCCTCTGGCCTCTCGCATCCTTACAGTAAAAAAAAATTCTATATAAATAGATTTACATTTATATATATATTATATATATATATATATATATATATATATATATATATATATATATATATATATATATATATATATATATATATATGAGAGAGAGAGAGAGAGAGAGAGAGAGAGAGAGAGAGAGAGAGAGAGAGAGAGAGAGAGAGAGAGAGAGAGAGAGAGAGAGAGAGAGAGAGAGAGAGAGAGAGAGTTTTTTTTTACCTCACAGGTGTTATGCTTTTTAAATCCTCGCATGTTAAGAAAAAAAAAAGGGTTTGAATCTTTCATCAAAACTTTTAGAAGTACATTTTACTGTGACTTACGTGTCGGCATACACACCACGAACCAGGTCATATTTTCTGAGTACGGCAAAGAAGTTTCTTCAAATATTTGTTTCCAGATCTCTCGCCCCGATATACAGCTGACGAAGCATCAGCAACACGCCCAAAACTTTCTTTCCTACATCATATGGGGTTTGTTTTACCTTTTCGAGAGTTTCAGAGTGATGGTAATTAGCGAGCAGGTTGAAAAAAGGTTAACTTTCAAATAAATCGGCCTAACAAGACTTTTTTTGGGAGAGGGAGGCGAGTTGTTGGCGGAAGTACGCGAATACCTAGGCGTTCCAAATAAAATTAGCATTACAAATGATCCATCACCCAAATCTCTATAGACTTAGGGATAGCAAAGTTGACTTGGGCAAAAGTTTACGATTCCCTTTTGGGCGCCTTAAGCTACTTTATTCCGACCTCAGACAAACCTCTCCAAACTTTAATTACGAAAAACAGAGCGGGAGAATTTCAAAGATAATTCCTTGACGTATTACCTTCGCTCTGGAGTTTGCCCATAATTTCCCCCTTTATGATCTTCTTTGATCAACCTACTGTCTTCCTAAAATTTATGTTTTGAAACTATCATGATATTCTCTCTCTCTCTCTCTCTCTCTCTCTCTCTCCTCTCTCTCTCTCTCTCTCTCTCTCTCTCCTCTCTCTCTCTCTCTCTCTCTCTCTTTCATACTAAAGTGAAAACGTGTCCGAATTTTCGCTGGTCTCTAAAGGAGAAGGTATGAAGGGACAGTCGAGTAAAGTCGACTTTACGTTAAGTAATAGTGTGAATGATTGGAAAAAAATAAAACGTTAAGATCTACATTAAATGTGGGTCCTTGGTGTGTGACACTCTGTACAGGAATGAGAAGGCAAACAGTATCTTCAGGGTAGAGCCTGTATGGTTAAGGAGAGAGGTAAATATGCTAGTGCAAGGATTTTGGGTAATAATGAAGGCAGTGGGAGTAAAACTTGTTTTGGTGAGTGTATATGACTGGGTTTGGAGAATATGATTGTACTAGGTGATTTAAATGCAAAGGTACGTTACACAGAAATAAGACGCTGGTTGGTAGTATCTAGGTCTTCGAGTAAATACGAATGGTCTGTTTGGTGGAAAAGGGGGATCTCAAAGAATTATAATAACCTTAATTAGAAAAGAAAAGGTAGTGCAGAGAAGTTTCCAACATGGTGTGGTAATAAGGAGTAGATGGTAAAAAAAAAAGTAGATGCATGTAGTGCTGAGACAAGAGGCTGGAGGCATAACCGAATTATTTGGTTGGATAAAATTTTTGAAATAAGCTGAAGAGGAAGGGGTGAAAAAAAAACCTTGGTTAATTAGACAAGGAAGAAATACTATTAAAGGTGGAAGTGGTAGAGGAACAGCTTGTAAAATTTCATGATGGGATAATCAGGGGTGTTTGTGGGTATGGGAAGGTGAGAAGGAATAGAAAAAGGCCTGGTAGGGGAAACTATGACTATCTAAAGGTTGTCTATCAGTGAAGATCATGTATGGCATACTCCACGATGAATAAGGTAATCAAGAATAATGAGAGAAAAAAGTAAAAGAAATAAAAGGAGAATAAAGTTTTTCCCGAAGTAAATACAGACAGAAATGATAATGAGGGAATCTATGTAGAAATAAACAACGCAAAATTAAAGACACTGTAAAAGGCGAATGCAGTCCTACGTCAATGTATGAAGATCTATTGAATATGGAAGATACAGGAGAGACCAAACAGTAAATCAATGTTGTTAGGCTTATAATGTTTATGTTAGTGACTACTACACAAGATCCGTGAGAGGTTGAAGAATGGGAAGACACCCTAAGCTGATGGGGGTAAAAAGGAGATGGAACAGTACAGAACAGTGGTGATAATTTGACAGTGGCTGAAGAAAAAAAAATAAAGTTAAAAGTAATTGAGTTCATGTAAGACAAAGCAGCATTATAGTAGGAGGAGGATTTTGAGAATGGGACTGAAAACGGAAGGAAACAATAATGTGGGAAGTTTGGAAGAGAGCAAAACGTTGTAATAAAATCCTTAGAGAAGCTACGTAGTGGGCATTGATAATATATGGTAAAAAACAACAAGTTTGTTGAAATTTCCGAAACTATTACCAATTTTAATGATATAATAAGCGCATTCCTTAGACTTGACACATTTAAACAAAGGAACTGATTTGGTGTAACGTAACTCTGAAACAAAGATTCTTTCAGTACCTGTGTCGTTTCTTCTTCTTTTTTTTTTTTTTTTTTTTTTTTTTTTTTTTTTTTTTTTTTTTTACACGAATGCGGGTATGGAATGCATGAACAAAGATACAGGGTTAGAAAATTATTCATGAATGGAATGAAGAATAATGGATGCGAGCACATGAATTTGGGATAGTGAAGAGGGTAAATTATTCGACTAAGGTAACCTGAAACCACAAAGATGAGCACAATGTTCATAATAGTGAAAGAATGGAAATGTGCACAGGATTAAGTATTTGGAAGTAAATATAACATGTTGGTAAGATGAAGAAACAAGTGGCAGGATAAGTGAAGCAAGAAAGGTAGTACTGTAGTGTGAATGTAGATTGGCAATTGAGAAGACTTGAATTGTCACGAGGAAACCAATGTGGGAATGTATAAAGGGACTTGGTGCCAACTCTCCTTTACAGAATGTTCACTGGATTCACGCCGTTAAGGTAAACAGTTTAAGTCTTGGAAAAAACTATTATATATATATATATATATATATATATATATATATATATATATATATATATATATATATATATATATATATATATATATATATAAACTAGTATACATTATACACGTATACTATATCCTGTTGAAAACCCAAAAGAATCTTCGAAAAAAAATAGAAGAATTTACATGAATTCATTTTCCCTCTTCTCCCATTTTCTAAAGTATTGGCTTTCGCTGACGTTTTCGGTTACAATAATTTTATCCTCCTAAAAGCTACGGATCACAAATCTTTTAAATGTTTCTCAAGTTTCCTCAACAATAATATAAAAAAAAAAAAAAAAAAAAAAAAAAAAAAAAAAAAAAAAAAAAAAAAAAAAAAAATCAGCAGTGTTCTCCAATATCATGAACTTTTCCTGTATCCAGATTTTCCATCCATTTTCAAGCATTACGTGGATGGATAAGCGACCAAAACCTATCAATCCTACACATCTAGATATGCAATAGTGTGGATGATAAGATCATGATCTATATTTTTTTTTCTTCATACACCAGACTGCCAGTTTCCTCGTAAACTAGCTGCATGAAATAAAATTCTCGTCCATCTTGAAGACAAAATCTAGTACACAAGGGGTCTGGCAAGCCATGTCAGTGTCATCTATATCGGTGTCATTTCCGATAACACCCTCTCCAAAAGTGGAATCCAGCCCAACATTTTCATAACCATTTTCAACGACCACGCAATAGCATTTTTAACTTCATATTCATCTTTCATCGAATGTTTTTGTTTTCGAGAGATTTCCATTTAAGGTATTTATAAGCTGAAAAGCTTATACTGCCCTCCGGTCCCGTCTCTATTTCAAAGTCCCCAATTCCAAACTGTTGAAAAATTTCTCCCATTTATGCTGAAGATATATTTTCGTGATGAGAGTTCAACACTTTAAATTAGCGATGCGTTTAGGGAGATTAGCTGCACCCATGTCTTTTTAATCGCCGTGATCTCCAGCGGAAGATAATAATTCTACAACAATAATTAACGTGAGCTATCATCGCTTACTCCCGCCATTTATCAGACGTCAAATGAACTCTGCTCTCATTAGGTACATTATAAATTTCCAGCCGACAATGTTCATACATGAGTTATTAATGTATTTATTTATACATCTTTCACTTATCTGTTCGTTTATTCCTCTCTTCTTTCACACATGGGAAGTTTTTTTTTTTTTTTTTTTTTTTTTTTTTTTAAAACAATACTGTGATAGCGAATGGTCTTTTAGACTGATAGATGCTTATATATCTAGAGTAAAAATAAAAATTTCGTGTACCGTGAAACATGAAGGATGCAACAGATGAAAAATACTTTATATTACTGCTGCGTTTTTCTTTTTTCAAATTTACCAAAAGGGTCAAATTTCATACTCTCTTGGAAACACCAATTCATCACCTTTTATGAGTGTAATATTTCACTAGCCTGAGTAGAGTAATAAAATTTACTACTGAATTTACCTAATACAGCTTCCAAGAGACTTAAAAAGACATTCCTCTCGTAATATATCGTAGTTACGCACATGCTTGCTCTTAACGATTATAAAATAAAATGTTCCATAAAATTAAAATGTACACGAATGATAAAAAAATAGGGTAAAAAGTGAAATAGAGCCGAGTTTAAAATTTGTAAAATGTATATGCCTTAATAAAAAGTATACAAGAAGAAAAACTAACATGGACAAGACACCAATTTCACTTCAACGTTCATCATATAGATAGTTCTGTTCCGAAAAATAAATAAAAGAACCCATAGCTAGGAAGGTTTTCGTCTGTTCCATTAGTTCTACCCAACCTATAAAATATGCAGAAACCGCCCCCCCCCCCCCCCCAACTCTCTCTCTCTCTCTCTCTCTCTCTCTCTCTCTCTCTCTCTCTCTCTCTCTCTCTCTCTCTCTCAGTAAAGGATAAATTCCAAGGAAAAAAATGACAAGACAAAAGTTAGAAAATGGGTCACCAGCGTTTAATGACCACAATTTGTGTTAACCAGTTTACAATAAAAAATAAATCGATCATTCAATCTCTCATACCTGTCAAGATGGAAGGCAGCGATCTCAGCATTGTGTCTCTCGAAATCGGTGAAATAAAAGTGATTCTTCAGTGTCTGCTGCTCTCTGGGGAACCTGAAAATGATAAAGAAATAAATTAAATCATTAATCAAGTAAATGTATGTTAATTACTCAAGCATATATCTTGCCATTCCACGATTAACGAGTGGAATTTAACAAGCCTAGAACTAAAACGCCATAAAAATATCGCAAATTACGTTAAAAATACAGATTAATGGGGCCTCAGGGCAGAGGCAATGGGGTCACTCACTATAAAGCAGAAATGGATTATAGAATTTAGGCGAGGGCCAGATCCTGGGTCGGTCCTGTGAGGTCATTTAACGCCATCATAAATTAAGAGTAAAAACTAGGATGAATTAACTAAAGTGTGAGTGAATATATGGAAGAAAGAAGAGGTTCATAACCTCATGGTCTTGTGTGTTTCGACTAACCACAACCTGCTAACTATCAGGTATACAATACCCAAATTACTGCAATAGTTAACAGATGGACAGTAAGTTTATGGTACAAAAGGCTTTACACTTCACATTTACAAGTATCTTTTAAAGGGGTGGATTTACTAATACTAAGACAAATTACTACAGGCGCCTACCTACCAGGCAAATATCACTATTTAGGTCAACGGAAAATATTTAAAAAATGTTGCTTAAATAAATATAAAAGTACACATACAATATATATATATATATATATATATATATATATATATATATATATATATATATATATATATATAAATTTAATTATATATAATATACATATTATAATATATATATATATATATATATATATATATATATATATATATATATATATATATATATATATATATATATATAAAATAAATATATATAATTATACAAAAATAAAATATAATTATATATATATAAATAAATATAATTATATGTGTGTATATGTATAATTATATATATATTTAAATAAATATAATTATATATACATATATATATAATTATATATATAAATATAATGTGTATATATATAATTATATATATATACATATATATATAATTATAAATATAAATATAATGTGTATATATATGATTATATATATACATATATATAATTATGTTTATATATACATATATATATAATTATATATATAAATATAATGTGTATATATATAATTATATATATATACATATAATATATATAATTATGTGTATATATATATATATATATATATATATATATATATATATATATATATATATATATATATATATATATATATATATATATATATAATATAAGTGAAAGTTTTTACTTAGCCACTAAAATCCATTTCGTTTCTACATACTCGAAGCGAACTAATCGTGCATTTCTTTCTTTTTAACAGAAGTCTCTAGTAATATAAAACCTAAGACAAAATTCACATAAACTTGCATTGGAAACTCATGTTACGAAATTGTTCTCACGTTAAAAATAAGGCATAAATATACGCTTAATTACTAGAAAGGGTAGATAAAAAGTAAGCAAGAAAAGAATGCACGTGAAAACGATGGTATGGACCACATTAAGCATATTAGCGGCATCACTACTATATAGCCAAGGTACAACCCTAGTTGGAAGATTCGGATGCCCTCAAGTGAAAAATAGCCTAGTGAGAAAAGGAAATGAACTATATGAGAACTAACTAATATAAAATATCTTAAGATCAGCAACATCGTTAAAATAAATGTCATATATAAACTTGGGCAATCTTATGTCAGCTTGTTCAAAAAAAATATTCACTGCAAGTTTGAACTTCAGAAGCGGCCCCAATTCAACTGCCTGATTAGGAAGATCATTCCATTATCTGGTCATAGCATGAATAAATCTAGAATGCCATGTTGTATTGAGCGTTATGATGGAGATGTCTTAACTATTATAATTTACTGCAAAACTATAAAAAAGTACTGCGTAAAGGATGGTACTATCTGGGAAGATCTGGATCAAACGATGGTCAGAATCATGAAAATATTTATGCAACATACAAAGAACTAATGAAATACGGTCCAAGAGATTAACATATAGATCAGGAACAAAAATGAAGACCAAGCTTTTGTCTAACAAATTAAGATGAGTCAACCGTTGAAAACCAGACAGGAGAACAATACTCGAAACAAGGCAAAATGAGAGAATTAAAAATTTCTTCTGGATATATTGATCACCGAAAATCAATTAACTTTAGAACTGAACAGTCATTAAAGTATTCTTTGGAAATTCTTTTTATTTTATTCCTGACCAACTGTGACGGATGATAAGACAAAATACTGCTAACAAATTTAACTTTCTTAGTTACAGCACCACCGACAAGAGCGAGTATATCGTAGTTTTGATCATCAAGATTGACATTGCTCCGTCTTCGCCAACAGATTAATTTTAAAAAGAATTATATGAGGAAAAAATAAATCGAAAATTAAACATTCAAATAATTCCAAGTCTCTTGGTTAACCAGAAATTGTTTAAGTTGGTTAACCAGCAATTATCAGTAAACAATACCACAGTGTCAACGCGAGTTAGAAACATTTCGTTACTTTGCGTAATGTTGTTAATGGAATTTGCTTGATAATATTTACTTTAACCGAAACGTTTTAGTTTCAAAAGCAGGTCACTTCTTTCCGTAGTCCTTATTAACCAAAGCTCTATGTTTCTTCAAACATCGATGCCATTTACTTTTGACCAATTTAACAAAAGTAAAATCTCATATTCAGACGAGTTTTGCCAAGGCCGTTTCAAGTATTTCGAGAGGGCCTTGGTTTTGCGCGTGTACAAAATATTTAGTTCCGTTTCTTTAGAATTCTAAAATAATGAAATATGAAAAATGAATAGAAGTAAAACTGACATCACGCAGCGCACATTACGAGGCAGTTCTGAATAAAGTGAAATAAAAAATTTAATCTTTGTAACTCGTCAGGAATTTTCATACAAATGTTTATACACATATATGTAGCCAACGTCTATATATGTAGATCTTGTATGTAGCCAAGACATTTGCTTTGTATTGTGTATAGGGGAGACGAGCAAAGTCCATTAGGCATAATCTTTTCATTGGATGGAGGAAAAAAAAGGAAGAGGGGTTCTAATAATAATAATAATAATAATAATAATAAAAATAAAAATAAAAATAAAAATAAAAATAAAAATAAAAATAAAAATAAAAATAAAAATAAAAATAAAAATAAAAATAAAAATAAAAATAAAAATAAAAATAAAAATAAAAATAAAAATAAAAATAAAAATAAAAATAAAAATAAAAATAAAAATAAAAATAAAAATAAAAATAAAAATAAAAATAAAAATAAAAATAAAAATAAAAATAAAAATAAAAATAAAAATAAAAATAAAAATAAAAATAAAAATAAAAATAAAAATAAAAATAAAAATAAAAATAAAAATAAAAATAAAAAAAAAAATAAAAATAAAAATAAAAATAAAAATAAAAATAAAAATAAAAATAAAAATAAAAATAAAAATAAAAATAAAAATAATAAAAATAAAAATAAAAATAAAAATAAAAATAAAAATAAAAATAAAAATAAAAATAAAAATAATAATAATAATAATAATAATAATAATAATAATAATAATAATAAAAATAAAATAATAATAACGGTATCAGTAATTATAGTGGTATAAAAAATAATAGCGACAAATATTAACAAAATATAAGAATGGCAATGAGAAGCAGCAGTAGTATATGGATTCAACGTTAAATTTGATATATGACTAAATACTCGGATAAGATTACGCAAATAAATATTTATAAAAGTTACTTCTACTTATTACTACTAAGCGAAATTTTCGAGGACATGCATATAAGTACAAGATATGTGCATGCAAATTATACTTTTTTAAAACTATATAAGACCGGACAAAAGAGAAAAATCTTTCAATGATAATATCCTTAAATACCATATATTCTATTACTAAAATGAATACCACCGATTTTATATAAAAAATAAAAAAATAAAATAAAAAAATAAAAAACAAAGATACTTTTGCACACAAAAATTAATAAAATGAGAATAACACGAATGCCTGTATTCATTACAACCTGGAGAAATTTCCATAATACTTTGCATATTTATGGCATGCCATTTTGCAGTACAACTAGGAATGTGACGAGTGTATTCCCCTCAGTCTTTTCTCATATAAACTAAATGTATTATATTTACAAGCTCTTTGCGTAAATGAATTAAACATTGCCAAATGCTCCTAACTATGAAACTACCGAAAATTAACTCCTCTTCGCCTTCAACTCTGCTATCTTTAGTTTAAGCTGGCAGGCGATGATAGATATAATTGTTGTGACACCAGTCAGCTTTACTTTTTACTTTCGTACATCCATAAAAGGTCACAAAAATTATCAATCTTACTAAAAGAATGCATGAAAACTCTGGATGGGTTATGTTAGAGGAATAAGAGATTTATAAAAATTGTATAATGTACACAAAATAATGGTTAGAAAAAAAGAGGCACCTACTTTAGCAGCAAATGTTTGCTCCATCGGGTCGAATGAAGAGGACCAAAACAGATTATCACAAGTTTCAGAAAAAAGTGAGAACAATGCCAAGGGTTAAAAAAAAAAAAAAAAAAAAAAAAAAAAAAAAAAAAAATGAAAATTTTAGGAACTGGAACCTCTCAGGGCTTCCTCTGTGCTCTCTTCCAAGATGAGAAATACACGCAAACAGTATTATTCACGCCCTTCTGTTTCTAAATCCTCAATCTTAAACTTGCATGCGAGTAATATTCTAAAAACAGTTTCATTGGGCGGTATTCATAAAGAAAAGGATATGCTTATACGTGCAAAATATGAAGAAAATCCTTCTACTTGTATTCATAAACATTTCAAGCAAAAGTTTCTACTTTTAGAGCAAAAGCATATCCTTATAATCACATAAAAGTAAATGGTTATACATAAAGAAGACCCTTTACTTCATATAAAGAGCATATGCTTCGAAAAAGCTGAGTCTGGTCAGTAGCAGACTGCAGTTCGAAGAGAAAGGTTGTTCTGTCCGATTCTCAGCACGATGGCAAATTTTGTGGATGTGAGGCATGTTGAACAATACATGCCCCGTTTACCCACACTTGATCGTGATTTCAAGATGTTATTCCGTTTGGAAGAACAAAATGTACAGTGGCTTGCGGACAGATATCTTGTCCAAACCTGGAATCTCTATGAAATATCAAGGTTAAGCCATAACTTGGTGATATGCATTTTACATTTGCTTTTGCATGTATAAACAGTTGGGAGAATACGAAGGCTGCTGTATTTAGGGATGTATGTATGTACAAACAGTATATATATATATATATATATATATATATATATATATATATATATATATATATATATATATGTATGTATATATATGTGTGTGTGTGCGCGCGCGCGTGTGTGTGTACAGTACATGCAAATATGCTGTATTCATATAATAGATATAGTTCATATATATAAATCTATGTATATGTATGTATATATATGTCTGTGTATATATATGTATATATATACATCGTATAAATATACATATATACATAATATTCATATACTGCAAGCTTATATACATGCATGTTTATACACAAACTATACATATATATATATATATATATATATATATATATATATATATATATATACACACACATACATATCGATTCGTACCAGAAATAGATTGTTCTAAATCCCAAACCTGAAATAATTTAGCTGAAATAAACTATTTTAATTCGGTTTGCTTTAAACCTCAATTACCCTTCGCTCTGATATCTTAAAGTTTTCTTCAAACTGCAAAGTTCAGCGTTTAGCGTCTTCAAATCTTTTCAACTAATCCATAAAATCAAATCACGTATTTTATTATTATTATTATTATTATTATTATTATTATCATTATTATTATTATTATTATTTATTATTATTTATTATTATCATTATTATCATTATTATGGTTATCAAACAAGAATGGATTTTTTCGCGAGTCCTAAAAGAATTCGGAAGAAAATCTTCTCGGATTTCCAAATGGCTTCAGAAGAAATAGCCATAGACTTAGCATGGAATTCTGAATGCATCCAGAACGGAATCTCAGAACGATATCGGAAGAAAACTTTCCCGGATTTCCAAATGGCTTCAGAAAAAATAGCCATAGACTTAGCATGGAATTCTGAATGCCTCCAGAAATGAATCTCAGAACGGGTTCGGAAGAAAACTTTCCCGAATTTCCAAAAGTCTTCAAAGGACATAGCCGTATACTTAACATGGATTTCTGAATGACTCCAGAACTGAAATTTCCAAGAGCAGTCCTGAACAACTCCTCCCCGAGCTTCAAATGACTTCTGAAGACATGATCTTCATTTTTTTCAAACGTAGCCTGCAACACCTCACATGATCTGTATGTAGCTGGCGAAATCTAACCAAGGAATTGCGCGTCAATAGGAGTAAGAGGAAATGAGTTGATGACTGGGAGAAGGATTTCACTTAACTCGCAGAGATCGCGTTCTGGCGGAATAGGAAGCTGCCGGTAAGAATTGTGTGTTACGTCTTCGGAACACCATCAACTACAGATGGTTTTGGTTTCTGCCGAAGTTGCCGATCGTTCGTTTTATATCGCCCGACTTATAGAAAGACACGGGATCTTCCGTTGGCGGCTGAGCTTTGAAGATCATAATGTATGCGCCTTGAAGGATCCCTTACTTGGGCTTTTGCGACGACGTCTTATTAAAAGCACACTCTTGGAAAAGTACGAGGCTTTGTATCGGTGCAAAACCGGATTGCGGGGAATGAGGATGGAGGCAGAATGGTTCAACTGAACGGTGAGTGATGTGTAGTTCAATAGGATTGTCCCAAAATTCGTCATTGAAGTAAGGACATATCCAGACGAAATTGGTAAATATATCATGTTGCTCGTCATTTACTTTGGCATGATAGTGTATGCGGAGAAATCGATAGTATTCATCTCTTTACTCATTGCCCAGATAGGTAAAGAATAAATGCCTTCGATTTCCCTGAGGAATCTGACGAAGTGAGGGACTCGCGGCACTGAAATCTTTTGAAATCTAGGACACTGACGAACTAAGGAAAAGAGAATGCAATCTCGAAAGAGAATGCAATCTCGAAAGAGAATGCAATCTCGAAAAAGAATGGAATCTCGAAAAAGAATGGAATCTCGAAAAAGAATGGAATCTCGAAAAAGAATGGAATCTCGAAAAAGAATGGAATCTCGAAAAAGAATGGAATCTCGAAAAAGAATGGAATCTCGAAAAAGAATGGAATCTCGAAAGAAAAAGATAATCTAATGAAAGAAGATCTTGAAAACTAGAAGACAGGAGAAAACAGCGAAGAGGAGCCTCTAATGCCAGAGGTAAGACACCTAAAAATAGAGCGCCTCTAACGCTAGAAGTAAGGCGCCTCTAATGCTAGAAGTAAGGCGCCTCTAATGCTAGAAGTAAGGCACCTCAAAATATAGATCGAAGACCCTCTAATGCTAAAAGTATGGAACCTAGAAATATATGTCAAAGAACTTCTAATGCTAGAAGTGTGGGAGGTAAAGAGAGAGGTCAAAGAACTTCTAATATTAAAGGTGTAGGAGCTATAAAGAGAGGTCAAAGAACTTCTAATGCTTGAGGTGTGGGAGCTAAAAAGAAGTCAAAGAACTTCTAATGCTAGAGGTGTGGGAGCTAAAAAGAGGTCAAAGAACTTCTAATGCTAGAGGTGTGGGAGCTAAAAAGGGGTCAAAGAACTTCTAATACTAGAGGTGTGGGAGCTAAAAAGAGATCAAAGAACTTCTAATGCTAGAGGTGTGGGAGCTAAAAAGAGGTCAAAGAACTTCTAATGCAAGGGGTGTGGGAGCTAAAAAGAGGTCAAAGAACTTCTAATACTAGAGGTGTGGGAGCTAAAAAGAGATCAAAGAACTTCTAATGCTAGAGGTGTGGGAGCTAAAAAGAAGTCAAAGAACTTCTAATGCTAGAGGTGTGGGAGCTAAAAAGAGGTCAAATAACTTGTAATGCAAGGGGTGTGGGAGCTAAAAAGAGGTCAAAGAACTTCTAATGCAAGGGGTGTGGGAGCTAAAAAGAGGTAAAAAAACTTCTAATGCAAGGGGTGGGGGTGCTAAAAGGAGGTCAAAGAACTTCTAATGCAAAGGGTGTGGGAGCTAAAAAGAGGTGTAAGAACTTCTAATGCAAGGGGTGGGGGAGCTAAAAAGAGGTCAAAGAACTTCTAATGCAAGGGGTGTGGGTGCTAAAAGGAGGTCAAAGAACTTCTAATGCAAAGGGTGTGGGAGCTAAAAAGAGGTCAAAGAACTTCTAATGCAAGGGGTGGGGGAGCTAAAACGAGGTCAAAAAACTTTAATGCAAGGGGTGGGGGAGCTAAAAAGAGGTCAAAGAACTGCTAATGCAAAGGGTGTGGGAGCTAAAAAGAGGTCAAAGAACTTCTAATGCAAGGGGTGGGGGAGCTAAAAAGAGGTCCAAGAACTTCTAATGCAAAGGGTGTGGGAGCTAAAAAGAGGTCCAAGAACTTCTAATGCAAGGGGTGGGGGGAGGTAAAACGAGGTCAAAGAACTTTAATGCAAGGGGTGGGGGAGCTAAAAAGAGGTCAAAGAACTTTAATGCAAGGGGTGGGGGAGCTAAAAAGAGGTCAAAGAACTTCTAATGCAAGGGGTGGGGGAGCTAAATAGAGGTCAAAGATCTTCTAATGCAAGGGGTGGGGGAGCTAAAAAGAGGTCAAAGAACTTCTAATGCAAGGGGTGTGGGAGCTAAAAAGAGGTCAAAGAACTTCTAATGCAAGGGGTGGGGGTGCTAAAAAAAGGTCAAAGAACTTCTAATGCAAGGGGTGGGGGTGCTAAAAGGAGGTCAAAGAACTTCTAATGCAAGGGGTGGGGGAGCTAAAAAGAGGTCAAAGAACTTCTAATGCAAGGGGTGGGGGAGCTAAAAAGAGGTCAAAGAACTTCTAATGCAAGGGGTGGGGGAGCTAAAAAGAGGTAAAAAAAAACTTTAATGCAAGGGGTGGGGGAGCTAAAAAGAGGTCAAAGAACTGCTAATGCAAGGGGTGGGGGAGCTAAAAAGAGGTCAAAGAACTTCTAATGCAAGGGGTGGGGGAGCTAAAAAGAGGTCAAAGAACTTCTAATGCAAGGGGTGTGGGAGCTAAAAAGAGGTCAAAGAAATTCTAATGCAAGGGGTGTGGGAGCTAAAAAGAGGTAAAAAAACTTCTAATGCAAGGGGCATGGGAGCTAAAAAGAGGTAAAAAAAACTTTTAATGCAAGGGGTGTGGGAGCTAAAAAGAGGTTAAAAAACTTCTAATGCAAGGGGTGTGGGAGCTAAAACGAGGTCAAAGAACTTCTAATGCAAGGGGCGTGGGAGCTAAAAGGATGTCAAAGAACTTCTAATGCAAGGGGTGTGGGAGCTAAAAAGAGGTCAAAGAACTTCTAATGCAAGGGGTGGGGGATAGATGTCGCCAGCGAGGCTTTGGGGAAGGCGCGGCGGCGTCTGTGTTCTTTCTGATGTGTAAACAATTAAATACAAGTAAAAACAGGGCATTAAATACGTATTATAAATACTAAACTTTCTTATCTTGACAGCACAAATGAAATCTACAAGTTCCAACATGTAACTAAGCGCTCCCGAAACACGAGTCAACCTTTTACTTCTGCTTGGAGGATATCCTCGCAAGTAAAAGGTAATCAATATGAATATGGAAAGAAAGATTTGCTTATACTTCTACCTTTTGCTTCAGAGAATTACCTTGTACTTCTACCTCATGCTTACAAGGATATCCTTCATTTTTATGAATATCTCCCATTAGGATGGTTGAAATTGTGATCCGATGACCCCCCCCCCCCGGAAATATCCCCAGTCTAACAGGAATTTTATATGGCTAAACGTTGACCAGGGCAGTTTTAAGCTACAAATTCTCTCTCTCTCTCTCTCTCTCTCTCTCTCTCTCTCTCTCTCTCTCTCTCTCTCTCTCTCTCTCTCTCTCATGACGTCTTCCAGGACCCTTTCCAAGTATCCCTGACTACCGCCTCAAAGACCCCCATAGTTCCATAAAGCCCCCAACAAACCTGCTGATTCAGATGGTATAAATTCCATTGACCAAAGAAGTCCACATATAAACCTTTAGTTATGTCCGTCTCGTCTCTTTGTTGGAATTGAGAGAGAGAGAGAGAGAGAGAGAGAGAGAGAGAGAGAGAGAGAGAGAGGAGAGAGAGAGAGGAGAGAGAGATAGAGAGAGAATGAATTAAAAAGATCGACCAATGAAGGGTAATAATTGAGAGATTACGAGCTACCTTATGAACACGAACAAGAAGCGAAGGGAAACATTCAAAGTGAGGATTGCGGACGAAATCAAATGTAACTGGACGAATGTATTACAAAATCCAGGCAACACAGAGGTAAAGCTTTGCAAAGGGAAGAGAATGTC
>NC_090729.1:169985480-170005963 GCF_036898095.1 Palaemon carinicauda | reverse complement strand
CTGTGTCTTTTTCATTTATCATATTTTTATATGTTTTCATAGTGTGCTATCAGTTGGGTTTGTGTACTTTTTCCGGGCACAAAACCGTGTTGACCTATATTAAACAAATTATTTTTTAACCAAATGATTCATTATTTTCTATTTTATTACCCTTTCATACACTTTCATAATATGTGACGTTAGACTAACTGGTCTATAATTGCTTGCCTCTAGTCTTGATCCACTTTTGAAAATAGGGAGTTATATATGCTAATCTATGTTTAACATATATCTCGCTTATATCTACACTTTGTCTTAGCAGTATTGCAAGCGGCTCTTGGCGATAGTGAGTGCAGTTTTTTTTAACAAAATCGCTGGAACTCCATCTGGCTCGGCCACTGATCCATTTTTAATTTCGCTTATAGCCTGCACAATATCCGCTTCATTAATATCTATATCTATTAGATATTCACTATTTTCTTCTCTCATTTCTGTTTCATTATTCTCATTTACAATTCTTGCCGTGAATTCACTCTTATATTTTCTGCTAATATGTTACATATTTCCATTTTTTTATTCGTAACCGTCCTTTCATTCTTAAAGGGCCTATTTCTAATCTCCCCTTATTCATCTTTTTTGCATAGGAGTAAAGTACTTTGGGGTTTTTCTTGATTATTTTGAAGTGTCCTTTCTTCTAAGTCCCTTTTTTCATTTTATTTTGATACAATGTTTTTTTCTGCATTTTCTATCTTACTTTTTATTTCCATACATTTTTTTCTTTTGCAAGATTTTTTCTTCCACTTTCTAATTTTCTGAAATAAGATCCTTCTGTCTCTTGGTAAGCATAACCGATTTTTTTTTTTTTTTTTTTTTAATCGGTACATATTTTTCAACGATTTTCTACAGTATTTTGTATAATATATCCATATTTACCTGTATATTTACCACTCACTAATACATTTTTCCAATCTTTGTTCAATTCTTCATTTATATCTGACCATTTTATATTCTTACCATAGAAATTATATCTTCCATATCCTTCCCATCGTTTTGTGCCTTGTTTACCTCTGCGTTCACTTGCTTTGGAATGGACTATTAATTCTATGACATTGTGGTCTGAAATTCCCGTGTTATACACTATTATTTCTTAAACATAATTCACCTCATTTACAAATACTAAATCTAGGACATTGTCCCTTCTTGTTGGAATGTGGTTTATTTGTTGCATATTATGTTCTAATAGCATATCTTGAAGCTTTACAAACTGTCTCTTATCTTCTGCGCTACAATTACTTTCTTTTTTATATGTATATATATACAACCACTTTCTTCTATCCGTTCTTTCCAATTCACGAAAGGAAAGTTAAAATCTCGGAATAGGAGTATATTCCAGCCTTTATGGTTTCTACACATATCTTTTTTTTCTATTATTATGTCAAACTCCTTAGTATTTGGGGGTCTGTAAACTACAATATTCACTAATTTTTCATATTCAAATTCTAACGCAATCAATTCACATTGTGTTGCTGTATTTTTCACAGACTTTTCCTTGATTTATGTCTCTTTCATATATTGCAGCTCCCCCTTGATTCCTATTTGTTCTGTCTGATCTATATGTTTGGAAACCCTTTATCTTGTCGTTTACTGCCAGTCCTCTTGGGAATACCATGTTTTACTTATATTTAACATATTTTTTCAATTTCGGTTAGTTCTTCTAAGAACTTTATTTTCCTTTTAGAGTTACTCGTGACTAAACCCTGCGCATTCATCACTATTATGGTTTGTGTTTTATCCCCATTATTTAATATTGGTAATAATATGGATTCTCTCATGCTTCCTTCCTGTTCTGATATGATGTTCTTATCTTCATTTCCAGGAATTCTGCCATAAAAATCCAACTTTTCTATTATATTTGCTCTTTCGCCTTCATATTTATTTTTGTGTATACCTGCAATTATCCCCATATCTGCACCAACCCCTGGCATTATAGATGCATTCTTTGTAGTTGGGCTCTAATTGTGCATATTTAGGTTGAAAGGCATCATATCTTGGGGCCTTTTGTGCATAGCGCAGTATATACTCGGCTTGTTTTTTGTTTCTTTTTTTGTTTCATTTTGCTTTCATTTTTCTTTTCTGTTTGCTGAGTTTTCTGACTTTCATTCATGGTTGCAGGATGCATATATCAACATTTTTTGTTGAATTTGCATCCTTTTTGTTCTTTCAGGTTTTTGCATATTTTTAGATGGAGATCTCTGCTTTCGTCTCCATATCTGTCTAAATACGCACATTTACCATATATTTCATAATTATGGCATATTTTTGGATGCTTGTAGTAGCATCTTTCGCCATATCTGCAATTCCCTCTTTTCAGTGAATTGCAGACTATATCTTTCTTTTCTTTTTTTTCTTGTTCTTGCTCTTCCCTAAAAGTATGTAGGTCCTGGTAGAGTCTCTTGGGTCTATTATTTGTTTCCATAGGATACTCTATTTCTACCTATGCTGTTGAATGGCATCAAATGTTGTATCAATGATTTCCTCTGCATCCTTACACATATCCTGTTAATTTTTCTGTTCTTCTTCTTCGTCTTCTTCTTCTTCTTCGTCGTCTTCTTCTTCTTCACTTATTTGCAGATTCAGTCTCGACTTAATTATATTTTCTATCCATACTAAGCATGATGAGCGGAATACCTTTGTGTCTTTAGTACTTATTTTTTGTTGCATTTCAGCACAATTAGGATGTGTTGGTACATGGCATACATCGCATTTCCTTAATAATTGTTGCGGGTTAAGAATACTTTACCACATCTTACATGTATTGCACCATTTAGGCATTCTTTTTCCCAATGCATCAATCAGCACATTCACCATATTGGACATTTTATTGTTCTTGAATGGAATGTGTTGATTGATGTAAACTTTCTTTATAAGTCTCTTTATCCCCTGGATCTTCTTTGGAATTTCTTCTAATATTTTGATGATGTTTTCTGCAGACTTGCTCCAGTTTGTTGGATCATATTGTTTCAATATGTTTGAGAATATTTTTCCATCACACTGCTTGGAGCTACTTGTGACCTCTGAACAGAGGCTGGCGAAAGGAAGCTCTTCCTCAGAAAGGAAACCTGCCAACAGCTGGAAGAGGATAACTCTCCCTCGGCAGGGGAGGTTGTCCAACACCTGGAGGCTGAACTCTGGGCAGCTCACTCTGTTTCCCCCCCATCTGAGCAAACCTAGACAGAAGTTCTACATCATGAACTGCCCTTGGAACGTAGCTAAAGCTCGTTCCAGGGTTCACCCCAGAGGGATCTCCCGACAAGTGACTACGAGGAGTATTTGTCAGCAACTGCTCATGCTTGCCCGCCGAAACAGAATGAACGTTTGGGTGAGCAGGTGCTGAGATGAAGACGGTTAGGTGTGCATGAGGGGTGGGTTGACCCCTGGGGTGGATGTCTGCTCCCATTGCTTACCAGCTGCAAGACCTCCTGTAACTCTTCCTTGCATGGGGAACCTGTGAGCCCCAAGGAAAGCCAAAGTAAATGCACATAGTCGTCAGTAACAGACTCCCCTACGGCAGCGGCAGGCATTGCTTTGCTATGGGAAGCAACATAGGCCTCTGGAACGTAAGGTTGTCCCCAAGTCACATGGGGGCCACTCGTATTTGACCGACCTACAGGGGAAGCTGACCAAACAGGGTCAAGATGGCAAGGTCGAGCCGACGGAGTTCGATGGTGAAGTTTCTTCCCCTTTGAGGATGACTCCGAAGGAGAGGAATCCCTCGAAGCCGCCTTCTTCCATCGCCTGTTAAACCTCATCATCCACTGGGAGGGTGAAACCTCATCCACTGGGAGGGTAACCACTCTTGTCAAACCTGGCATGGAGACTCCGGCATGCAGGAGTGACCCGTACACGCAGGGCAGAGACCAAGAGGATCGGTCTCATCTGCCGACATGAAAGTGATGCAATGGTGCCCTTCATTGTCGGGGTAAACCCTCATAATTAAGATCCCATCAGGCAGGCATATTGGGAAATTTTTATTTGGTTTTAATGGGGGAGCAAGACGTCTGTACTCCACCAAGCAGAAATTAAAAAGTGACAGTTGTTTACTAGTTCTGGTGTGACCAGGGCGGTTGGTGTACCACCCAATCCCCTTCGCTAACTAGTGGAGGTTAATTACACCTCGCAAAACCTTCAACAGCTGGTTTCAGCTATCACTGAAATAATACTCCTACGTAAAGAGCGTAAGGTTGGTATATAGTGTCAGAACAAATACAAGTTTATAAATCACCCTTTTTCATAATTAAATCAACATAAAAATAAATCAAGTTTTGAAAAACTACTTGATTTTGTTTCACTTACATGGTAAGTTGAAAACTTAGGATCATTCCTTGACCTTGTTGAAGACCTCTGAGAAGATGTTGAAGAACATATTGACGTTGCAGATGGTACTGAGGGGACATTTGAAGCAGGTGAGGCAGACTGCTTTGAAATTACAGGATGTGGAATTGAAGTTTTTGGCTTCATGTTTTCTTCACTGGTTGGTAATAATTCCTCCATTTTGAAGATCATTTCCCCATCATCTTTAGGAGTGAAATAAAGAAATATGATTAGCCACAAAGAGCAATATTCAGGAACACCTCTTATTATCATATTCCAATAAATTCAATACACTGATTACATCATTTAGTTAGGACTTATATTAAAGACTTAAAACTGCATTTTCTTATTGACATAAAATATTTCCATAATTAAATCTGCACAGAATAAAGTTTTAATAAGCTTACATTGACATGTTTTTCAATGTTATCAGTCAACCACATCAGTTGCATATTCTTTCATGGACCCAGATACTTTGTCCACCAACACAAAGTGGCTTTCTCCAACTTTAGCATTTAGCCAATGCACACTTTGGTAGGCTATTTTCATGTACTGTATGTGCAACAGACATCATTTACTTTCTGATGTCTGTCTCTGCTAAATATTCATACCCTCCTTGGCAAGCCAATTATGGGTATGGTAGTTTGGATTACTTTATTAATTCTTTCTATATATTAATCAAGGGAGATGGCCTTATTTGCATTGTCTCCATCCCTGGGAGTCCACGAGGTCATCACTCTTAGCAATCCTTCATGAGGTTTTTATTTTGCCTTTGATAGTTTTTCAGCTAGATGATGGACCAGTATTCAAATTAGACAACAGCCTAGTAAACAATTATCAGATTCTAGCACTGACATCTTTCGACTTCCAACAACTATCAGTATAGAGAATAATCTCCAATTTCCAAGTCTTTGAAGTAAGAGTACAACTTGGAGAGGGTCACACCTCTTGGCAATAGACATCTTTGACTTCTTAAACAGTTAATAATCAGGGCAGATAGTTGTCATGTCAAGAAATGTCCTCAGAAATCAAAACAGACAAGGTTTGGTTGTCTTCAAGTACAAGATTTTATGATCTTTCAATTTTGCATTAAATGTCACTACAGCATCCTATGTCGGTACTGTTTTGTATATATTGTGCTAGCAGGCAAGACCACTTTTTTACTTCGGTGATTCCATGTATCCCAGGAGGGTTTAAATTGGATGGGATTTAGACTTTAGGTCAAAGGTCAGGCACTTGGATTAGGAAGGTTAATTATTAATCTAGATTTGCTTTCCCAAGTTCATCATGAGTATTTTTTGCAACACTCATACCAGACTTATCTATAGTATCACACCCCCACTTCACTGGAATTGGAGACCCCACTAAAGAACATCATTCCTGAGATAATGTTCTCTCAGTTTCACAAGGCAATCAAAGGTGGCTTGAAGTGGGAGGTATGGTCGACCATTTTTCGTCAGTCAAAAAAGCTTATTCAAATTTTCTATTGAAAACTTTACTTAAATTTGTATTTTTTGCTGTAACTTTTGTCTGACCTATGATATAATTATTTGGGGACTTTCAAAAAATACAAAGTGAGGTAATTATTACATAATTCCAAGTATAACACAAGAGCAATACAGTAAATGTAGTTGGCTTCAAATAATAAGGCTCTTCTGTTTAGGGGGTATTTCATTTAAAATGGTGTCCAAAATTATTTTCCGGGCATTTTTCACAAAGCATGCCCATGAATTGAGTGACATTACAAGAGTTCAAGTCAATGGAATTTCCTAACTCTACAACAGGAGTACATCTACGATTGAAATGTCAACATGATTAATATTGCGTATGAGCAAAGCCTACACTGATTTGATACAAGCTTTCAAATTAAAAACATTACTCAAGGAAGTTGATCTGTGACAGTAAACTATAAAAATAGCCATACATACCTTGTTTGGCCTTTTTAATAATGCCATCTGTATGTGTGGACAAAGCATTAGCAGTAGCATTTTGAAGTTGTGATAATGGAGGCAATGGTTTCCCTTGACCAAGAACCATACCAAACAAGCTAATTTGAAGTTCATCCTCTTCTGGCAACTCTACATTCACTCGCATTCCAGCTATGATGCACGGTGCCAACTTTCTAACTTTAAAATAAACACTCTGAAAAAGAAGCAAAGGGAAATCTTGACAAAATATTTTATGTAATTATTGCTTGCATCCTCTACTTACATTCCATTTAGGGGATAAAGGAAATCTTTGCAACAAAGTCATGGTAGCTCAGTGTTATCAACAGCCACTTTTCATTACATTGGTCTGAGTTTAATTCCTGCTCATTCATAACAAATATTAGGAAATTCAAAACAAAGGTGCATAATAAATGAGGATATGTAATACCATCCAAAAAACTAAAGCCTTAAAAAGTCGGGGATGTCATAAAACTACCGATGACTAATTTGCGTATGTAACGCTTCTAATTCAACAATGAATACATTTCATTTCTAATAATACATCACAGGTCTAAAGGAACTTCTGATACATGCATAAGGCCTGTTTAAATATTCTGAAGTTATAAATAAAAAAAATGTCATGACTGAACAGTTTAAATATAAAAATTAAGTATCACAGCAATAGCATTACCAAATTTATAATGGATTGATTCTTTTCAGAAAAAAATTAAGGAAAATTAATATTTAATTGTAGAAGCCATAGGAAGATAAGGGAATAAGGTTGTATGATGATAAAATGCAAATTATACTTAATACTTGACCAGAAATAATATGAAAAAATAGAAAACCTCTATGTAAACTTACCTGGAGCAATCTGTCAAAATATTGATTGAAAGAGTTATGGTTAAGGACGGCAGGCACTTTAGCTCTCCATACTCTTGTAAACATCTGCAAATTGGTTACAATACTTTCTCTGGGAACACCAGGAGGTGCTTGCGTGGAAACTGTTACCAACTGCATTGGTGTGCAGCCCTCAACAAGCAGTCCAATCATTTCAGCATCTTCTCTATCATCCAGCTAAAAAGATAAAAAGATTGTTCATGCTTATCATAAAGTACAGATGGGAAAGGAAAAACCATGTGTAAAAATAATGAAACCATTTTTCTTTATACATTGTTTCTTTGGTACTTATGTTGTATTGGAATCTCTGTTCTATTCTTTTACAACAAAGTCTTTAGAGACCACACAGCACATCCTCAAAAATAGGTTTTTCTTCATCAAAACTACTTTTTTATACCTCATGTTTTCACCATATTACCACAAAGCTTTGTTATTTGATCAGAGAAGGTGCTATCATATAGTATCAATGAAATAATATGCTCAAACCCAGTCCCCTTCAACATCTCATCTAATGAAATCGACCTTACCTCTAGAACACATGTGTCTTTATTACCAGATGACAAATCAATTTCAGGATGATCATCATCAGAATCCTCAGTATCCGAGTTTCTTCCACCATTCATGTCATCAGAAATTGCATCCTAAAATGAAGCATAGTACATTTTAGTTATCTTTTCTTAGCTACATCAATCCACCTAATTATTTATGTATGATGGATTCTGAATTTGGGCAAACAAATGTTGTGAAGTAATACTGAACACAAAAAAAATAATTTAACAATGATAGTTAAAATTATTTAACAAAAAATGTTACTTTCACCTCCCACATATAAACAAATGTAGAAGTAATTTGTTCTCTACTACTATTAATTTTCAAACCCAACAGGCACACAATATATGACATTTCTCCAACAAAACATATAATTGACAAATTAGTAATATACAAGCATCTGAAATTCACATTGTTGGCATTTTGAACACATAATAAAACAATTATTTTACCCACACATCATTTATTACTTCTGTATCATATAAAGATAAACACATTAGTTATAATAGCAAGACATTTATATTTTCTTGTTTTTTGAAACCATCACTACTACTTACCTCCAAACATTCGGTTTCCTTTAAAAATAATTGTGGAAAGAACATGCAAATATATATGAAAGTATTGTTTAAATATGCTCACCTGCATCTTCAAATATATTCAAATATCTATTGCTATTTTCTTTTAGTTTGTCTAGTTTGCATTAGATTATCTACTTTGGGGACCTACTTTGTTAATGAATAGCCATGGACAGTTTAAAATGGACAAATGGAAACAAGCAAGAATTTAGTTAAGGTTTCAAAAGAAAACATGGAAGCAAGTTATGTTTTAGACATGTCATTCTGGATCTTTTTATATCTAATGGGCGAATTGCAATATTATGCTGAAAAAGGTCATACAGTAGTTAATTAGTAATAACTTCAAAGTAAATAAAAGTTTTGACTTTTATAATTCTGCACTTGTCTTTACAACCAAGCTAGAAATGTGAAAAATACAGTACCAAGTACTGATAATAACAATCATGTTCTTCTCTTCCTCCAGGACAATCTCTTTAAGCTTTCAAAAGTCTTCAGCAGCACAGTAGTTCTCAAGTACTTGAACCAAAAAATGGTACAATTTTTTGTCACTAGCTGACACTTGTGAGACAGGTTTTGGAGAATAGATATTCAACCCTTTATTTAGTACTTTACATATCTCTTATCAGGCTATTTGCTTGCTTTTCCAACCACAACAGTAAATACAATGGATACTTTATAAAATGTATTCCTAAAGAATGTGTCAGTCAGTTCACTGGCTTGTCTCATAAATAAAAATCCTCTTTGTTTTATTAAAATTAATTCTCTCAATTACCTATGTACAGTATATGTTACAGTATATACAAGTATATATACATACAATCAAATACAAAACAGTAAAAATATAATCATCTAAAATATCAACACCCAGAAAAGAGAAGCTAAGTATCAACAGTAGATGAGGTAAATTATGAACTTGTAGAGGCATTATACAGGATAATGCAGCAAAGCATAAAGAGTTGACACACTTATAAATATTGTAAAATGTCAAAACTATAATGAGAGGTGGTCTCCTATCAAATTGGCAAGATCCTGGGAACTATTCAATGGAGTGGAAAAAAGATATTTTATGAAGTTGTTATTTCACTTTTTAAAGACACTTCAACCTCAACTCCAAATTATAAAGCATACACTAAAAACATAATTCTAATAATAAAATTGCTTATTTTTATAGTCACACGGCATTCATATTGCTTCTCTCTTGAAGATAGTTAAATGTTGAGGTCTACTCTACCCTAAAACTAATGCATTGCCAGATTCTTTCCTTTTGATTACCCTACCCCTCTAGTGTAGTAGATACCTTGAACAGTTTATACCAAATCTGTATTCAAACACAGAATCAATATTCCCCAAAATTCTGAATACAAGTAACAATTGGTTCTCCACCCAAGGATGCTTCTATTATGGATAATTTTTACACAATGTTTACAATATTAAAATATATTACAGGGCATAAAAGCTTTCTTTTGGGCATCTCCAGGAGAAGCCCCAAAGAAAGCCACCAAAAGCATGTATTGTGAATACTGAAGAAACATAAGTGGAAACTGCAATTGAAAATAAATTAAGTGAAACAGATTCTTTGGAAAGAAAACTAGGTGATGGGGAGGAAAAGGTGAATTCCTTAAAATTTGAAATTAAATTATTCCCTTAAAATTTGAAATTAAATTATTCCAACATTTCAAGGAACTGTTTGCTAAAAGGAACAGTAATTTACATAGTGTGAACTAAGACAGAAGTCTTTAATATGCCCAACAAGTTTGAGCGTACTACAGGTGTGAGCATAATACAAGCAGGATGGAAGAATTGGAAAAAAGTGTGTGAAGTACTATGCGACAGGAAAATAAGGGTTAAGTTGAAAGGTAAAGTACACAGGACAGTTGTGAGACCAGCAATGATGTATGGAGCGGAGACGTGGGCAATAAAGAAGACAGAAGAGAAGATGGATGTGGCAGAGATGAAAATGTTGAGATGGATGTGTGGGGTGACAAGAAGAGATAAGATATGAAATGAGGTAATTAGGGGTACCACAGGAGTTAGAAAAGTATCAGATAAGATCCAAGAAAGTAGACTGAGGTGGTATGGTCATGTCATGAGAAGAGATGAACAGTATATGGGGAGGAGAGTGATGCAAATGGAGGTACAGGGAACAAGAAGGAGAGGGAGACCAAAGCGAAGGTGGGTGGACTGTATCAAGGATGACCTTCGATCAAAGGGATTAACCGGCGATGAGGTGTGGGACAGAGGTAGATGAAGAAAGTTGACAAGAAACATCGACCCCACATAGAAGATGTAGACAAAGAAGACAGGTTTGTGCAGGTGGTGTAGACCTTTTGAAAAGACAAATTTCAAAGGGTAATATATAAACTGAGAATAAATATACTTCAGTACTGAGAAGTTTTGCCCTCACTCTTCACTTTTAATCCCCTTATATATATCGTTATGTGAGGATAATGTTTGACACATGCTTACCAAATCCTTGAATTATTATCCAAATGATACCAGCAAATAGCTGATGCAACACTGAAATCCTAATCTGGAGTGCACATACCGTAAGCACTAGATACAGCCGACGAGAGAACTGAAAGACAAAGGGATATTGTCTACTACGCAGTAGTGTTACCATACACTACCACATGATCCCAATACTACACTAGAGTGGCATAGTAATTACAAAGAATAAAATGAAAAAAATTATAGTTTTAGGGTAATGTTGATATTTAACCAGCTTCGTTACAAACAAAATGAACACCAGGGGAGGTTCAAAGAAATAATGTTATTACCATATTAAATGTAATGATACAGAATATTCAGAAAAGAATTAAGGGAACTTATCATTCAGCTTGTCATACCGGCCTTTTAGTTTGAGAAGATAAGAAGTCAAACGAAACACTAAAAAATGAGGTGGTTAAATGAAGTGCTTATATATACTTAAAAACTAATCAATAGTTTCTCAGTCAGTTGTGTTTTGTTAAACAGAATAAAGTACCTTTCCTCTACCACCTCATGAATCAATTTCAGTGGCTTTAGGATGAGTAGCAACCATAAAACTAGTTTTCTTGGAGTTTGCTTCAACTTTTCTGCATTGGCATTCTATTGTCTTAGTTTGAGTTTTCTACCTTTAGGAAAAATAAAATTTATTCATCCAGCTACCTTTCATCTATTTACTGATACTTCAATTTATTCCTAGTCAGTTATATAACGGATTTTGAGCGAAGCGAAAAATCTATTTTTGGGTGAGATGGCCATGTCGTCCTGATGGAAGTTCCTATAGGGTAGCTTCCTAGGGTATATTACAACTACGGCGATATTCCCAGAGAATTTACCTTAAGGTACCAGAATTCTAACTCCTGGAGCGAGTATCCCTCGTGAAAGGGATATCGCGACATATCAGAGGACGTATTCTAGACACGCCATATGGCAATCTACATCCTGGACAGAGATTTCGTCTCGTAGGAGGTGATTGGCGAGATACGAATTCGGGAAAGAAAAAGGGGAGCCGCTCCCAAGGCTTCCCTATCCTCCGATTCGTATGCGTGCCTATTCCTTGTAGCGTACACGAGGTGCTACAGATACTGTATGTAGGGAGGGGTCCTACAGCCCTTTCTTAGAAAGGCAAGGGCGGGTCCATCAGGACGACATGGCCATCTCACCCAAAAATAGATTTTTCGCTTCGCTCAAAATCCGTTTTTTGGGCTCAAGCCATGTCGTCCTGATGGAAGTGTACCAGAGCATTACTGTATCTGTGGATTCTCAGAACGTGCCGTACTCCCCGGAGGTAATTTTTTCCCGGTCGACTAGACCTAGAGACCTAAGATGTTACCGTTATACATCTTTTCAACTAACTATAAACTATGTTAGAGCTTCCTGCCCCCTACAGGGAAGAGTCCTACTAGACTCTGGAAAAGTCTCGAAGAGTACATATACCTATGTATGAATACCAGGCAAGCTAATATAGTGGTCTCGCCCTATATTAAGTAAAGCATAGTTTGTATAGAACCACTGCGTCAATATATATTGACCAGTAATCCGCACAATACTTGTATTGGACAAAGGTTTATATCCGCATAGGAAGAAACTAATAAAACCGCCCTCGTCCCTTTATGGGACGGAGTCCTCCCATTAGGGGACTTACATAAACCAATGCAACATAGCTTGCATAACAGAACAATTCTATCAGAATTATCCCAGATAAGATACATAGAATTAAATGCTCAATTATACCAATAATTTGACACAGGTGAAAGAGACGCAAGGTTCTCAAGAACAAGTTTATTGACAGACAATAAACAGACAGGTTAACAACAAATATATATATATATATATATATATATATATAAAAGAGGATAACCCAAAACTTTAAGCATAAGTATGATAGTAAACAGAACTTGTTTATCTGAAAGAAAAACCATTAAACGCCACTTAATAAGATACCGAGGTATCAAGTCATAAAAGTCTGTATTACAAATCAATCACATTAGCGTTAGAAACGCTCGGCACACATGTCTGTACTTATGCTAGGTTCACCTTTGAAAGAAGGAACAGTCTATGTAGGCACTTGGTGCCCTCCTTTAGTTTGTAGTACAGTATGTATCTACACACTCACCCTGGACTTAATCGTCCCAATTAAGACCACTGTTCCTCGCAGAGTTAAACAGTAGGGTTAACTACACGACCCACTGCTACCACAGATCTCTTAAGTTCCTCTACTTGCTTCGCATAGTGGCGAAAGAACACCCTGGAAGACTTCCAGCTCGTGTATGAACGGAGATGTTCAAAATCCATACAATTAAAGAAATTTAGGGATGAGGCAACTTTCCTCGGATCGTGACCTGCGGGTGTACTGTCAGGATCCGCTCTGCGAATAAAATATGTGATTTTCGCTCTGAGTTGATTCAGAGATAAATTTGAGCCTGATGTTTCTCCCCTGAATAGTTGACCACCCTTGAAGTCTGAAGTTCTACGAAGATAGACCTTTAGGCATTCTACTGGACATAGAGATGCATCTTCTTTCAGAGGGCAGATTCTCCAGGGACCCCACCTGTTGGTGGGTAACTCATTCTTGGCGAGAAACGTAGGATCCGGAAACAGGTTCAGATCCCCCCCATCCAGGAACTGAACACGACCTGCCTCTCTCGAGAGGGCTACGATCTCACTAACCCTGGCCCCGGACGCGAGTGCAAATAGAAAAATAACTTTTTGCGTCAAATCCTTTAACGCACATTCTTCATTGCTCAACAGGGAGGCGAAATGAAGAACTTTGTCTAAAGACCATGAGATGGGCTTTGGAGGTGCTGAAGGTCTGAGCCTAGCGCAGGCTTTCGGAACTTTATTAAAGATCTCGTTACCTAGGTCGATCTGGAAGGCAAATAAAATGGGTCTCATCAAAGCAGATTTACACACTGAAATCGTGTTAGCTGCCAACCCTTGGCCATGGAGGTGGATGAAGAAAGATAAGCAGAAGTCTGTTGAGATCTCCTGCGGATTCTTTGCCTTTACAAAGGCCACCCATTTTCTCCAAGATGACTCATATTGCCTTCTAGTCGATTTGCACTTATATTCTTCTAGGAAGTCTATGCTGGCTTTCGAAATCCCGAAACGCTTTCTCACCGCAAGGGCGAGAAAATCATGAGCTGCAGGGTCCGGGTTTTCTGTAATGAAGCGCAGACAGTCGACTTCTGGACTCGCTGGGTCAGAACTGGATGTGGTAGCGGCACAAACTTCATCTGTAGTTCCAACGCCAAGGGGAACCACATACTGTTCGGCCACTTGTGGGCCACTATTGCCGCTACCCCCTTGAAGGATCTCAGTTTGTTGAGGACCCTCAACAGAAGGTTGTGAGGAGGGAACAGATAAATCCTGGACCATCTGTTCCAGTCGAGGGACATCGCGTCCACTGCTTCCGCTAAGGGGTCCTCGTACGGGGACACGTACAGGGGCAACTTCTTGTTGTCTTTCGTCGCAAAGAGGTCTATCTGCAGTTCTGGGACTTGATTCAGAATGAAGGAGAATGATCCTGCGTCTAAGGACCATTCCGACTCTATCGGTGTGAACCTGGATAGAGCGTCCGCTGTCACATTGCGGACTCCTTGAAGGTGAACTGCCGACAGGTACCACTTCTTCTTTTCCGCCAATCGGAAAATGGCTAACATCACTTGGTTGAGAGGTGGTGACCTCGACCCTTGTCGATTCAAGCATCTCACAACCACCTCGCTGTCCATCACCAATCTTATGTGGATCGAGTGACGCGGGGAGACTTTCTTTAAGGTAAGGAGCACTGCCATAGCTTCTAGAGAGTTTATATGAAAGGTCCTGAATAGCTTGGACCAAGTCCCCTGGACTTTTTTCCGATGAGAGTGACCTCCCCATCCCTCCTTTGAGGCGTCTGAGTGAATCGTCATCGACGGGGGAGGTGGCTGAAGAAGAACCGACTTCTTTAGATGTCTGGCTTGGGACCAAGGCCTGAGAAGAGTACGTAGCCGAGGCGGCACTGGTCTTCTCAGATCTCTTCGCGCGTTTGATGCATACCTTCACCAAACTCCGGTTGCATCCTTTAGCTGTGCTCTTAGCACTGGGTCTGTCACTGAAGCAAACTGGAGAGAGCCTAGTACCCTCTCCTGTTCGCGTCTTGATATCCTTTCGGAATCTAGAAGTCTCTTGACAGAGCCCGCTATTTCCTTCCTTTTCTTCATCGGGATGGAGAAACTGTGTGACAAAAGGTCCCAGTGGATTCCCAGCCACTGGAACCTTTGGGATGGAGAAAGTCGAGACTTTTTTCTGTTGATCTTGAAGCCTAGGTACTCTAGGAACTGGATCACCTGACTGGAAGCTTGCAAGCATTCGGTCTCGGATGCTGCCCACACCAGCCAGTCGTCCAGGTAGGCTACTACCTGAATTCCCTTTAGGCGTAATTGTTTGAGAGCTGCGCTCGCAAGCTTCGTGAAAATCCTTGGGGCTATGTTTAGCCCGAATGGCATGGCTCTGAAGGCGTATAGTCTCCGTTGTAACCTGAACCCTAGGTAGGGGGAGAGTCGACGGCTGATTGGAATGTGCCAATAGGCGTCTGACAATTCTATAGAGACTGAGTATGCCCTCTTGGGCAGTAAGGTCCTTATGTGTTGCAGTGTTAGCATCTTGAATTTGCAATTCACTATGAACTTGTTGAGTGGCGACAAGTCCAGAATGACTCTGAGCTTTTCCGAGTCTTTCTTGGGAACACAAAACAGCCTCCCTTGGAATTTGATGGACTTCACCTTTCGGATCACCTTTTTCTCCAACAGTTCTTGAACGTACTCCTCCAGAACGGGGGTGGAGTGTTGGAAAAACCGAAGGCACGGGGGTGGAGTGCTGTACCAGCTCCAGCCCAGTCCATTCTTGAGTAGGCTTTGGGCCCAGGGATCGAAGGTCCAGCGATCCCAAAATTTCATCAGTCTCCCTCCTACCGGTATCGTTTCACTTGGACTGCCGTCCTGAGGTCTTGCCTCCCTGACCACGACCACCTCTGAATCCCCTTCCCCTTGAGGGGCGCCTAGACGAGCCTCTGGCTGCTCCTCTAGGTTTTGCAAGAAAGGAAGAAGACTGTCCTTCGAACATTGGGGGTGAATGTGGATGACTGACCTGGCACAGCCTGGGGTACCCACTGAAAAGTAGTCGGGGTTTGTGCCACCATCTGGGGCACTGGAGGCAATGGCAATTGCAGTTGCTGTTGCTGTCTAAAAGGCTTGGCTGACCGAGACGGTAGCCTAGTCCTCATATTCTTCCTCTTTGGTTGAGGACCCTCATCCGGGGAAGATTTTCTTTTGATAGCCAGGCCCCACTTCTGGAGAAGGTTTCTATTCTCCACGGCGGCCTTATCAACAACCTCTTTGACCACATCGGTAGGGAAAAGGTCTTTTCCCCAAATGTTGGAGGAGATTAACTTCCTTGGCTCGTGTCTCACCGAGGCCCCGGTGAACACGAACTCCCTGCAAGCTCTCCTTGCCCTGACGAAGCTATAAAGGTCCTTCGTCACTGTGGCTAGATGAGACTTAGCCACTACCATGAACATTTCATGGACCTTGGGGTCACTTGCCATCGTCTCAAGAGTAGTCTGATGAGACATTGAGGCAGCCAGTCTTTCTTTTGTCTCGAACTCTCTTCGTAAAAGAGAGTCGGACAGCTTGGGGAGGTCCTCGCCGAATTGCCGTCCGGCAATATCAGCCTCCAACTTTCCCACTGAGAATGTCAGATGGACATCCTTCCAGTCTTTGTGGTCCATAGGCAGGGCCAGCGACAAGGGTTTACACTCCTCCAGGGAGGGGCAAGGCTTGCCGTTCTCGACTGCCTTTAGGACAGCCGCAAACCCTTTCTGTAAAAAGGGGAAGGCTCTAGCAGGAGAGGACACAAAAGAAGGGAGCTTCTTGTTCAATGCAGCTACCTTCGAGTTAGAGAAGCCCCTCTCTTTCATCGAGGATGAAAGTAGGGCTTGAGCCTTAGCGTGGTCCATAATTATGACCTCCTTCGGCTCTGTCTCCTCCCTTGAAGCTGGTTCTTTTCTCAGCCGGACATAGCAGTCCAGATATGATGCCTTGCTGGGCCAAAATTCCACCTCCTCTAGTGGAACTGAACCCAGCTTATCCGAGATGACGATCTTTCCAGTCGTCATTGGCATGTGCTCAGCATACCTCCAGGGGTTAGCATCTGAGCATATGGGAAGGTCTTTCACATTGAGCCCTTTCCGGGGTCCACGTGATTCTGCCAGGGACTGCATACGCAGTTCCACAGCAGCCGCCTTCTCCTGATTCTCCTTCTGCATTTGTTGGATCATTCCAACAATCGAAGAGAGGGCCTGTCCCAGTTCTACTGGGAGACCGGCCGATGTTGAGGGGATAGGATCCGGAATCTGAACCGGAATAGCCGACACCTCGTCGACCTCATCCTCTACGACATCCGGGGTTTGAACTTCATCCTGACCTTCTGCCAGGAGGTCTTGTTCCAAACGTTCGTCCAGGTCAGACATCCTGTCATCTAACTGGATGTCTTGCATCGCAACTGCGACTTCCACGTCCACCTGGACTTGATCTTGAGGGATCTCCTCTTGAGGCTGGGGAATCACTGCATCAGCTGATGCCTGGGGAAAAAGATACGCCCTCATCTTCTCACTTGGAAGATAAGGGCCAGAGGTGTTCTTCTTGAAGCCCCTTACCCAAGTACGAAGCTTTTCCCTTGCTATATCCCTTGATTCCGCCGTTCTAGGGGAATCAAAAGCCTCAGTAATCAGGTTAGTGCATACAGTACATACCTGAGGGTCCCAATACTGGAGATCATCCTTGGAGACAGCGCATGCTGCATGTCTCCTACAACACTCATGTCCACAGAGGTTCTTGCTGCGGACATTGCAGAAAACATTTCCGCACTTCGGAGGGTCCTCCTGTAAAGAGAAGAAATTTCCATGAGTATCAAGTGAACTATGTATCACTGGATATGCATAGTATAGCATAACAATTCATAAAGGAAAGACACACACTTGTGTTTCCCTCACAACCCATTGTTGCAGCCTTCCAGATAATAAAATCAAAAATGGTTTATCTCTTCTAGAGTAACCAATGCAAGGTTTCCAGAGGAAACAGGTAGAGCTCACACCTAAGCAATGATTTTAAAATCCTGGATAATAGACAGGGAAGAACTCAGCTTCCTATCTGAGGGCAACAGCAAAGGGGCGTGCAAGAAAACACAATAGTGTTAGAAGACACAGTGCTGTACCAAAACCCTTACTATAGTTTTCCTCTTACTGTATATGCTATACAGAAGAATACTAGTACAGTATAGGGGGATGTGTGCCGGCCTGCCTTTGCCGGCCGGCACACACCACAACTAGCTTTAAAGTATACTACTTAACAGCTATAGGGCGGCAGCACTCTGGTTCAAATGCCTGTGCCGGTCGGCAGCAACTGCCGGCCGGTAACAGCCAGTGTTGGCCGGCAATGGCTGCCGGCCAGCAACTACACAAGGTAGTACCCAGCTGCCGGCCACACTCTTGGTGACCGGCAGACAAGGGCTGACATAAGCCGGCCGGCAAAGGTACAAGACCGATGCCAGCCGGCAGCAAAAGAACCAGAGGACTACACCTGCCCGGCTGCCGGCCTATGAGGCCGGCAGCCGGGACAGGTACAGCACTTAGAAGAAAAATAGAATGGATGCCGGGATAAGAGTGTACACAACCTCCAAGCCCGGCAACCAAAAGAGTGCATATAAGGAAGGGGAGAAACTAATTCAGGCTTCCTTGACCCATGCCGTCCGGCTCTGCCGGCAGGCATAGATGAGGGACCAAGAGAGGTCCGGGCAGCACTCTAAAACATAAGACCCTTGCCGGCCAGCAGCTCTGCCGGCCGGCAAGGGGCTGAGTCAATTCCACATCCTAACCTATACTAGGTCCAGAAGTAGAACGACGTACAGTACAGTAAGACCCCTGCCGGCCAGCTCTGCCGGCCGGCAAGGGGCTGAGTCAATTCCACATCCTAACCTATACTAGGTCCAGATGTAGAACGACGTACAGTACAGTATGAAGAAAGAGGGGGAAGGGACAAGAGGGTCCTGCCAACCTTGCTTTAGTGACAGATCACCCGCAGCTAAGAAACTTATCTTAGCCTAAGGGAGATCTAAGGGGAAAGGCCAGCAATACTTGCCAGCTTCCAGAGCACCAAAGCAAGGAAGGCGTTGCTACTTCCAAGGGAAGAACTTATCCTCCCGCGAGAACAGCAACAGGACTAGTCTGGTAGATCACAAAAGAAGGAATCATATCCACAGAAACCTTTGGTAGTGACCTAAGGGAGCTAAGCTCCCTTTGTATGTGTTAGGTCAGCGAGGGGGACTCAGCCCCAAGCCAGACAACACAGACTTAGACTAAAAACTCTGTTGTTCTGTCCCTCTTGAACCATAACTACAGGAACAGGAAGGTACAGTAACACCCTAGTATAGTTTTATCGAAAATAAATTTCGGAAAAAACCACTTAGGGATAAGCCCAAGGCTTAAACAGAGGGAAAGGGATTGCATACCTTCTACGAAGAAAAGAAAGCAACCGGGGAGTATGATAAAGTATACTAAGGCTCCATAAGCAACTAGCCTAGGCACCAAGAGAATCGATTACCTAATTCACCGAAACTCACTCGTATACTATCTTGGAAATATTCCACACAGTCTAAAATGTATAAAATATAGCCTAAAGCTTCAATAAAATTTTAATTACACTCGGAAAAACCATAATCATGCATGAAGTACTAGGACCAAACGACTAGGCTATATGGCCTAGCGTAGGCCAGAATGGCGAATACTTCGCCAAATAATACTAAGCACGAAAGGAAATCCTATGTAATGCTAAATAGCTAAAATTTATTAAAGCAAAACAACCAGGAATGTCGCTCTGACTAACTAACTTATACCTAGCGAGCGACAGCATCCAAGACGCCTCTGGTAGGCTACGGCTCTTGTATCAAAGATTAATCCTATTAATCACTCAAACTTTTACCAAGAGCCTACATTTATACATAACAGACACTATACTCAACTTATCAGAGGCCGACGAAGATGAAGAAGCCATGAAAAGTCGAATAAATCCAAGATTTGCGAGAAAAACAGGAAAAAACACCGAGTTGTTAAGCTACGCAAAAAGGAATACAGATGGCGCCAGGATTGGCGCCAGGCACGCATACGAATCGGAGGATAGGGAAGCCTTGGGAGCGGCTCCCCTTTTTCTTTCCTGAATTCGTATCTCGCCAATCACCTCCTACGAGACGAAATCTCTGTCCAGGATGTAGATTGCCATGTGGCGTGTCTAGAATACGTCCTCTGATATGTCGCGATATCCCTTTCACGAGGGATACTCGCTCCAGGAGTTAGAATTCTGGTACCTTAAGGTAAATTCTCTGGGAATATCGCCGTAGTTGTAATATACCCTAGGAAGCTACCCTATAGGAACTTCCATCAGGACGACATGGCTTGAGCCCAAAAATACTTTTACTTCTTAGCTTTGCTTTATCTTTTTATCTGAATTGACTTTTGATTAGGATGAATTCTCACCATAGAGGCTAATTTGGCTTAAATATGAACAACGTGTGCATTAAACAATACAGTAATGTAAAATTTAAAAGTAATTTTTATTTGCAAAAATTTATAAATTTAAAAAACCACCTTTTATTGTTAATCAGCAAA
>NC_090729.1:169975480-169980480 GCF_036898095.1 Palaemon carinicauda | reverse complement strand
GAGTCCTCATTTTTCGCTAAGAACCTTTTGTCAGGGGAAAGTAGGACTTCCCCTGACGAGAAAAACTCAATATGACCTGGCTGAAAGTTCTGATATTCTGGCGCCAGAAGCTAGGCTCATCAGGAATAAGGTTTTCCGTAATAATGGAATGTAATTACAAGACTCGTTAAGAGTATCAGAAGCCAACTTAAGGACATCATTCAGAAACCATGAAACTGAGCTAGGGCGAGTTGATGGTTTCAATCTGGCGCAGGCTCTCGGGATTGATGAGAAGTATGAATCTGTAAGGTCAATATTAAAACCAATATGGAAAATCTTTTTCAAGGCTGATTTAATTGTAGTAATAGTACTGGCCGCTAGGCCTGATTCAAATAGAATTCTAAAGAAGGTTACTGTCAGATTCATAGTCATCATCTCCACCTTTGAGTCCCTTAAAAACTTTGCAAGTTTCTTAACAGCCGAATCATACTGTTGAAGGGTGGATTCCCTTTTATCCGATTCTAAAAATAGGGTATTTTGAGGATCAATATCTGCACCTCTCTGAGCTGCAAATTTCATGAAGTCCATAAAGTTAGGGCACTGAATTTTTGAGGAAGCTAACACATTGCAAGTTTGTACTACTTGTGTTAGTATTGGATTGGGTATCTGTCGAGGGTGGAGACCTAGTTCCACCAGCAGGGGAAACCAGTTGCTCTTGGGCCAGTTGGGGGCTACTAGAGCAACCCGGCCCTTGAAAGTTCTGAGTTTGTCTAACACTTTCATCAACAGATTTATTGGTGGGAATAAATAAATTCTCTCCCAAGTGTTCCAGTCCAATGACATTGCGTCTGTGGCGTAAGCCCGAGGGTCCAGGTTGGGGGCTACGTAGCACTCTAGTTTGTGGTTGGACTCTGTTGCAAGCAGGTCTATCTGGAGACCCGGGACCTGAGACAGGATCCATTTGAATGATTTCCGGTCCAGTGACCACTCCGACTCCAGCGGAGTCGTCCTCGAAAGTGAGTTAGCCACTACATTTCGTACTCCCGCTATATGGACTGCTGACAGATGCCACTGATTTGATGCTGCCATGGAAAATATTGCTAATATCACATGGTTGATGTGACTTGACTTGGAACCCCCTCTGTTTATGCAGTGGACTATGACTTCGCAGTCTAGAAGCAATCTGATATGTTGGTTCCTGGCTGGAGCCAGTCGTTTTAGGGTTAGGAATACCGCCATGACCTCTAAGACATTGATATGGAGTTGGCGGAATACTGTCGACCATAGTCCTTGGACTTTCCTGTACTGGGAGTATCCCCCCCAGCCTGTTAAGGAGGCGTCTGTGTGAATGACCAGTTTTGGAGGTGGATATTGTGAAGGAATGGATTTTGCCAGATTTTTTACCTTTGTCCATGGCTGAAGTCTTTTCCTCAGGATTGGTGGAAGTCGAGCTCTTTTGTCTCAATATTTCTCGTTTGCCCTGGAGCGCCATACTCTGTTTATATCTTTCAGTCTGGCCTTCAGTACTATATCTGTTACCGAGGCAAACTGGAGGGCACCCAGGATTCTCTCTTGATTTCTCCTGGACGTCAATTTGACCTTGAGAAAACGTCTTGTGTTCTTTGCTATTTCTGTCCTCTTGGCTGTTGGGAGACGTAGTGTGTGGGAATGTAGATCCCATTGTATTCCCAGCCATTGAAACTTGGTCTTTGGGACTAGGCGAGATTTCTCGAAGTTGATCTGGAACCCCAACTGTTGTAGGAATTTTATCACTTTGTTTGTTGCCGTGAGGCAGTTCTCGATGCTTTTTGACCAAATAAGCCAGTCGTCTAGGTAAGCTACTATTTGAATTCCTTGGGTTTGTAATTCTTAGATTACCGTCTCTGCCAGTTTGGTGAATATCCTGGGTGCTATGTTGAGTCTAAATGGCATTACTTTGAATGCATAAGCTTGGTTGCCTAGTTTGAAGCCTAGAAACGTACGAAAATGCCTTGCTATCGGAACATGATAGTAAGCATCTGTAAGATCTATAGAGGTGGTGACGGCCCCACGGGGAAGTAAGGTCCGCACCCGAGAGACGGTTAGCATGTGGAACTTGTTGCATCGAATGTAAGAATTCAGATGAGACAGGTCCAGGATTACTCTTCGTTTGTCTGAGTCTTTCTTTGGCACGCTGAACAAGCGACCTTGAAATTTCAAGTGTTTTACCATTTTGATCGCATTCTTTTGTAATAGATCGTTTGCATATAAGACTAGCTCCTCCGTTGGAAGTTGATGGAAACTGGTTGGTGGAGGGGGCCCTTCTATCCAACTCCACCCCAGACCTTTGGAAATTATGCTGAAAGCTCATTGCTGAACGTCCAACGGTTTCGAAAGGTGTAGAGTCTTCCTCCTACCCGAGAGTTCTCAATGATTTCCTGCGGATTTACCTCCTCGGCCTCGAGAAAAGGTCCTTCCGCTACCTCTGTTGCGAAAAGTCCCTCTCGCACCAGAGCCTCTGGCGCTTTGGTAACCCTGGAACGCACCCTGGGTTTCATAGTTGGGGTTAAAGGCAGGGGAAGTAGCATAAGAGGTAGTTGCTACCTGGGCCTGAGGAACCAACACATATTGCTGTTGAGGTTGTCCTTTTGAAGTGGAGGGTGTTACCGGGATAGTCTGAACTAGTTGTTGAGACTGCCGGTTTTGGAAGGATTGGAAAGGTCTCAGCCTCTTCCAACCTCAAGATTGGTTGCTGGCAGGCTCGAACTTGCGTTTGGGGACTAGGCCCCACCGAACCTTGAGGCTCTGATTTACTCTGGCAGCCTCGCTGAGGACGTTATTGACGAGATCCTCCGGGAATAAGTCAGGACCCCAGATTGGGGCTTTAATGAGCTTTTTAGGCTCATGTCTGATAGTGGCCTCAGACAGGACGTGTTTACGGCAACGACGTCTGGCCGCAAGGAAGTCGTAGGCATCAGACAGCAAGGTCTGAAGCAATGACTTTGTCAGGACCTTAAAAAGGGGTTCCTCTTCGTACATTAGAGAGGTCATTTCAGCCATTGTAGCTGAGTTGATAGATCTACTCAACCGGGCCCGAGCTTCAAACTCGAGACGTATCAAGGACTCAGGAAGCCTGGGAAGTCGTTCACTGAACTGTGTGGAAGCACAGTCAGCGCTTAGCTTACCCGCTGTGAACGTGGCTGGGGCGTTAGTCCAGCGCTCGTGGTCTCCCGGGAACAGGAGGGAAGTCAGGTCCGTTTCCCGCAGTTGTGGTAACGGCTTGTCCTCGTTAATGGCTTGATGAGCAAGGTCTATCATCTTTGTGACACACGGAGTGGGGGTTTGCTCGTCTACCACGAACATCGTGTAGGAGCTTTTATGGGGTGTGAGCATAGTGTTAACACACTCTCATTTGTTTAGGGTCCGGACCCAGGTGGACTGAGCCTGTTCCTTCGGGTAGATCACGGTCTCCTTAGGAACTTTATCCAATCGTACCAGAGCCTCCTCTGTTAGACAAGCAAAACCGGGGAAGGGGAACTGGAGACCCGGCGGGTAGAACTCAAAATCTTCAATAGGCCAGGTGCCACATCCCTCGATGGTTAACATACCATCCTTGAAAGGGGAGTGCAAGGCCATTCTCCACGGGTTGCTTTTGACGAACTCTGGGAGCTTAGAGGCATCCGGGATAACATGTTGTTGTTGCGGCAGTCCCGAACGCATGAGGCTCTCAACGACTCTCTCCTGGTTTTGTACCCTCTCAGTGAGGGACGTCATCAGGGAACCAATTCGATCCAATAACCGGCTTGAAAAGGCTTCCGGATCGAAGGAAGCCTCCGGGGTCTTAGTTTTTGAGCCTGTCTTCGCTCTCGACCCATAAGAGGAAGAAGAAGCTACAGCTGAGTCTTTGGGGACTCTGGAAGACAAAGTTTTCACAGGTTTAGGGGATTTGGAAGACTTGCGGGTCTTCAATAAGGGTCTCCGGAGAGACTTAACCTTAGGGACAACAGGACGTGGCCTGATATCAGCCTCGTGCTTCCCTGAGAACCCCTGAAAATAAGAATTAGCAGAAGAGGTAGAAAAAGTCGGGCTAAGGAGAGGAATCTTAGCCCGGGACCCACCTGCCTCACCTACCTCCCTACCTAGCTCTGGCTCGTCGAGAGCCATAGGTTCAATGTCGAGGTTGATAGCCGCGACGTCCTCCACAATAGCTTCTCCCATCACTTCGTGGTCCCCAGACAAGAGCAGGGCCTCGCTGATCTTCATAATGATGGGGTCCGCCACATCCTTGGGGACCGCAGCCTGAGTTCTTAGCGTTAGGGTATATCAGGGCACACATTTCCTCGGACAAGACGTAGGGTTTCTTCGCCTTGACGTTGCGGGCGAACCCGTCGACCCAGACCTTAAGGGTTGCCAAGGCAGAAGTCTTAGAAGGCTGAGAGCTCTGAAAGAGAATAAACCGTTACTAATAACCAAGTGACTTTGACGAAGGAATTGTAACAAACATGTAGACCGAGATTAAATGTTTTAATTCGATCAGAGATTACAATGGAAATAACAAGGAAAATCCAGAGATTAAATCCGAAGTAAATCTAGATAGTAACGACAGGGACACCTACCGAATCCGAGGTAAGCGTGGAGACAAGTCCGTAGCAGACCACGCAGTTGTCTGGATGCCAGACGATCAGATCATCCACCTGGACAGCGCAGTGAGCATGCGATCTGCAAACATCGTGGCCGCACGCTTGTTGAAGCACGGCCGCACAGGCTGTCGTCTGACAGCGGACCACCTGTAATAATAAAGATACATAAGTATCCCATAGTAGGTTAGAATCCCAAGGGGAACCCGGGTACTAAAATTAAACCGGCACAGAACCGGGATAAATACTAAGAATAACAATCCGAACCGGTATAGTAATCGGGGTGGAAAAAACTTAGCATAAGTAGTAATTAATGAAAGTGTTAAAACAAATCCGCAATTCGTTATGATCAATCAATAAGAGTATTGTCACAAAGGGGAGATATACTATCCCGTCGGTACCGGT
>NC_090729.1:169947980-169970480 GCF_036898095.1 Palaemon carinicauda | reverse complement strand
AGCTAAGTTGGTGTTGGAAATGCAGGCCAAGATGGACACGATGTTCTCTAACATTGGTCAGAGACTTGGGGCATTAGAGCAGGGTGCTCCGGAGCGAGTTCAAAGCTCTCTCATCCCGGATGCCTCTAAGCTTCCGCCGTTTGCCAAGAATAACCCTTGGCGCATGGCTCTTCATTCCCCATTTTCAGACGGGATGTTAACATTGGAAGGTCTTGGCACTCGTCCCCTAGAGGACTTTGAATTCTTTCCTCCTGGTCTCGCATTTCCATTTCATGGTTATGCCAGGCTTACCGAGGAAGCTCTGGTTCGGCTGGATAAGGTCCCCAAAGAGACTGTCATTTTCCCAAAGGAACAAGCCCAATCTGTTTGGGCTAGGTTTCTGAATGATATTGGTTGCACCAATACCATGTTGACGCCTCATAAAAGTTCGTTCACAATGTTCTTAATGGACAAGAATACCGTGACTCCATGCGTCAATAAGGTTGCAGAACTGGCTTTTCAATATGCTCTGGAGGAGAAGCCCTTGCCTCCCATCCGAGAGGTAGACCCGATCTCCCTCCTCCTTCCTTCAGGTAATGAGTGTTGGGACAATGTCCATACCACCTTTACTTCTGGCAAGCTAACAGCCGACTGCGCGTCGGTAATGTTTAGCGAACGGCTTCCCCATCTCCCGGAATCCCTTATTAAACAGGAGTATGATTCCCGCCTACGTGTTGGTCGAACTTTGAACTTGGCCACGTCTACGGAGTCGATAGCCTTAACTTATGATACTGAGAGTATCTTTAAGTCTCTCAATAAGGCTACTTTGCAGTCGTTATATTTCGATCTATATGACTTTGCTATTGCCAAACGTAGGTGCCGCAAACACGTCCTGGCTGAGGCGACTATTAGGCACGAGCCTAATAAACTTATCCGGTCCTCTTGCTGGGGTTCAAATCTTTTCCCTGAGGATCTTGTGGAGGAAGTCTTGGCAGAGGCTACTAGGGTTAATCAGAGCCTTAAAACCCGTTGGGGTTTGACTCCTAAGCGGAAATATGATCCCGCAAATTACCAAGCCCGGGGTAGGAAGAAGCTCCGCCCGTATACCTCCACCCAGTTCCGGCAACAGCAGAGTAGTTCGTCTGTTTTCCGTCAGCCTCTTCCTCCATCTCCTGCTGCTCCTGCACAGCCTTCCACCTCTCGGGCTCCTTCATCGGACGACTATGTCACCGTTCTGCTCCCTAAGAGCCAGCTTCCCGGTGCCTCCACCACCTCTCCAGCCTTTAACCAGTCTTATGAGGCTCAAGGCTCTTCCCAGAGTTATAACAGAGGTAGAGGCTACCATCGTGGTTCAAACCAGAACAGAGGTAGAGGTAGATTCTTTCGCAAGGGAAAGAACTTCCGAGGCGGACGTGGAGGCAACTCCTCAAACCAATACTGAGGTGCAGCGGGTAGGGGGGAGGCTTTATGCCTTCCGCAACAAATGGAGGTTCAGTCCCTGGGCTTTCAGTATCATCTCCAAGGGACTGGGGTGGAGTTGGATTCAAGGACCTCCACCTCCGAACAGATTTCATCAACATTCCACTCCGGACCTAGTCGAATTTGTCCAGGACCTGTTACAAAAGAACGCCATACAAGAAACGAAACACCTGAAGTTTCAGGGTCGGCTGTTCAGTGTCCCGAAGAAGGATTCGGACAAGAGAAGAGTGATTCTAGACCTATCCCTTCTCAACTTGTCCATTCAATGCGACAAGTTTCGAATGCTTACCGTCTCGCAGGTGCGGACCTTACTTCCCCGTGGGGCCGTCACCACCTCTATCGATCTTACAGACGCCTATTATCACGTCCCGATAGCGAGACACTTCCGTCCGTATCTAGGCTTCCGCCTAGGGGACAAAAATTACTCCTTCAAGGTGATGCCCTTTGGGCTCAACATCGCCCCAAGGATCTTCACAAAGTTAGCAGAAGTTGCTGTTCAGGAACTCAGAAATCAAGGGATTCAAGTAGTAGCCTATCTGGACGACTGGCTCATTTGGTCTGACACCTCCCAAAATTGCCTAAAAGCCACTCACAGAGTCATCCAATACCTTCAATCTCTAGGCTTCCAGATCAACTTCAAGAAGTCCCGTCTTCTCCCGAAATCAAAGTTCCAATGGCTCGGCCTGCAATGGGATCTTATATCTCATACTCTGTGTCTTCCCAAACCCAAGAGGTTAGAGATTGCAATGAACACCAAACGCTTTCTCAAAGACAAAGTAAGTTCCAGACGACTCCAAGAGAGGATCCTAGGGTCCCTTCAATTTGCTTCAGTGACGGATCTACTTCTGAAGGCAAAATTGAAAGATATCAATCGTGTCTGGCGTTCGAGGGCGAACCGGAAGCTCCGGGACAGGAAAGTCCTCCTTCCTCCCATTCTCCGGGAAAGACTTCTACCTTGGACAAGGGCCAACAATCTGTCAAAGTCAGTTCCCCTTCGATTTCCGCCTCCGAAGTTAATCATTCACATAGACGCATCCCTATCAGGTTGGGGAGGCTATTCTCAGCTCAGGAAAGTTCAAGGTCTTTGGTCTCCCTTATTCCGCCAATTTCACATCAATGTGCTGGAGGCCATGGCAGTTCTTCTAACCCTGAAACGTCTCGCTCCACCCAAGAGACAACACCTTCGTCTGGTTCTCGACAGCGAAGTGGTGGTCCGCTGCCTCAACAGAGGCGGATCAAAATCAGGGCCTCTGAACCATGTTCTAGTAGCCATATTCTCCCTAGCAGCCTCGAACCGTTGGCATCTTTCAGCTGTCCACCTGGCGGGAGTCCGGAACGTAGTGGCAGACGCCTTGTCCCGGACCTCCCCTCTAGAATCGGAATGGTCACTCGATCTAAAGTCATTCCGGTGGATTCTCTCTCAGGTTCCGGGTCTCCAAGTGGACCTCTTCGCCACGGAGTCCAACCACAAGTTGAGAGTATATGTGGCTCCCAATCTAGACCCTCAGGCCTACGCCACAGACGCTATGTCACAGAATTGGGACATCTGGGAAAGGATTTATCTCTTTCCCCCGGTGAATCTTTTACTGAAAGTCCTAGACAAGCTGAGATCCTTCAAGGGACGAGTAGCCTTGGTCGCACCCAACTGGCCCAAGAGCAATTGGTATCCTCTCCTGCGAGAGTTGAGACTACATCCTCACCCGATACCCAATCCGGTTTTGTCTCAGATAGTACAAACACGCGTTGTGTACGCTTTCTCAAACATTCAGAGCGCCCTAACTTTATGGACTTCATGAAGTTTGCGGCCATGCATGGTGCCAATATCGATCCTCAAAACACCCTGTTCCTAGAATCAGATAAACGGGATTCCACCATCCGCCAATATGATTCTGCGGTTAAAAAGTTGGCTAAATTTTTGATAGACTCAGACGTACACTGTATGAACTTGAACCTTACAGTCACTTTCTTTAGAACTTTATTAGAATCAGGTCTGGCAGCCAATACTATCACCACTATTAAATCTGCCTTGAAAAAGATATTCCTAGTGGGTTTTAACATAAGACTTAACCGACTCTTTGTTAGCTTCAATTCCGAAAGCCTGTGCCAGACTGAAACCGGTTACTCGTCCTACCCCGGTTACCTGGTTCCTTAATGATGTACTCAAATTGGCTTCTGATACAATTAACAGTTCTTGTGATTACATTCCCCTTCTCAGGAAAACACTTTTCCTGGTGAGTTTGGCTTCCGGGGCAAGAATTTCTGAACTGGCAGCTTTGTCAAGAGACCCGGGTCATATTGAGTTCCTTCCTTCGGGAGAGGTCCTTCTTTCACCTAACAAATTCTTTTTAGCTAAGAACGAAGACCCTCAGAACAGATGGTCCTCCTGGAAAATTGTTCCCCTCACGCAAGATCCGTCTCTGTGCCCTGTTACTACTCTTAGGTCTTATTTATCCCGGACCTCCTCTAACTCCTCGGGGCCTCTATTCGTTAGAGAACAAGGCGGTACCATTACCATTAAAGGGATCAGGCAACAAATTTTGTATTTTATTAAACAAGCTAGCCCTGACTCTTTTCCTCTTGCACATGATATCAGAGCGGTTGCTACTTCGGTGAACTTTTTTCACCACATGAATTTTACGGATCTTTCCAGGTATACAGGGTGGAAGTCACCCTCAGTGTTCAAGAAACACTACCTTAAACATTTGGAAGCCCTTAAATTTCCTACAGTAGCTGCAGGGAGCGTAGTTACCCCCAGGTAACTCATATGTTAATTCCTTGTTATTTTATCTCTCCCCCTTACCTGCCTCATTTATACCCTATTTGTATTCGTTGGTTTCGCACCTGATTACTATTATTATATTTGTAAATTTTTGACTCCTGAGTATCTGTATATATCATCACTCACGGCATTATTATACCTTACCTTTTTTGGTCAATTGTTCTACCAAGTGGATTTATGTTCTTTTTAAGATACCCTTATAGCTGTTTTTTGGCACTCATCTCTGATTAAAGCAACTTGTATTTCCCTTATGTTTATGTTTTTCCTTTATTTTGCAAGTTTGGTGACATTTCTCTTGTATATATTCACTGGCCGGCACAGGTTCAAGCCCAGAAAAGGGATTTTGACGTAGGAAAAATCTATTTCTGGGCGAGGGACCTGTGCCGCCCAGTGAACCCTCCCAGCTCCTCTCCCTTGGAGTCCCCAAACTTTGGGTGCTAAGGAGTTGGGTTCTGAGCGGATGCCGAGTTGCTGGTGCCGAGTGAGGTTGAACGGCTCTCCTCTATTGGGGTCTTTGTCGTGGATGAATCTAAATAGTGCGGGACCTCTGGATTATACGCCCAATTTTATACCGACACCAATAGGTGAGTGAGCTAGTTAACCTAGCACTCCTTTACATTTTTTCTCTGGTATATTTAGCAGTAAATTACCTAAGAATAAGTGCTAATAGGAGCTTATTCACTGGGCGGCACAAGTCCCTCGCCCAGAAATAGATTTTCCTACGTCAAAATCCCTTATATATATATATATCTATATACTGTACATATATATATATATATATATATATATATATATATATATATATATATATATATATATATATATATATATACAGTGAACCCTCGCTACTTCGCGGTTCGACCATCGCGGATTCACCACGTCGCGGGTTTTTTCCATAACCCATATATATATACATATCGCGGATTTTCCGGAAAATTCGAAAATACCGCGAAATCTGAAGACCTCCAAATACGATATTTTGTTACCTGTAATTCCATTAATACTGTAATTAGTAATATCTGCTCTTACTGATTGTTCATTGCATTACATATGATATATAATTCAGCACAGAAAGAAATAAAACACGGAAAGAGAATGTGATCATACGATAATACAGTACTGTATACAGTACGTAGTAAAATTAAATCGAACATGAAACGCAAATCAGATGCAGTCATACCATATTAGAATGGTGTAAGGCTGCTGATGGCTACTATACTACAAATGTAATGGATGTGCATCTTTTCCATGATTCTTTTGTATGTACAGTATACGTACGTAGTACTGCATCCAATAATATTCTTTGTTGCAAAAATCACATTTCGAATAAGCGTACGAGAGAGAGAGAGAGAGAGAGAGAGAGAGAGAGAGAGAGAGAGAGAGAGAGAGAGAGACACATCCTACAAAAGAATAAAATAGCATACGTAAGGCTATTACGTGTATTATTATTGTTATTATTATTATTATTGTTGTTGTTGTTAATAAAATTATTATTGTTATTATTATTATCATTATTATTATTATTATTACTGTACTGTATTATTATCATACGATAATTCAGTACTGTATACAGTACGTAGTAAAATTAAATCGAACATGAAACGCAAATTAGATGCAGTCATACAATATTAGAATGGTGTACAGTAAGGCTGCTGATGGCTACTACTGTACGTACTACAAATGTAATGGATGTGCTTCTTTTCCATGAATCTTTTGTATGTATACGTACGTAGTACTGCATCCAATAAAATTCTTTGTTGCAAAAATCACATTTCGAATAAGCGTACGAGAGAGAGAGAGAGAGAGAGAGAGAGAGAGAGAGAGAGAGAGAGAGAGAGAGAGAGAGACACACACACACACACACATCCTACAAAAGAATAAAATACTGTAGCATACGTAAAGCTATTATTATTATTGTTATTATTATTATTATTGTTGTTGTTGTTAATAAAATTATGATTGTTATTATTATTATCATTATTATTATTATTATTACAGTACTGTACTGTATTATTATCATTATTTATTATTATTATTATTAATACGTACGTACGGTATGCGCGGGGTATCTTGTATGAGTTGGTAACCTACGCATCATATACTGTAAGACGGGTTGTGATTGGTTCAAGCGCTGATAGATGACGAATCAGAACTCAAGTTTTGTTATCTAGCCTGTGATTGGTGTTTTGCCATCATCTCCAGCTTCCAGCATCTAGGTTCTCGCGGGCCCGGGTCGTCCACTCTCTGTTCCCGCGTATCGCTGAGTAGACGTTCTTAAGTTTGTGAAGTTTAATCTGTGCTGTGTGCGACCTTTTTAAGTTGAACTTTTTGTCAAATCCTACTGTACAATGGCTCCCAAGCATTCTGCTTCTACTAAGGCTGGTAGTGAGCCTAAACGCCACCGAAGGATGATGACGATTGCTGAGAAGGTTACGCTTCTCGATATGTTAAAAGATGGTAGAAGTTACGCGTCCGCTGCGCGCCATTTTGGGATCAACGAATCTACTGTTCGCTATATCAAGAAGGACGAGGCGAACATTAGAAAGACGGCTGCAATCACCTTTAGCAGATCAGCGAAGCGAGTCGTTACAACGCGTAATAAAACGATCGTACGCATGGAAGGTGCTTTAGCTGTGTGGATTGCCGACTGCCGGAAGAAGAACATAGCCTTGGATACGAACACCATCCGAACAAAGGCTTTGAGCTTGTATGAGAATTTTGCTGCAAAGGAACCTCAAGACGACGACGGCAACCATGCTGAAGAAGATGATGATGCAGATGATCCTCAACCAGGGACATCCACTGATTCCCAGCCTCAGAAACGTTTTTCCGCCAGCAAAGGATGGTTCGTGAAGTTTCAGAAACGCTTCGCTCTGAAAAGCGTTTCCCTGCATGGCGAGGCTGCTTCGGCTGACACTGCCGCTGCTGAAACTTACGCGAACCAGACATTCAAGAATATTATCGCCGAAGGTGGATACAAGCCGGAAAAAGTCTTTAATATGGATGAGACCGGCTTGTTTTGGAAGAGAATGCCGTCGCGAACTTTCCTGTTCAAAGAGGAAGCCAAAGCCTCTGGCTTTAAAGCATTCAAGGATCGCGTTACCCTCGTGATGTGTGGCAATGCTGCTGGATTTTTGCTAAAGCCGGGGCTTATTTATAAGTCGAAAAATCCTTCCCGTGTACTGGATGCATAATCAAAAAGCATGGATTACGAAGATGCTGACCTCCAACTGGTTCCATCAGTGTTTTATCCCGCAAGTCAGCAAATATCTCTTAGAGAAGGGCTTGCCATTCAAGATCCTTCTCCTTATGGATAACGCTGGTGGACACGCAACTGACCTGTCGCATGAGGGCATTCAGGTTGAGTTCCTGCCACCCAACACCACGTCATTAATTCAACCGATGGACCAGGGGGTTATCAGGGCGTTCAAGGCCCTCTACACGAAGAACACCTTGGCGGACCTCGTTGCGTGTGTGGATGCTGCCCAAGATAATGAGGATGAAGATTTTAACTTGAAGGCGTACTGGCGGCAGTACACCATAGCCACGTGCCTGCAGAATATTCAGAAGGCACTTCAAGAGATGAAACCTGCAACTGTGAATGCGAGCTGGAAGAAGTTGTGGCCCCAGATTGTTTACGACGACGAGGGATTTACACCTGCTGAAATCCAACACTCTGCAATACGCAAATCTGTGCAGTTGGCTGCCATAATTGGAGGTGACGGGTTTGGCGACATGACGACTGAAGACGTCGACGAGTTGTTGGACTGCCATTCCCAGCCCCTAACTGACGCAGACCTCGAAGACCTGACGAAATCGGCAAGCGAAGAAGAGAGTGAAACCCAGGAAGAGACCCAAGAAAATGTCGAAGAAACGGGCTTAACATTAGAACGGCTTGCCAAGGCCTGCAACCATGCGAAGGAGTTGAAAGAAATGTTGCAAGAGTGGGACGAGGATATGGTTCGGTCGATGCAATTCTGCAACAAGATCGATGAAGACATGACTCCCTACAAGATGCTCTTAGATCGAAAAAAGAAGCAGCGGCAACAACTTCCGATCACAATGTTCTTCTAGCCTCGCAAAAAAGAGCCAGTTCCTCCTGCTAGTACGCCTTCGGAAGAAATTGAAGAAGTTTCCCAGGAAGAAGTTGAAGAGGTGTCCCAGGAAAAGACACCTCCGTCTGAAGAGACGTAAAATACTACCTGGCTGCACAGTAGAACACATCATCAGCTTCATCATCATCATTTCTACTGTGCAGCAAATTCATCGCCATCATCATTCAAGTTTTTCTTCAACTTCTTTCGTGGTGAGTACAGTAACAATCTTTATTTTTTACTTTAATGTTCTCACATTCTAAAAGTGTATTTGTGCCTGTTTTATAGTTTAGTACTGTACGTACTGTATGCATTAAGTTAAAGGGAAGGTTTTAAAAGTCTACATGTTGTAACCTATCATATTTTTTTTGTTTAAAATTTACATTTACGTACGTAAAGACAGATCTCTCTTTCTCTCTTTCTCTTTCTTCCTCTTTCTTTCTCTCTTTCTTCTCTCTTCTTTCTTCTCTTTCTCTCTTCTCTTTCTCTCTTTCCTTCTTTCTCTCTCTTCTTCTCTCTCTCTCTCTCTCTCTCTCTCTCTCTTCTCTCTTTCTCTCTTTCTCTCTCTCTCTCTCTCTCCTCTCTCTCTCTCTCTCTCTCTCTCTCTCTCTCTCTCTCTCTCTCTCTCTCTCTCTCTCTCTCTCTTAAATTGATTTTTTTTTGTTTAAAATTTACATTTACAGTACGTACGTAAAACAATCTCTCTCTCTCTCTCCTCTCTCTCTCTCTCTCTCCTCTCTCTCTCTCTCTCTCTCTCTCTCTCTCTCTCTTCCTCTCGTAAATTGTTTTCCTGCTTTGCTACGTACAATATGTACTGTACAGTACTGTATGATTTTATATAGATACGGTAAATTATATTTGTAAGGTAACATATTTTGTAAATGCTTTTACTGTAAATTACTGTACTGTATCATTATTTATCACTATCATCATGCGCGTTAAATGCCTTGTTTGTTCTGAGCGTGGTTGTTTACTGAGCGTACAGTACTTTATGACGCCGTCATTTCAGGCGGCGTCATAAAGAAAAAAAATTTCATTTGGAAGTCCTAAGAAAAATAAAGTAAAACATTGGTAATAAAAAAAATCAACATACTGTATAATCAATATAATCGATGCAAAAACTAACCTATACATATATGTGTACACTAAATGAGTTTGTTTCTTCATTATGATCAGAGATGAACGTAAACAAAACATTGGTTGCCATTTTTTATCGTGCTTTTTAGGTGTTTAGGAAACGCATGATATAAAATCGCCTTTAATATTTGTGCCTGTTTTAGTTTAGGGTGCTGTAGTACATGCATTAAGTGTTCTGTACATTAAAGGGTGGTTTGTTAACAGTACTACGTACAAGGGAAGGTTTTAAAAGTCCGAATATACATGTTAAATAAATAGGTAAATATGATGTCACTACTTCGCGGAATTTCACCTATCGCGGCCGCGTCTGGAACCTATCTACCGCGATAAACAAGGGTTCACTGTATATATATATATATATCTATATATATATATATATATATATATATATATATATATATATATACTGTATATATATATATATATATATATATATAATATATATATATATATATATATATATATATAGTAATACATCCGATTATTAATAACTCAGAATATGAGCATGACATTTCAAATTGATAAACGAGCTTAGTATTTGGCAAAAATTTCAATAAGAAAATAGTCTCAATACTCATACGCTACTTATGCAGTGTTCCCCTATTTTTACGCCATTTTGTTTCACCTTTCTTCACATTTTATCCTGCTCAGAGGTTCACTATTTTTATCTCCGAAGTGCTCTCACTATTATCACCTATGTCATCTTGTAAGTGTTTTTGGCACTGTTCCTTGGTAAAGTTGTGACCACGTGTTGTTTATAGAAATATGATTGATATTCTTCACGTACGTTTACGGTATAAAGAGTATACATTAAAACATCTTAACAATGATAGAGGAAAGATGATGACTTTAGAGCTGAAAAATGAAATTATGAAGAATTATTATTAGGTTATGTGTGTGGGAGCCGGGGCAATATTGATGTATAACCTTATAATGTTGACAATTTGCATAATCCCGAAGAAAAAAGAAATTAAAGCAAATGAATCTTGGAAATCTGTTTACTTTGACAAAAACAATGGCCGGATATTCTAGTTAACGTCAAGACCTTGCTTCTCACATGGATAAATGAGTAGTTAAGGGATATAATAACATAGAATATATTTTGTGAATAGTCAAAGATTTATACAATGCCCTTTTGAAAAGTAAGCCACGTACATCAGCATACCAAGAAAAAGGAATATTCAAAGTGAGTCATGGCTGGTTTGAAAACTTCAAAGGGCTAAGTACTACTTTTTTTTCAAGAGATGTGATGTGTGTTTTTAGATGTCATACTCCTTTTGAAACAAATTAGACATAGGGTAGTGTTTAATACAGTAGTACACTGGTAAATATACTAAGAATATCTTTGGAAATGAAAATAGTATAATATAGTAAATCTCTTTCCATCCATTTTCAAAACTGGTGCCAGTAATTGGCACTAAAATTAGTAGTGCTAAGTATTAATTCATTTCTAGGGTTAAATTACAATACCCCATTTCTAAAATCTTTGGGTTAAAAATTAATCCTTTTGAAAACACTTACTAATTATATTCCAATAGGTCCTTGGGTTACAAAGAACCATTCCTATGATGTGATGTTTTAATGTAAGTTGAGAAACACCTAAATGCAGTACTGTGTGTAAACACTGAAGTCAGTCGCCCATGCTAATGCAGTTGTGTCCAAGAAACATTATAAGACAAAACCTTTGTAATCCAATGACTTACTGTACCCATAACAATTTGTAAATCTTGAAACACCTACCATATAAAAAACTAATATTTATTGGATAAGTTGTCATTTAACTAGAGATGGGAACAAGTCAATAATTACAAGCTGGCCCACTTTTAAACCTTATCCCCTTTTGAGCTTTAATACTGGGTTTGTTATGTTTCGGCGAGGTAGATTCGGCGTTGCCGTTTCAGCGTGGCCCATTCGGGGTCAAAAGAAAAATTTAACTAATCGGCTAAGCTGTTGAGGCATCAGACTGTTCGGCGTCACTGTCTTTGTAAAGAAAAAAAAGAAAAAAAAAAAGAAAGGATAAAAACATTGAAAATTTCCAATATGATTTTATTAAGAGAATAAAGGATCCTATTAAAACATTAATGGAATATGTACTGTAAATTAAAAACTTGAATGGTCAAATACTGTATTTGAAAAAAAAAAATTTAGTAAAGCTACTTAACCTTAGAACTTAATTCCTCATTTCGTAACTATGGGCAATACCTTTCAGCACTTTTATATTTCTTTAGCTTTTTGGGAGGTGGATATCCAGCGATAAACTTTCAAGAGATGCATCACGCCCTTTCTGAACTTTCCTTAAAGCATCAATAAATTTCCTGATGGTTGGATGATTCATTCCTAGTTCATAATTTAGACGTCGATTGGCAGCTTTGGCGCGGTTGTTGGTGCGATCTTCGTTGTACGTGTATATAATTCGTTTACAAAGGTTCCATAATTCGGGAGGGAAAATAGGGTTCATTCCTGCATTTCGACGTCTATTCTGTCGTCCAATATAACGATCTTCAAACTAGTGGAACATGGGTATTAGTTCATCAGGAAGAACTGTTGCTAGTGTATCCGTGTATTCGTCCATCTTTTGTAATGAAATGAAGGCGAGTGCTATTATCATTTTGCCTTTAACGCAAAGTCAGAATAATGTTTACAGAGATTTGATAAACTCAATGAAGCAAGATGTCTATGCATATTTTGTGCAAGATGGACAAAGCATCCATTAATACGCATGGTGGGAAATGCATCTTACAGAGCAGGAATTGCAGCTTGTTCAAAATCACAATTTATGGAAGTACGTCTCAAATTTGATTTGGGGGTTTTAAGGAACTCAAATAAATGAAAATAAGTTTTCCTTTGTTTGTTATTGAGAAGAGCATAAACTATTAGAATAACTCCATCATGCATCTTAGCCGATATAATGTATCGTACACCTTATGAAAAAGACTAGGCGCAATAGTAAAAGTCCCGTCAGCAAACCAAATTTCTGAGTAGACTAACTGTTGAAGCCACCTTATTCTTCCAAATAACAATGTCCTACTATTACCTTCTCCACTATCTCCCAATAGGAATTTTTCTTCCACACCCAGTTGGGAAACATATAATGTATAGGACTCGTTATAACTAGATTCTCTAGATGAGTTGGGTAGGTTTCGTGCCTTTTTAATAATTTTCATTTCCTGGAAATATGTTTTTGCATTGCAGGCAAATCTGGAGCTAAAGCTAAAGTAGCTTCAGAAGCCCCCGTTAAACATTCATTTACCACAATGGTTGGTGGCTCCAAAGTTTCAGCACTTCTTTTCTTAACACTAGTTTTTTCTTTTCAAACTTAACTTCAATTTAGGATCACCTTTGCTAATTGGGTAAAAAATCCATCGTGTATCACTTTGCTTCTTCCACGTTTGCAAAAAATTTCTGCTTCCATTTTGAATAAAAGGGTTTACACGACTGAAAAATATTTTCTTAAATTGAGAGAGAGAGAGAGAGAGAGAGAGAGAGAGAGGAGAGAGAGAGAGAGGAGAGAGAGAGAGAGAGAGAGAGAGAGAGAGAGGAGAGAGAGAGAGAGAGAGAGAGAGAGAGAGAGAGAGAGAGCATATTTGACGGTAACGTATAGATACTTATTTGATAGTTAAATGGGTAAAGGAGCGAGAGGGATAATTCGACAGTTATAACAACCAAGCGCTAATTTATAATGTATAGGTACTTATTGGATGTTGAATGAGTAAAAAAGAAATAATTCAATACTTATAATAACCAAGCGCTAATTTATAATGTATAGGTACTTATTTGATCTTAAATGAGTAAACGAGAAATAATTCGATAGTTATAACAACCAAGCGCTAATATAACGCTGAAACGCTTTACACCGAAAAATTCCTTTGCCAAATCACCTACGCCGAATGGGCTAAGCCGAAACGGCAACGCTGAATGGGCCAAGGTGAAACAGCAATGCCGAATGGGCCACACCAAACCATCCCATTCCCTTAATACTAGGATCAAGATGCACAACGCCAAAGCCTTTTTCATTCCTTGCAATAATCATCCAATATATTTTTTTTACATTTACTTGTTAATCATTCATGCAATGATTAACTTAAGCATATGGTGTATAATGCAACATGTTAACTCTGGTTATATGAACTACTGTATTACTAAATTACAAGCAAGGGTGGTCATAACCCTATGTAAATAGGCTAAACTACTTTTCATTATTTTCTTTTCCATGCTTAAATACTGATAATAACTCACAGGGATGACATGTTTCGTGCCATAGCACTCTTTATTCCTTGCTATCGTTGCATGAAGTAACTTCTGAACTTCGGCTGTTCGTCGTTCATCTTCTCTGCAAGAACTTCCAGAAGTTACCCGAGGAACTGGCGGAGGTTGTAGTGCCGTAAGGAAAACAGCTGTTGCTGTTGCAATGCCAACAACAAGTCGCTCACCTACAGTGACTCTCACTCTAAGACTAAACAAGGCATTCATCCCCTTGATCTGAAAAAAAAATTTTGCTTTGATAGTAACAAATACTGAATATCTTAAATCATGAAACAATACTGTTCATTTCATTCTTATATGATGAATATCAAAAATTTTCAAAGTAATTTCTATTTTTCATAATTATACAAACCTTAGTGCTTTGCTATAGGCAAATAGAAAACAGCTATGCTGAGACACGGCAGCTAAATTATAACAAGGTGTAAACAACCCCCCCGCCGGCTTATTCACAACTCGCCGAGATGGAAGCCTGGAACTTTCTCGGGGGCTGGTGATGGCGGGAAAGTTTGAGTCAAGGACTAAGGTTTGTATAGTCAGGAAATATACAAATTACTTTAAAAATTTGTGATTTGTTCCTACATGAATACAAACCATCGTCCTCAACTGGAGACTAATCCTTAGTGGGAGGAAGTCTCATTTCTAACTGGCTGGGAACTAAACCAGTTAACACAAAACTCGAGCATCTTTGATGCTGAGAGAATAAGGGTTCCTTACGCCTCGTGAATCCCAGAAAGAGAACCAGTGGGTTTCACGGACTTGACTTATAGGGGTTTTTTCTAAAGCTGAAATCCTCTGTGTTGTAGACCTAGCAAGAAATCGGTTTGTTGACATTGCCCCTTTCAAGATTATGGGTTTGCCTGACTACATAACACTCCCCCTTATGAGGAGTGTGGGGGAAACTCGTCTGTGCCTGAGCATGGAGATGATGCATGCAGAATGGGCTTACCTAAGTATTAGATCAAGTCCAACTGGTCAGGTCACTATACTGCTGAAATGGAGTGGAGACTCTTCTTATGGAGGACAAAAAATAAACAGTGGCTAATCAGTGGGCCAATTGGCTGCTAAAGTATTGAGATGCTGTGACTCAGATTCCACAAACGGATCCATCGTCAAGAGGGACTGAGTTTATGAAACGCATCTTTAAAGGAGCCCACTCTCTGCGCCAGCAGAGATGAAGGTAACAGTGAAATGGAGGACCTGCTTCTTGCTACGGTGGGTTAGGTCCTCCATGTCTGCTAGATAGCAACTGTACCCAATCAATGGTCAATCCTCGAAAAGGCTACAGGAATTTTGTGAGAGGATCTCCCCACTTTCTGAGTCCTCATTTCCAGACCTGAGATTCTCATTGCCCCAACCAAGGGGCTCAAGACTTGGTGTTGCACTGCTAGGGGAGTGGCAGATAAGGTCGATGGCTGGTTTCCTGTCCTTCGGGGGAAAGACAAGACTTCCCTTAGGCTGTAAATGTTTCTAGTACAGCAAAGGCCCTTGAAGAATGTCAAATCTGTATCTCCCTCTTCCGCATCTGGAAGACAACGATGATTTCCTAGTGCATGCGAGATCAGTGATACGTACCTGAGAGGATGCGTTGGGAGGAGAGCGCACGTCTTGAAGACACGCATCCTGTATGGGGGCTTCCGATATAAGGAACAACGCCTGGGATGAATCCCATCTGGGAATCATGCTCATAGTGGTAGTGCGCCTGGCAGACTTGTGTCTGGAAGATGTACCCAAATGCATGAGCATCTGTACACTTTTTAATGCGTGTCTGGTGGAGCTGCTTGCAGAAATGAAGAATCCATAATAGTGTGACTAGGAGATGGGCGACTGGTAAGCGAGCACCTGGGAGACGTGTCCAAAGAGATGGGCGACTGGTAAGTGAGCACCTGAGAGACGTGTTTCCAAAGAGATATGCGATTAGTAACGTGCGTGCCTTGGCAGACTTGCCAGAGGACAAGGTCAATCTGGGTTAGATCGCTGGAAGGAGCACATCTTGGGACGCGTCAGGAACCACCTGCCTTGGAGACATGTGCCTAAGGAGTGCATCTGTGAGATGCTCCTATAAGGAAGCACCGCTGGAAGGAGCACATCTTGGGACGCGTCAGGAACCACCTGCCTTGGAGACATGTGCCTAAGGAGTGCATCTGTGAGATGCTCCTATAAGGAAGCACATCTAGAAATACATTCGCCCAGAGATAATTGTGCCTGGTAGACGCGTCTGGCGAGGCTCGTCGGAGAAAGAGCTTCTAGTAGGCTGATTGATTGATTTGAAGTTTTCTGGCATCCTGACATCTAAGGTCTTTGATGCTGAGCTTCTAGTGCAAGAGAGCTCTGTAGAAATAAATCCTCTACAGGCAAAACTCCTGGATGATGTATTGGAAGAGGAGTGCCTGGAAGTCTGGAGAAAAGTAGACCACCTACAAGGAATATCTACAATCCGCCTACAAAGAGGTTGGATGGCCAAGGTTGAAAAACAACCTTGTAAGCATGAACCGAAGAGCAATACTCTGAAGGAAAATTCCTTCAGCAGTGACGAGTCAGGTTTTCGCTCATATGACCTCCCATTTGGAAAAGCAAGTAATGAAGGAGCTCGGAGGAACATCTCTCACAGAAACCTGTCGGTGGACTGAAGACTACACAGAGAACTTGAAGTGACTGGAGGCGACTGCAGGAGGAACTAGAAGTTCCAAACAAACTTAAGAAACAGGTACTAAAGGGTGCCTGAGAGGAAACTCTCCCTCCAAAGCTTCCATAGGAAGACTGGAGCCTATGCATTTTCCTGGAGGACAAAGGAGGCATTTGTAGGAGGATCTAGAAGTTCCACAATGATCTGGAGAAGCAGCAACTGAAAGAGACCTTACCTTGGGAAAGGCGCCTGGGAGAAGACTTCCCCTCTGAAGCTTCCGAAAGAAGGCTGGAGAGTATGCAGCTTCCCCATGGACACTGGAGTGCCTGTAGGAAAAGCTAGAAGTTCCAAGTTTTACGATGATCTGGAGATGCAGCAACTGAAGGGCAACTGAAAGAATTCCCCACAAAAGACTCTAAAAGAACATTAGAAACTACGCAACTTCCCCGTGGACACCGGAGTGCCTGTAGGAAGATCTAAAAGTTCCACACCTATCTGGAGAAGCAGCAAATGAAGGGCACCTCCTCAGTAGGGGTGCCTGAAAGAAGACCCTCCCTCCAGAGCCTCCATAGGAAGACAGGAACTATGTGGCTTCCTCCGGAAATTTGAGGTATCTGAAGGAAGGTCTAGAAGATCCAAGACTGTCTGGATAAGCAGTAATTGAATGGTGCTTCCCTTAAAAATAGCGACTGGGAGGAACTCTCCCTCCAAAGCCTCCAAAAAAAGACTTAAGACAAAGCAACTATTCCAAAGACTTCAGGGGTAGCTGAAGGAGTGTCTAAAAGTTCCACAACAATCCAGAGAAATAGAAATCGAAGGGTACTTCTCACGGGAAGACACCTAGGAGAGGACTCTCCCTCCGAAGACTCCAAAGGTAGACTGGAGAAAACGTAGCTACTATGAGGGCACCGGTTGAAAGAAGCTCTAAAAGTTTCAAGACAAACTGAAGAGATACATTTGAGGTGTCTAAGATCCCGCTCTTCATAGGGAGGATCTGGTAAGCTTGAAGAACCTAGGAGCATGTTCCAAAGAGCTAATACTCTGGAGGAGGCCTTTGGAAAGGAAAGGCTCAGGGTTCAAAGCTGAAAAAGACACCCAGAGTTTCCAGCAGCATATAAGCAGACTAAGCCTCTGCAGGAACCCAGTGTAAGAAACTTCTTTTGTGTGTAGAAATTAACAAACATACTGTATGGCCTCCTGGCTGACATTTTGATGGGTACCCCTTCAGATGAAATTTTAACTGAAACTAGAAACTCTTAACCTTTATAGAAAATAAAAAATAAATTTTTTTGTTATTAATAATATGTATCAGAGGACTAAGGGGTGCTATTCAGTGGTAGGAGCCAACTAAGTTCCCAAAAAGTTTCATTCAGAGGGTGGAGCCTAACCAAACCAATGGCCTGTGCCATCTCAAAAATCCTAAAATCTATACATCAATTAAATTGACAGATTACTAATAAAATTATATCATGTTTTATTATTACAGCCAATACCAATTAATGCTAAACAAGGTTAAATCAGAACAAATGGCAAAGTCAGAATAAACTGCAAAATCACATTGGTTGCCAGACACCACTTTTCGACAGCCACATGGTACCATGCACAAGAAAAATAAGATCAATGACTGTTATCTTTATAGGTATCGTGTATTTATTTCATAGCAAATTTCAAAGTCTACCTCTTTTGAGGTAAAAAGTACCAATATTAATACCATTAACATTGAGGTTAAAGGCCCACAGCCAGTCAGCATCAAAGCCACTACCAGTCAAATCATGATGCAACCATTATTAGCCTGAGCAGATCCTGTTAAAGGCTTGCTTAAAAGTTGTGTGCCTAATTCTACAAGATTGATGAGGCATTTCATATAAATGGTGGCACAGAAAGGCAGCTCATATGTACTTTCAGCAGCAGCAGGAAAATTGTGTGGATCTAGACTCCTGACTCAGTCTTTCATCTTGAAATTTGGCAGTCATATTTAGCATACTGGATTGCATATAAGCAAGGGTTTCACAATAGAAGGATCTGGAGTGAATTGAGAGATTCATGAGGAGGATATCAAACTACAAAGCTCTGCATATCATCAGAACCTCTACCAGATGGTACACCAAAAACACTTAGGAAAAACATAAGAAGTTAGCTTATAAGATGTGGGCAGGTTAGGCATGAACAAAGCAAACTTTTCCATAAATAATTAAATAGCAACAATTGGGTACAACACTATGAACTTTCGAGAGTATAGTCTGGTAATAGCTTGAGGCGTAGCATACCCATCACTAGCCAAAACCACAGCCTAGTGTTCTCTGGATTCTCCCACTGGGAAAGCTACTTTTGTCTTAAATCTAAAGTCTTTCTCATGAGCATAATTAGACAAAAGCTTAACAAATTCCTCCATAAGAGAGAATCTAGTAAGCTCTTCTATTCTGAACATCTAATATTTAAGTCACAGTGTTGCTCATGACATGTGACAACACAAAAGGAATGAGGATCTTTATCCTTTAGTAACAACCCACTTGAACTACAGTACTAACATAAACCCAATTCAAAACTAGTGGACGACATCCTTATTAGGCTAAAGCTAACCAACACTAGGAATCACTAATCTGGAAAAACAGACAGCTATTGAAAGTTAATCTACACTGCATGCAGGCAAAGAGTAAACTGAAAGGGGTTACCATGCTTATTGCCATGCAATGCCAGACAATTAGCAATAGTATACTAGGGGAGGTGAGGGAAATGAGAAATTTAATTTTTATGATAAAAATCAACACTAGCGAGCCTTTAAGAGGAAGCCATGTGAGCTTCATTGAAGATTCATATAAATAATTTGCATACTACTGTATATTTCTAATCAATACTAAAATAACAACTTTATACAGTACACTGTACTGTAGTCAGCTACTCACCCTCATTTTATTTATCAACTGCTTATGTAGCTCATATTCTAGGAATGGTAGAGAATCTGAGATTTCTTTTGCATTGAGTTCACCTCTTAAATCTCGCTTGGGACGTGCTACTCTAGCTTGTATTAAGCAGCCTCTACCTGTTTAAAAAATAAATTCTTAAGCTGAATATTTGAAACATAGTATATTTTTTATTCAACATTTAATTCAATCCTTAGCTAAGCAAATAAATTTGAAAAATATAGACGCAACTTTTCAGTATTGATACACACCAATACAAGAAAGAATATTCACTTTAAATCATATTACTGGTACAGATACATCATCGATTTTCTGAAATTGGATGGTTTGGAATCTTTTCTAACCTATACATATTTATGAAAATCAATTGAAGTTACCTAATTACAGATATTATTAGTGTTTGTGTATTAATGTATACAGTTGCAAATTTGTCAATTTAGTCTTTTCCTAAAGTATTTTGAAATCCTCATTTGAAATAAATTTCTTTAATTATAATAATGTATAGAGTTGAAAAATTGACAAATTAGTTGTTTACTTCAGTATTTTCAAATCTTCATTTGAAATAAATTTTTTTTTATCAGCATGCCACCAGTTTCAATTTAAGATGTCTATTTGAAGGGAAGAAAATATGTATTTGTCAGTGTTCTATAGGTTAAATGTGGTGTATTAGTAACTTATCAATATATTTCAGCCTTAGATTCCTATACTGTAAATTCATAGATTATTAGATATCATCTTGCATTGTAATATACTGAAAACTGAATGTGGGTGTCAGAAAAGGGAGGAAAATTCATCTCTCCTCAAGCACTTTACTATGTAAGTAAAAAAAAATTCATAAAACAGAATTGATATATTTGCTTTCTCTCTTTTCATGTGTATCATTGCAGTTATCATTTCTGTTATGGTGTTCATTGTCCTGTCTTTCACAAGTTTTATATTCACGGAATTGTCCTGATATTCCAAAAAATCACAAATTTTTAAGTAATTTGTATTTTTCCTAACATACTTACCTAGAACTACCTTCTTAGGAGTTACTGGTTAACTCTACCTAACCGACCAGCTTTTTTCCAAAAAACAATAATTGTGAGAATTTATTCTTATTTATTGAACTCGAAATATAGATCACTTCATGATAATGTAGTTGTTTAATTTTTTGTCTTCCTACAATTTTGTCCTTTTTTTTGTACTTATGCTGAGGTGATCTGATAATAAGGGTGGCCTACAGGGCACTTCCAGGATTGTGACCCTAATGCAGATTGGTGTAGATTGAGAGGTGTGTGTGCTGGTATTTAAGACTTCAGAAATCTTGCATGGAGGACTGTATTTGAGATGGAATGGTGTATGTCATGCGAATGAATCTAACAAAGTGATTTCATATATAATGTACTGTCAGAACACCCCAAACTTGAAAGTAATTTGTATTTTCCTAACTATACAAAACAGAGTCCTTTAATATGAGTATGCTTTCAGCTTGACTGGAACTTTAGCTGTTAAAATTAATAATGAGGTGATGGTAATTACAAGTAGGTGGTGGCGGGAAAGTCCCGACCACCAGCCAGGGTGGTTGAGGCAGGAAGTGAAACTTGTAGTAGGACTCAGGTTTGCAAAGTTAGGAAAAATATAAATTTATTTTAAAATTTGTGATTTGTTCTTGCACAAATATCAATCATTGTCCTTTGGTAGGAGACTCGTCCTTAGGAAAGATAAAGCCCCTATAACCATACCGACTAGTTTAAAATCCTGGAATGTCAAGACACTTGGACCCGACAGAGGTACGGTAGTGTCAATTCCTACTACCTTCCAACATTGAAAACAGGTTCTCATGGGTTGGGCCTGGTTTCTGTCCAATGACAGATGGTTAAGTAATGATCAATATCCTCGGAGGGATATGATATCACAATGTATGGCCAATTAGCCGTAATGTGTCCTATGTTCTTTCCATCCTCCATCTCGTAAAGAGGATGCTTCAGATGCTTCTATAACTAATTTGTATAGAACAGATATTCGGTATGAAAGCTCGCCTGCATCAACACCCGATCCAGCAAGTAACTGAAAAACTGTTACCCTCACAAAGAGGGGTAGGTAAAGAGAATAATAAGGACCAGACACTCAACCACTAATTCCATGTTTTAGCCGTTATCTTAGACTTAGGAATACATTGACAAGCAAGGAAATAAACAGCAACCAGAAATGCTGTCTAACGGAAACACGAATGTGGATACCTGCACGTCTGCATAAAAAGATGTCATGCAGATACAGTGATCAGAAATTCATCCTTCCTTCTAAATTTTCCTCGCTGATGATGATTTGCTAACCCAATAACAAAAAGCAAAAAATTTAAAAAGCCAGTTGAGGGTGCTAGAAGTACCTCTATAATACCTGGCGACTGAAAAAGTGAAGGGTCAATGGACTATCAGGTGAGCGGGCCTTCCCCATCACCAAGCAGTAACTAAAGCCACCTTGTTAAAAGTTATAACAGTTGTATCCGGCTTCACTGAAAGCATACTCCTATTAAAGGACGAGGGTTTGTATTCATGTAGGAACATATGTGCATACGTATATCAAGTCTCAATTGTATATTACATAAGTATTTATTCAAATTCACATCTCATATTGATATTGTTAAGGCATATAACAGTCCCCTATTCATTTGAGCCATAAATTTGCATTATTAGAAAATAAAAGGTATAATGTAGTGTACTGTATAAGTAGATAGTTAGAGGTAACCCCTCATAACCTAGAAAAATCATAAATTTGGTTAGGACTTTCAAACCAAAGATGTTAGAAAACCAATAGTGTACCAGTATTTGGAATCTTAATCTCTTACTTTCACAGTAAATTTGATTTCAATTATGATCAACATAAATATTCCAATAAGAATATGGCAACATCATCATCTGCCAAACAGATGAGATTTAATGAATGGCACTGTTAATTATAGCACATAGCTAACAATTTCATGAGAATATTTTTTTTTAAAACCTACAAGGTTAAAGTAATCTAAATACAGTACCTGTAATTGGTATTCCTGCCGGTGGCTCTAAGGTTGTAAAAAGCACATCAGGCACCTTCCCTTTTCTGAAAAGTATGGCTTCAACTTTATACAATATAAGAATAAAATTATACTCACTGCATATATGACCAAGTCCAGGAATATAAGGATAAATAATCATGTAACAAAATTTGAACTTTAAGCAGAGAATGTGTATCATATTACCTACAAAC
>NC_090729.1:169735480-169942980 GCF_036898095.1 Palaemon carinicauda | reverse complement strand
GGAATGGATGCCATTATGGATTTTCCATAATGGCAGGTAAGAGCCCTTAGATTTATGACCTATAAAGATTGCCTCACAATCACAAGGTGGTAAAATGCTAAGGGCCTTACAAACAGAAATATGAGCCTACTGCCACGGCCTTAGATGCAAAACCAAATAGAATGACTAACAAAAACACTAAATTCATATATATATATATATATATATATATATATATATATATATATATATATATATATATATATATAATTTATTTCCAGCCATGCTGGGCGGCATTACCAGACACATAACAACTATTTGGTCTCTTCCTGTCCCTTAGTTGGGGGGGGGGGGGGTTTCAGCAAGGTGATACAAGGAAAGGTGAAACAAAATGGAATAAAGATCACATGAACACCGAGTGCGTGGTGTATGGGTACTGAGCAACTGTTTTCTGCACAGCGCATGCTAGTATAAGATTTCAATGAGTAGGCCTAGTGTCGCAATTATATTGAAATTTGATATGCTCGCCTATGATGAATAATTTCCTCAATACAGTATTGAAAATGACTGCATAGGCTTCTGCTCCATTAGAAATATGTTTTATAGGGGATGGCTTATGTAGGTCTATTCATATAAAGAAAAGCAACATGCATTTTATTCAGGGTTTTTCAGGATGAAAATAAAACAAGTAGCATGGTCATACTGATCCAAGATCTTCATAATGACATCTTATAATACATATACAGTATCTATTTTTATAGATACTTATATACACCACACCTCTGCACTGCGAGGAGAAAACATTACTAAAGGAATCAATTATGTACTGATAATCATGTGTATTGCTAACTCGCTCCGAATTGAGACGTCATTTTCCCTTCAAAAAATAACCAATCACAAGCATCAAAGAGTTGAAGCTCGGATGAAGTGGGTGGGGTTTCTGATGCAAAGGCAAGTGACTGATTTTAATAATAATCAAGCAGACTTATCTTATAACAAAAGTAACAAACCTTGTCAAACTACAGTACAGTATAGCTAAAGCACTTCAGTTCATGTACAAAATTACTATTATTACAAAAGAGTATCAAAGTTATTTCGTATCTGCACAACTAGATGTGGTGGCATAGTAATGAAAACAACTCTAGGGTTTTTCAGGTTATGAAACTAATAGCAATCATGAAGATTTGACCACATAAGGTTAGTATAACACTGCTAAAATCATAATGACGCACAACTAGTTGTGTATTCGAACAGATCAACATGCAATCTGTCATAAATTCCAATGAAAGGAATTGAGAGCAAATAATCAAAACAATTTTTGGGCTCAGGCCATGTTGTCCTGATGGAAGGTTCCTATTGGTAGCTTTCTAAGAGATATTTGGCTAGATATTCCCAGATAATTAACCTTTAGGTCTCCAGAATTCTAACTACTGGCGTGAATATCCTTGAAATTTTCCTAAGGATATCGCATAATATCAGGGGACGTATATCTTGATACGACACATAGCAATCTTCACCCCCAATAGTGATTTCGTTTCGAGGGGGAAGAGTGGCGAAAATAGAAGGGGAGCCGTTATCAAGGTTACCCTTCGTCCCGTACTATTACGAGTATCTAAGATGGTGCTCATTCCTATTATTGTAGCAAATTTGCACGGTGGTTTTCCCTGTTGCTATAACGTTTGTGATCGATTTATTGAGGATTTATCATGCAATCTCCAGGTTCTTCTGCCTCTGGAAAGTTGAGTATTTATTCTTTACAGTGTATAATTTTTAGCTCCTGCTTCACAGAGAAATTAGAGTAATTTTATGTGTTCAGAGCTTGGCCGATCACCGGAGGCACCATGGGCGCTGTCGTTCATGACGCATGTGTTATTTAGTTAGTAGAACGACTTTCCTGGTTGTAATAGCATTAATAAATCATATAAGCTATTTAGGCACAATTATACTGGTAAAGATATATATATTTATACATATTTTTCCTCTTCCTTATGTCGATCGTATACGTTAGAGTTTCGGCGATTTACGTAACCGAAATCTCGCCCCGCGCTAGCCTACCTAGCCTATGCACTTCAGTATACTTTCATACATGATCCCATTTTACCCTCGTGTATCGTTTCATCTATTCAACGGGAGACAGATATCTCCTAGAATTAATTATATAACTCGATACTCATCTCCTGTGGAGAATTAAGGGTAATCCCTCCTTCCCGCTGAGTGCCGCCATAGGCAACAACCCTATCTTGGTCTCGCCATAAAGTAGTCACTCCGGCTTGACAAGGCTAGTGTTTTCTGTCTCCCACCTTGCCAGCGAGTATCCCGGCTTTGGTTTTAAACAGAACCTCAGAGTATTCAGTCTTTCTGCTGGCGGCCGAGCAGCAGGGCGAGTAGTCACTACCCTGCCGGCTTACAGTTGCCGGCATAGGAGGCTATGCCTCCCTAAACTGCACCTGAAGTGGTAGTATGATTCCACCACCTTCTCCCCTGTGGTCTAGAAGACTAGTCCTGTTTCGGCAGACCCTACGCTGAAGAATAGATATTCTTCCGCCGCCTAGGATGGCGCCGATACTGAAACGAAGTTTCTCCCCTGTTTTGAAGTGACGGCAATCCTGCCGCCTCCTCCTAACACTGTCTCGGCAGACCCTAGGCTGAAGAATAGATATTCTTCTCCCGCCTAGGATGGTGCTGATACTGAAACAGAGTTTCTCCCTTGTGTGGTAGTGACGGCAACCCTGCTGCCTTCTTCCACACTTAATACAGAACCCTTTCCCTACCCCTCTCTGTCCTTTAGCGATGGCCTAGCCATCGCAACCCTGTGGCCGTCGTCCTACAATCTCACCACTTGCCGGGTAGGTTATGGTGCCGGCTGGGCTCCTACATAAGTAGCTGTATAGTCACTCAGTCTTTCCCTTATGGACGCAAGGCTCCGGGAAAGGTTGTGCCGGCTGTGACAGCTGCCGGTGGGAGACCCCTTTACTGTCGAGTGTTCTTCAGTCCTCTCTTGGATTGCCATCCACATCCCCAAAGCCGGCAGTGACTGGCAACGGTTGTTGTGGTTGGATGGAAGCTTGAATGATACATTCTCCCCTTCCATTTGAACCCTCATTCCGGAGGAAGGCAATAAGATTAAGTACTTACACCCTTATTTATTCTCTCTCTCTGTCAGCTAGTGCCGCCAGGTACTAACCCAGCCGGCATGTTCGGTGCCGTCAGGTACTCGCTGGCGGATGTCGCCGGCTGGGCCGGTGCCGCCAGGTACTAACCAGCCGGCAATATGCCAGCTAGATCATGCCACCAGGTGCTAGCCTAGCCAGCAACATGCCGCCTGAACTACAGTATATGATTATACAGTAGCCAGTATATTTGCAGTATAGATTATACTGCAGACAGAAAACTATAGTATATATTATACAGTAGTTATTTTCCAACATACCCTGTGTTTCCTTGCACAGTCTATTGTTGAGACCTATCCTATATCGAAAGAAAATATTTCTTTCAATACACTGATAGCTAATCAGTTAACAATTTACTCCAGAATATTAAAGACCTTAAGAAGGGTCAGTGTTAAGATACACTTATCTACCCATAGGGATTAGAACCCTTCTCTTGGGTTTTCTGAATAGGAAGACTCTGGCTTTAATTTTGGGGGAGGTCACAGCAATTGGCTGGACAGGAAACACAAGTATGTGTCTTTCCTAGTTTCTTTCTAGCTTGACTATCCGAAGCTATAATGGTTAAAATATTAATATTAATATTTTACATAAATTGTTTATCATGTGAGATAAACAACCACATACTCATTTAATTTTCCTCTCTTTACAGGAGGACCTAGAGAAGTGCGAGATCATCTTCTGCAACCACAGGAGTAAGGACTTCTGTGGCCAAAAAGGGTGCAGGTCTCATGCCCCCTGCACCACCACTAGAGAAACTCTATGGTACTGGGACCCCGAAGACTGCAGCATATGCCGGACTTTGGTGACCGATGGTTTCGACGACCCCAAGTCAGTGGAGTCGAGGGATGCAGCACGAGCAAAGCTGCGTAGATGGGTACGAGGGTTCCTAGAGAACTCTACGGGACCGTACCTTCCTAATGAAAGGATGCGCATCTTGCTGTTCCATAAGGCAGGTACTGAAGCTGTCATACCCCAGGCATGACCTGAAATACCCTGCGCCCAGATTGCCGTTGAGGCGGAAGTCAGTGACGCACTACAAGGCATGGACATCCACCAGGAGGAAAGGATGTCTGAGGTGTCCACAGACACCGAAAAGGATCTTCTTAAGGATGATCAAGAGGAGGAGTCTACACTACCTCCCGAAGATGATGATGAAGTTGAGTCGGAGTCCCTTCCGTAGGTGCCGGCACCGAAGCCGTTACCCTCAACATCTTCTGCCCCTCCATCAGACGACATGAGACAGGCACTGGCCAATCTTACGGCTCTAATGGAGAGCATTCGCAAGCAAGGCGAAGCTAGGGAAGCAAAACTTGAGAGAGAGCTCCGTGAAGCTCGACTCTCCGCCTCCCGTGGGTCACACAAGAGACTCAGAATTCAAGACCTCCCACCCTGCTCCGAAACTAATCCCTGGAGATATGCGGAGTTTATGCAGATCACCAACGGCAAACTCTACATTTCGGAGAAGATGGGAGCCGTCCTTCTTGATGACATTCAGTTCTGGCCAAGCTTCAATGCTTACCCAGACTGCATCATCCGACTGAAGCAGGAGCCAGCGTCGAAGGAAGAGACGGAACCCAAGGAGGTCAAGGTATTTGACCATGACAAGGCACAGGCTCTCTTGTCGAGCACCCTAAAGAAGGTGGGCTACACAAACTCAAAGGTGTCTGCCCTGAGCAAGAAACATCTTACCTTTCTTGCTCCAGCTTCAATAGCCTTTTCCTTTACATTGAAGGCTTTTAAAGCCGTTGTCAAGGCAATAGAAGCAGGCAAACCTTGTCCTACACTGGAAGAGTGTAGACCCCTGTCATTAGCCCTGCCCATGGAGGATAAGGATTGGAAAGAAGTCCACCTTACCTTCTCAGATGGGAAGTTGGAGGTAGATATCGCTGGACGACAGTTCAACGAGAATCTCCCAAAGCTGTCAGACTTTCTCTTGCGTAGGGATCAAGAGACGAAAGAAAGACTAGCAGCATCCCTATCCCTATAGAACTGTATGGAGATGTGCGCAGGCTTAAAGAGCACCCCAGACATGAACATGGTCATGGCCAAGATGCTCATGGCTACCTTGGTGAAGGACCTGTATGGCTTTATGAAAGCCAGAAGAGCATGCAGATAGTTCGCGTTTGCCTCCGCAATGGTAAAACACAAACCCAGGAAGCTGATAGCTTCCAATATCTGGGGCAAAGACCTCTTCCCAAATGAAGTGGTCAAGGAGGTAGTTGACAGACCCGCCACGGAGAATAGGAACCTTCTCCAGAAGTGGGGCATATCATCTAAACGGAAGTCTTCCCCGGATGCGGGTCCCCAACCTAAGAGGAAGACCAAGAGGCCTAGACTACCTTCTCGGCCTGCCCAGCAACAACATCCCACAGTCACCATGACCGCGGTGCCCCAAGTGGTTGCTCAACCGCAAACCACTTTCCAGATGGTGCCTCAACAGCTGGTTGCCCAGTCACCAGCATTAAAACTGGGTTTGAGAGGCAGACCACTACCTTTCGTCCCAAAGGTAGAGGCTCCAGACGAGGCTCTTCAAAACACCCCTCACGAGGTAGGGGAGGACGCGGTCAGGGAGGTAAATCCTCCGGACAAAAGAAGCAATGAGATACTTCAGGTAGGAGGGAGGCTCCAACAATTTCAGGATCGTTGGACCTTCGATCCTTGGGCCCACAGCCTAATCAAGAACGGACTTGGATGGAGTTGGAGCGAGGCTCCACCATCATTTCCTCAATTCTTCCAACACTCCACCCCCTTACTGGAAGAATATACCCTAGAACTATTGAGCAAACGGGTAATAAGGAGGAGAAAGTCCATCAAATTCCAGGGAAGGCTGTTTTGTGTTCCCAAGAAGGACTCAGACAAACTCAGAGTCATTCTGGACTAGTCGCCACTCAACAAGTTCATCGAGAACAGCAAGTTCAGGATGTTAACCTTTCAGAACATAAGGACCCTGTTACCCAAAGGGGCGTACACAGTCTCAATAGACCTGGCAGATGCTTACTGGCATAGTCCAGCCAACTGCCCCCTCTCCTCCTACCTAGGATTCAAGCTACAGAAGAAGTACGTCTTCAGAGCCATGCCCTTCAGACTAAACATAGCCCCAAGGATCTTCACGAAACTTGCAGACGCAGTCGTTCAACAACTACGCCTAGAAGGCGTTCAGGTAGCAGCGTACCTGGATGACTGGCTGGTGTGGGCAGCATCCAGGATGGCTTGTCTGCAAGCATCCAAGAAAGTGATCCAGTTCCTGGAACGTCTGGGATTCAAGATCAACATCAAGAAGTCTCGACTTTCTCCAGCTCAGGAGTTTTAATGGCTGGGAATCCATTGGAACTTGAAGTTACACCGTCTCTCCATTCCCCCAAGGAAGAGGAGAGAGATTGCAGGATCTGTCAAGAGACTACTGAAATCCGACAGGATCTCAAGACGCCAACAGGAAAGAGTATTGGGCTCTCTCCAGTTTGCAGCAGTGACAGACCCAGTGCTAAAAGCACAATTAAAAGATGCGTCAGGAGTCCTGAGAAGATACGCATTAAACGCTCGAAGAGATCAAAGAAGACCGATACCAACCTTACTACGATCACTTCTCAAGCCATGGTCGAAGGCCAAGAACCTAAAGAGGACAATGCCCTTACAACCACCTCCACCATCGATAACCATCCACAAGGATGCTTCGACGGAAGGATGGGGAGTTACTCCCATCAAAGGAAAGTCCAAGGGACGTGGTCTTCTCTGTTCAAGACCTTTCACATCAACATTTTGGAGGCCATGGCAGTCCTTTTGACATTGAAAAGACTCTCTCCTCGCAGATCAGCCCACATCAGGCCGATCCTGGACAGCGAAGTGATAACGAGGTGTCTGAATCGACAAGGCTCCAGATCGCCCCATATCAACCATGTGATATTAGCCATCTTCCGTCTAGCGGAAAAGAAGAGATGGCACCTATCAGCAGTTCATCTTCAAGGGTTCCACAATGTGACGGCGGACGCTCTATCCAGGCTCAAGCCGATAGAGTCAGAATGGTCCCTAGACGCAGACTCATTCTCCTTCATCTTACAACAAGTCCCAGAACTGCAGATCGACCTCTTCACGACGAGCGACAACAAGAAACTACCTCGATATGTAACCCCATATGAGGACCCTCTAGCGGAGGCGACGGACGCCATGTCCCTCGACTGGAACAGATGGAAGCGGATTTACCTGTTCCCTCCGACCAATCTCCTACTGAAGGCCCTCAACAGGCTGAGATCCTTCCGAGGAATGGCAGCTCTAGTGGCTCCCAAGTGGCCCAAGAGCAACTGGTTCCCTCTAGTAATAGAACTGAAGCTGAGGCTAGTCCCTCTACCGAACCCAGCACTATCTCAACGAGTGCAGAAGTCGACAGTCTTCGCTTCATCATAGAGAACCCAAAACCTTCATCTCATGATTTTCTCGCCCTAGCGGTTAAGAAAAGATTTGGGATCTCAAAAGAATACAAGTCCAAGTCAACCAGAAGACAATATGAACTGTCTTGGAAAAAGTGGGTTGCTTTCGTCAAAGCAAAAGGACCAAAAGAAATCTCAATAGACTTTTGTCTGTCCTTCTTTATCCACCTTCATGAACAAGGCCTGGCAGCCAATACGATAACTATGTGTAAGTCGGCGCTGACTAGACCTCTTCTATACGCCTTTCAAGTAGACCTGTCGAACGAAATCTTTAACAAGATCCCGAAGGCATGTGCTAGACTCAGGCCTGCAGCTCCTCTGAAGCCCATTTCATGGTCACTGGACAAGGTCCTACATTACGCTTCAACAGTGAATAATGAAGATTGCTCTCTCAAGGATCTAACTCAAAAAGTTATTTTCCTGTTCGCTATAGCCTCAGGGGCTAGAGTTAGTGAAATAGTGGTCCTATCCAGAAACGAGGGCCATATTCAGTTCACAGAAGTGGGAGAACAATCTCTTTCCTGATCCAACCTTTCTCGCCAAAAACGAGCTACCCACTAAGAGAATCTGCCCTCTGAAGGTAGATGTCTCTCTGTGTCCGGTAGAATGTCTAAGGGTCTCTCTTTGAAGAACTTCTGACTTCAGGGGAGGACAGCTCTTTAAAGGAGAAACTTCAGGATCAACTTATCTCTAAAACAACTAAGGGCAAAGCTCACCTACTTTATTCGCAGAGCAGATCCTGACATGACAACTTTTTTCAGTATATGGACTTCGAGCGTCTTTGCTCATACACTGGATGGAAGTCATCCCGAGTGTTCTACAAACATTATGCAAAGTAAGTGCATGAGTTGAAGCATTACGTAGTGGCGGCAGGTAGTGTATTAAAAATTGTCGTCAGTGCCTGTCGTCTAGTGCTGCGATGAACAGTGAATTGATTGGGACTCTCAATTATGGTGTAAAGGTGTGGACACCTTCCAGTGCAATACCTTTGAAGTGAGTGTCACCATGGTGACACTAAAGACTGTTAAAAAACCTCAGGTGTTGAATTATACAAATAACATTTGTGCCGTGTGTACTTTACACAGTGTTGATAATATCCAACAATTACAGAAAACTATATTAGAAAATCTTATCCAATTTTCAAATTTCATAGTGGCATTAATCAATTCTTCCCTTTCAGGTAGGAAAATTTTCTGTATCAAGTTGTAGATATATGTATGATTCTCCTAATACATAAGAATATATATTACACATGCTATTCTATCCCAGTCATTTTTTTCGTGAATGTCTATTAATGTGTAATTGCATCTTATTTCACCCCATAATTAACACAAATAAAGTATAGCCAGAATTTCTCTTACTTACATACCTAAGTATACCTCATATTATTGTATGTACGGACAATAAATATAGTTGATACTTTTGTTCCAACAAGAATATACAAACTGTGAGACGCTTGCATATCTAGTTGATACTATGTTTGTTCATACAGTATATGCAAACCTTGAGACCCCTTTCCTACTGTCTAGTATGACTTTTCCCTGCAGGGGGCAGAAAGCCCTAACATGGCATATGATTAGGGGTACAGTGATCCCTCGCTACTTCGCGGTTCGACCATCGCGGATTCACCACTTCGCGGATTTTTTTCATGACGCATGTATATTCATATATCGCGGATTTTCCGGAAATTTCGAAAATACCGCGATGTGACCGATGGTGCGAGATTGGAGAAAGTAAGGAAAATTGAATCCTAATTGATTTTAAATATAAATGAAACTGAGGAGCAACAAAGATATCATTTGTTAGAGAGAGAGAGAGAGAGAGAGAGAGAGAGAGAGAGAGAGAGAGAGAGTTTAAATGTAATAAAACAAAAAAAATTTGATGGGTTATAACACATTGATGCTTATGTAATATCAACTGTATACTGTAGACGGTTTGAATAAGTTAAGAAATGGTATAAACGATACTTTGTTAGTGCATTCGTACACTCTCAAGAGCGGCAGCTAGACGTCAGCTGATCTAATCACAGCCAAAAGTAAAACAAAAAGAAGTCAACAATACTCTATTTTTAAAACACACCCAAAATTTAAAAACAAAAGTACACGCTTTCTTAATGTGCAATTAACTATTTAAAGAGTAGCAATTTTCTAGAATAAAATGATGTTTCCCAAAAAATAGTGGTTTGCTGATGAAATTGGATGCCGTATTTTTAGCTATGATTGAAATGGATGTAGACTCCGCATAATTTTTTCGTTTCGTATCTAATTGACACTAAGAAAACTAATTTTTGTTTCTTCATCTAAATTTAAGTATTGTATACTGTAACACAGAGAGAGAGAGAGAGAGAGAGAGAGAGAGAGAGAGAGAGAGAGAGAGAGAGAATCAGCTGTTGTAATGGAATGCCGTGTTTTTGTTTCGTGAGAATTTCATCGCCACGACTATAACAACAACATACTGTACTGAACTTTACAGTATTATACAGACTACTGTAGTATGATAAAGTAAAATATTTGTAATAACCTATTTTATATGAAATGGGGCTATTTTTTTTTTGTTTAAAATTTACATTTACGTACGTAAAACAACTCTCTCTCTCTCTCTCTCTCTCTCTCTCTCTCTCTCTCTCTCTCTCTCTCTCTCTCTCTCTCTTAAATTGTTTTCCTGCTTTGCTACGTATGTATGATTTTATATAGATACGGTAAATAATATTTGTAATAACATTTTCTAAAAGCTTTTACTGTAATATCATTATTTATCACTTTCATCATGCGCGTTAAATGCCTTCGTTTGTTTACTGAGCGTACTTTATGACGCCGTCGTTTCAGGCGGCGTCATAAAGAAAAACATTTCATTTGGAAGTCCTAAGAAAAATTAAGTAAAACATTGGTAATAACAAAATCAACATACTGTACTGAATAATCAATATAATCGATGCAAAAACTAACCTATACACAGATGTGTAAATGCGTTTGTTTCTTCATTATGATCAAAGATAAACGTAAACAAAACATTGGTTGACATTTTTTATCGTGCTTTTTGGCGTGTTTAGGAAACGCATGATATAAAATCGCCTTTAATATTTGTGCCTGTTTTAGTTTAGGGTACTGTAGTACATACATTAAGTGTTCTGTACATTAAAGGGTAGTTTGTTAACAGTACTACGTACAAGGGAAGGTTTTAAAAGTCTGAATATACATGTTGAATAAATACGTAAATATGGGGTCACTACTTCGCGGATTTTCACCTATCGCGGTCGGGTCTGGAACCTATCTACCGCGATAAACGAGGGCTCACTGTAATGACGTATAACGGTAACATCATATGTCTCAACGGTCTGGATGACCATAGGAAAATCTGTCCCAAGGTTAAGGCACCTATGAAAATCCACACATACAGTACTTTCTAGTAATTCTATGGTAAACTTCCATCAGGACAACATGGCCTGAGCCCAAAAAACGGATTTTGAGCGAAGCGAAAAATCTATTTTTGGGTGAGATAGCCATGGCGTCCTGATGGACCCGCCCTCCTTTTCCATAGAAAAAGCCTAGGCAAGATCCCTCCTGAAACTACTATATCTGTAGCACCATGCTCAATGCTACAAGGAATAAGCGCCATCTTGGATACTCGTAACAATACGGGAGGAAGGGTAACCTTAATAACGGCTCCCCTTCTATTTTCGCCACTCTTCCCCCTCAAAACGAAAACACTATTAGGGGTGAAGATTGCTATGTGTCGTATCAAGATATACGACCCCTGATATCATGCGATATCCTTAAGGAAAATTTTGAGGATATTCGCGCCAGGAGTTAGAATTCTGGAGACCTAAAGGGTAATTCTCTGGGAATATCACTGTAACCAAATATCCCTTAGAAAGCTACCAATAGGAACCTTCCATCAGGACGACATGGCTAGCTCACCCAAAAATAGATTTTTTGCTTCGCTCAAAATCCGTTTTGTCCAAGGCAAACTGTTTGAGATAGGCAAGGCTGGCTGAAAAAAAAAAAAAAACTTTCCAAGAAAATAGGGGGTTTAACACACTGACCTATGCATTGAAAAACTTCTATCTTTAAAATGGGTAGGTTAAAACATTCCGTAAAACCACACAAACAATATGTTCTTGAAGAAATGGTAGAAAAGATTCATAAAATTGCTTGGAACTTTTATATTTTCATGCAGCACCTATGGGTGGAGGCAGCACGAAATAGAGATTTTAAGAGCAATGCCTCAAGTATAGTGCATTACATACTAAAAATACAAAGGGCAATAACTTCACAGCATATCAAAATAAATCTAAGCTGGAAGTTATTCTGAAATTTTTTTCTTCAACAAAGTATATTCTAAAGCAATCCTATTTGAAAAAAAAATACAAAAAGACCATCTCAATGAAAAGCAACCAATAGTGAAAGAAGAAATTGAAGAGTAATTAATAAACTGTAAGGGAAAAAATTAAGAAAATCAGTTACTACTATATAAATTAGAATGTAAAATCAATAAGACTGACAACAGGTACACTATCAAACAAGAATATCATCAAATTACTGTACTGTACTCAACAATAAAACCTTTACATTCCTGAAAATCTAGCAATTATTCAACAATTTGGTAGCTGTAAGAATAAAATTTCTAGAATACAGTATGTGGTATAGAACCCAAATTAAAAAAGGCAAACTGCTAAGATTAACAGCATATGTAGTACTACTGTATGTGGTGGAAGGTATGATGGTATAGTCTGGAAAGATCTAAATATGAAAGATGATTACAGCTATGAAAATCTTTTAACAAAATCTTTATCATAATAATGGTTTAAGCAAAAAAGAAATTATTAAGTTTATACCAAAATTTGCTGATTTGAGGGTAGTCCACCACCCATGTTCCTGGGTTGTATCAGAAAGAGTTTCTTTCAGCTACAGTTTTACTTCTGAATATGGAAGGTTTTCTTAAACTCAAAACCATGCCCACCTGTACATCTGGCATTTTACTGGCAGAGACCAACATTCTGAGTGAAGGTCAAGGCAACTAGCAAAGTAATATGATCAGCTGTTTAACAGGTAGGGTAAAGTTTTCAGGGATTTAAGAATATTAGTAACCTCTCCGCTCACCAAGTAAATTGGTACTGTAATGGGTCATTTGCTACCTATGTTTCTAAACAGGTGCACTTCAAACAGAAATTCCTTCAAAGCTCAAGTCTCTCAACAGTCATTTCATATGCTACCTGCAACATCCAAAAAAATGTAAAACGCAACCCATCTGATGTACCAGATATACTTCATGCAGGGAATGATACCCAGCTGATCTCTCTAGCTCATGAGTATGTAGGTGTCTAGGAGTACAAAGAATATGTAATATGAAAGGGTACAGGAAATTAATGGGCTCAAGAAATAAAGAAAACAAAATGGGAATGAGGATTAATGATTTACCCAAAACATTCAACTCTTCGAAGCCCCAGCACAGATCACCCAGAACAAGACCAACCTAAAACTCTCTACCACCTAACATCATGAATCCGAGAGAAATCAGGTTCAGCCAGCTTAAAAAAATGACTTAGGCATCAACAATGAAGGTAACTACCCATTCATAAAATGTGAGAATGTTCATAAAACAACAGAGATGCAGAAAATGTCTTCATTTGTGTTTTGAGTTTGGTAGCAATACTATCACTGCATTTGTGCTAAAGGTCTACCTGAGGACTTACAATAGCTGGTGTAGTGTCCACTGTTCCGTGTTCAATAATGGGTTTTCAGTGCTTTCAGTATACTGTATAAGCAGCAAGTGTAGCCAAAAACTCCTTAGATTCAATTTTTTGAGTTGGAAATTCAAAGATAGAATACCTTAAGCTGTGTAAGTGCAGTAGTAGTAGTAAAAGTGGGTAGATTCTGGATACCAATTTTTCTCGCACTGCCACCCATTTCATTACAGTTAGGACAGTACTGATGATCAAAAGGACATGCCATACTGGCAGGAAAAGGGGTCTTACGCTGCAATAACTGACTTACTATTGATGACCTACAGGTCCGAATCTCCCTTGGTATATAATCCACAATGCCACTGTAACTCAAAAGTCCTATCCTTCCCAAGATCCGCATGTAACCAAGTAAGTAGGAACAACAGAAACTAGTGGATGCCATGCTAATTGCAGCCCAATAAACAATGATGAAATTCATAGCAGACTGCATCAAGACTTGCAGTGTGGCATAGCCCATCACTAAAGGGATTTTGACGAAGGAAAAATCTATTTCTGGGGAGAGACCTGTGGCGGCCGGTGAAAAGGGGTCCTTCTAATATACCTTTTCTGATAAAACCTTCCAATTATACCAGAGAAAGATAAAAGCATGGAATGCAGAGGTTACTACCCTCGCGCGAGCACCTTGTGGGTGTCGTGTATAAAGCAAAGGCGCGTGAAAACCACTATTCACAGGCTGTCTTCCATTTAGCTAATTCCTTCGTCAAAGGGATGGGCCGATACAGAGGCACCAGCTATGCTACCAGAGCCGCGCCACCACTAATTACATTATCACAAAACCATTCCATAGTTCCATGGCAAATTTGCACCAGATATAAAAATAAGATTGACATCCTCAAGGTAAGCACTTCCAATATAGCACAACACTCCACAAGAGGAGCCGCCACACAACTGAGGCACAAGGTAACTGAGTTCATGTGGCAAATATTTCCAAAGTAAACCAAACCAGGTAGTGCCCTTATTGGTATACTGGTTTCAAAATTGCTAGCACACACAAGATGGCCAATTCTAAAACTGATTTAATTATAAAAAGAATTTAATTCTGGTGCTTCAAAGGCCAGAATAAGTCTTGATAATCCCTAGACTCTCTGTAGAGTACAAAACATGTCATTTCCAACTGTTACCATCAAAAACTTTTAATTTGTTTCATGAAATCCATAGAAAAGCATCCAATAATTTATTGTGGCCGTATTGTTTTGTGGAATTCCTCTCTTTTTGCATACTTTTATTTACTGAATTAAACACCACCTCCAAATAATGGCTGTTCTTGATAGATAGATGGATTAAGAGCATCTAGTGAAAATCACTGACATGGTGTTTCTCAGTTTGCCTACAACATTTTGCTCTGGTTCATACTTCTGTAAGAAGAGTTCAAATGAGTTCTGCTACACAGCAACTGCTTCCAGATTCTACAAAAGAAATTGTGGCCAAATCATCAAGGAGCTTTGCATACATAATGTCCTTGTTCTTGTTAGACTATGTCATCCTCTGTTAGAACAGTAAGTGCTGGAATAATTACCTGTTTGGCGGTATTTGAATAAATTACAATAAATGGGGAGAGGGATGTTAGGACTATACGAAGAGGGAAAGCTTGAAGCTTTGAAGACTGCCATACATTAAAGCCTGATCTGATAAGTGAAGAAATCAGAAATGAAGAGTTGTGGGAGTTTCTATGTGCAGATGATTTGGTGATTACTGCTGAAAATGAGGAAGAATTACACAGAAGGGTTGTTGAGTGGCAAAAGACTTCTGGAAAGGGGTGGATTGAGGGTAAATGTGAACAAAACTGAAGCTATGGTGAGCAGTAAGGAAGGAATGGACAGGATAACCATACATAAAGTAGAGACTCGGGTATAAAACAGGTAGAACAATTTAGATACACTGTACTTGGGATCCACTATAAGATGGGAGGGAGGATGTGAGGTTGAAGTTGAGAATAGGATAAAAGCAGCGTGGGGGAAGTGGAGGGAGGTAACAAGAGTGGTATGTGATAAGAAAATGCCAATCTAGCTAAAAGTCAAGCTCTATAACACAATAACAAGACCAGTGTTAATGTATGGATTGGAAACTTAGGCTTTATGATGAAATGAGAAAGCAAAGATTGAGGGAACAGAGATGAGAATGCCGAGGTGAATAATGGGAATATAACAGCTTGAAAAATTGGAAAATGGTGAAATAAGAAGAATGACAGGCATAGCAAAGATTACAGAGATGGTAAGAGTCTCACAACTGAGAAGGTGTGGGCATGTAGTGAGGATGAATGGTGGGGAGGGAGTGAGGAGAGCTTGGGAGGAACCTGTTAGTGGGAGAAGATGAAGACAGAGGCAGAGAATTAGATGGCAAGATAAGGTATGGAGGAAAGAGGCTTGGTGGAAGAGGATGCCCTTGATAGAAGAAATCAGGCAACCAACCCCTTAATGTAGGGATAACGGTGGGAAAGAAGAAAATACATTAATGCCCAATCATGTACTATGAAGTGCTGCGCTGATCTATTAGGTCTTCTGTTTTTTTGGAGGTATTCCTTCTGTAATATAATCAGTGAATGTTTCTAAATTCTGAACCAAGCATATTGCCCTTGGTTTTACAGTTTAAAAAGACTAATTCCCTTACCCCACTGTAAAGTAACTTGTCATATGTATCTATCCTAATATAAAGCAATTGAATAACTTTAGGATAAGCTTAAGGATGGGATTAAATAATTTACAGACTACATTTAAGTAAAAAATTGTTTCCTCAAACTTTACAAATTATCAAAATGTGGAGGGACTTAATAACAATAGCCACCCTCTCAGCTCCCAAAAAAACTCACTATTGCCCATCTTATCCATCTTTCTGAACTTATTTGCCGCATAGTTTTCCAAACAAGCATGTCAACAATATTCTTTTCCTTCAATTAGTCTTTTCCTTTAATAAATGAAATAAAACAACATGACAGAACTTGTCTACATGTGGTAATAAAGCTTTCATTCCAAGGAACAGCCTTGACTTCTTTATACAACTATGACTAATTCAGACATGAAAGATCACACAAATTTCCTTCCCATATGTTGGGAATTAATATAGATCTTATAAGAGTATGAAGCTTCACAGACAACCTACTCACATTCACTTATTAAAGAAACTAGATCATGATCATTAGTTTATATTGGAGGAACAATAAATACCAAATACATGCAATTACCACCTATATGTGGTCTCATTTATAATTTCCACATAGCTAGACTAAGAATTAGTCAAATGCTCTTATGCCATGGCTATCAGCAAGAGGAAAATATTCAACCCCTATTTTGAGCACTAGGATTCTTATCAAAATAGGCTTTCCTGTCATCTTGTATCTTAACCATGATGATCAGAGAATGGTCAGCAATGGTATCGTCAAAGCAACATGTGGAACACAAAGTTTTTAAAGCTCCCATAAAAGTTTTCAATCTGGATAAACTAATGACCCCCACATTCATAGCAGATCTTACGAGAAGCTGAGTATTCATTCCTAATATATGCTGCCATACCTCTCACCCTAGGAATGAGGAATAACATAATTCTTAATCAATTTCTGAAAGCCTTAAATAAAGAGCTGAGATGAATCATTTGCTTGAGAAACTAAAGTTCCTGCACATAATTGGATATATTTTCTGAAGGCAGTTGAATATGCTAGTATATCACACACCAATTTCATAATCTTTGATAAGTATCGCTAATAACTTCCCGAGAAAACATCAATACCGTATTTATCATTGTTGTACTGAATTTAATCACACACATTACATTACTAAGAACTTGGTAACATTCAGCACATTTTAATCTTGAACAGAATAACTCCATTTAACAAAACTTTTTTTATTCTTTGTAGTAGAGTAAAAAAATATAAAAAAACTGCCCTCTCCTTCCAAGTCTTCTCCTCATTTCTTTAAAAGGTTTGGTTACATGCAGTGTCATGCAATGCTTAATATATACCTTACCAAAATAAATAACAGTAAACGAGCTCCAATCTTATGCAATACACTACAATCAAAAGGTGCTTATTCAAAAAAATTCTGATATTCATGCATATAATAGTGATACAACTATATCGCCCAAAACAATTAAAAAAATATTACATGGTAAGTCATGCTTTTTTTTAGTTTCTTATATGAACGATATAATGTTTAAAATCTTTCCAAAAGTTAAAAAAATCAGATTGTAAAATCCAATTAAATTTTTGGTTTAGTCATTAAATTGTAATAATATAGAAAGATATAATTAATGTTGACATAAAAAAGCATCCCAAGCCTGCCAATAACAGCTTACAATACACACAAAAATATATGGCCATAATACCCACAAAATAATGTAACCCTATTGGCACTATATAGGGTTATGCTAGATATAAGTATTGATAAAAACGTAATTATATGTTTATGGTAATAATGTTATACGTGCATAAATATATACCTATTTACATGTTAATTACATGTAAAAACATGTATATATAAGTCTATGTATGTCTGCGCATATGTATACCAGTATGTGTACACATATGTATATGTCTATGCATATATTATGCATGTTTGTGTATGAATGCCTGTCTGTGTATACATATGTATGTCTTTTTATATATTAATATATAGATGTGTTTTATATATACATATAGTTTTGCTTATGTATCTATATAGATAAGGCTACCGTTATTCATATAAATAAACTGTATTGAAAGTCAAAACAAGAATTTACTGGTCACCAGAAATGACCGTTTTTTGCAGGTGTCTAATGAGGTTTGATCTCCGCCCAGTAAACACCTGATAACAGCCCAGGTAGCTGGATGGGAGTGTCATTGTTCTATAAGCCTCTATATGTATGTTCGTACGTTTACTTTCCCTATAAAATGTAAAGAAACCTCTCTCAATAAATCAGTCCTCTGAAGAAGTAGTATGAAACTAGTCAGGACTTAATCTTATATTTCGTATTTTCATTTTCCCTGTGGTTCTTCTGCATCTGAGCATCACGTTTTCCTGTGATTTTTACACACACACACACACACACACACATATATATATGTATATATATATATATATATATATATATATATATATATATATATATATATATTTGGGTTCAAGCCATGTCATCCTGATGGAAGGTTCCTATAAGTAGCTTCCTAAGGGATATTTGACTAGTGATATTCTCAGAGAATTTACCTTAAGGTCTCCAGAATTCTAACTCCTGGCACGAATATCCTTAAAATTTTTCTTAAGGATATCGCATAAATCAGGGGACGTATATTTTGATAAGACACAGCAATCTTCACCCCAAATAGCGTTTTTGCCTTGAGAGGGAAGAGTAGCAAAAATAGAAGGGGAGCTGTTATCTAGGTTACCCTTTCTCTCATATTACTATTGAGTATCTAGATGGCGCCATATCCAAGATGGCGGTTATTCCTATTTTTGTAGCAAATTCACACGGTGGTGTTCCCTGTTGATCTAACATTTTTAATGGATTTTGTGAGGAATTATTATGCAATCTCCAGCTTCTTTCGCCTCTGGAAAGTTGAGTATTGATTCTTTACAGTGTATAATTTTTAGCTCCTGCTTCACAGTGAAATTAGAGTAATTTATTTGTGTTAAGGAGCTAGGCCTGTCACCGAAGGCACCATGGGCGCTGTTGTTCATTATGCATGTGTTATTTAGTTAGCAGAACGAATTCCCGATTGTAATAGCATATAATTTATGAAAGCTATTTAGGCACAATTATACTAGTAAAGATATTTTATGCATAATTTCCTCTTCCTTTTGTCGATTGTATACGTTAAGAGTTTCGGCGATTTAGGTAACCGAGATCTCGTCTTTCCTAGGCTACCTAGCCTAGGCGATGTAGTATACTTTCAGACATTATCCCCGTTTACCATCGTGTATCGTTTTATTGATTCAATGGGAGGAGGCAACAGCATCTGGCGTCCCCAGGCGGTCACCCATCCAAGTACCGACCAGACCCGACGTTGCTTAACCTCGCTGGACGGACGAGAAGCGGTGTTTCCAACGTGATAAGGCCGTTGACTCAATATCATGGCTAGATACACCAGATGTTGAGGCAGAAGTAGAGAAGGCTCCTAGCAAATTACCATGATCCCTCACTCATGGTAAGGATCCGGAAGCTTGTCCCGGCGTTGAAGAAGGTCGAACCCGAGCCTACCGGAGTTGACCAGACCTCCAAAAGGCGAAGGAGGCGGAATCCTGCTCCCGAGCGGCCATGAGGAAAGCAGGGAGAGTTCTCTGGGGAAAAACCTGTGATGCCGCGGCGGGATCGCCACACCGCATCTTAAGTCTAGGCTGAATTCCAAGAGCTTCCTGGAAGATGGATGGAATGGAAACTGAAAGTACCCGTCCTTCCGATCCAGTGCCTAAGGAGTCCTGCCGCCTCGTTACCAGTCTGATCGATTCTGCTGTTCCACGCAGGACGAAGTTTGTTCGACAAACTTGATCAGAGCTAAGAGGTCGACTACGGAATTCCCGTCTCAGATGCTTTCCTACGAGAAAGGATCAACTGAAGAAGCCGGGAGGTGAAGCCGTCGACGACCCTATGGAGGACCTTCTCCTAAGGCATGGATCATTCTGCCCAAACGGGCAAAACTCTTGTCGACCCCATGGCATAGAGGTTCAGTGACACAGAATTCGCTGACAGAGACGGAGAGATGGTAAGAGCGAGGCGCGATATCCTTGGCTGATCACGGAGATCGTGCAGGAATCGGCATCGGGAAGCCGTTAACCGGATGAGTAACCTTAGGCATCCTCCCAGCGTGAGACCTGCAAGGGGGGGTTGCCAATCCTAGAGTTTGTGAACTCTGCCGCTCCCTCTAGGACAGTGGTTCCCAACCTGTGGTACGCGTACCACTAGTGGTACGCGAGGGCCTTCCAGGTGGTACGCGAACACTTTCGGGGTCATGAACATGGAGAGCAAATGCTACGGAATGTTCGAACTCCTGACTACCCTTGAGAGGGAGCCGACTGATGAATTTGCCCAAGAAATCGTCCATCACCTCTCACTGCTCAAGAGTGAATTGAAGCATTACTTCCCGGACGTGACATGTTGTGCCTACGTCGCCAATCCGTTCTCCGTTGATCCAGCCGATCTGCCTGTTGGGACCGGGGAACAAGAGGAACTCATTAATATCCAGGCTGACGAGACAGCAAAGACGAAGCACAAAGAATGCTCTCCTTTAAACTTCTGGGTGAGCATGGCCTCCTCGTACCCGACGCTAGCCCGTCACGCTGTTCCCCAGCTACCGATTTTCCCCTCGACGTGGGAGTGCAAGCACTGGTTCCCAGCCTTCATGGCCATCAAGTCGAAGAGCCGGAACCCTCTTGCTGCGCCCGGGCATGATTTCCGATGTGCTGTGAGCAAAGTCATGCCCCGCATTGACCAGCTGGTGGAGAAGAAGCAGATACAGCCCTCGCATTGAGTTGTTGTTTTCTTAGTTAATTTGCGTGTTCTATTTTTACAATTAAAGAAATAAAGTGGTATCTGATCGAATTTAGTTTCTCTGGAACCAGGTGGTACGTGGCGACTGTACGGGACCTTCAAGTGGTACTCGATCACAAAAAGGTTGGGAATCACTACTCTAGGATTATGCCCCCCCGGGAGAACCTCCTGTGCTACCTGTTCCTGACAGGAGGGGACTGCTATTGGACACCTTGTCCTAGCTGCCGTAGCCGGTCTGATAACTTAGGCCGACGAGGCTGAAAGAAGAGGCGCTGGAGGCCTGCAGGGTCTGGAAGAAAGCGCCTTGGAGGAGTGAAAACGAAAGTCGACTTCCTCCGCATAACCGCTGTCCATGTCTCTGTCCTTGGGCACAAACAAGCTCTTCCCAAGGATGGAAGAGTGTCTGAGCTTGTCGACATCCACGGATGAGACACCCGAGAGGAAGCCCTCGGTCACTGCGTCTAGATGGTCCAACATCGAGCTTGCCCGCAAGTTCGAAACTTGGCGACGAAACGCCAAGGTGCTTGAGCCCGAGAGGAGGAAAGTACCCATGATCTTCCTGGAGCTTCCTTGTACAAAACCTCGGGTCGCAACCGAAGAGGGAAAGGACCTGGTAAGCCCCTTCCACGAGATGGAGAAGAGGAAGGGGTAAACCAGTCACCCCTTGACCAACGGAGAAATCTCGAACGGAAAGCTCCCTGGCAAGACCCTTCCAGGGAATGACGAGGAAGGGCTAACCCAGGTTCTGGAAAGAAGAATGTTGCTCAGACCTCCCTGAAGATTCTTCCTGCTCTTGCATGTGCCATGCTCTGCGTTTACGGGGTGAAGACCGTGTTCTGGAAATACGCTCCAGAAGACTCGCCAGGCTGGCCATGTTGCGAAACCCCGACGGGAATCGCGGTCGCAATCGCCCTGGCGCTCGCGCGATGGTAAATCAATGGTTTGCGCGTGGCCGAACGTGGAAGTGCCCATGCGCGGGCACGCAGACGAAAGTGCGCGAGGGAGCGCAGAAGGAGGGCGAGCGTGGTAAGGGCGAGAGCTAGTGGTCGGAATCCGAAAGTTCACAGGCGAGCGATGACCTGTAGGCGAGCAATGGATACTGCAGGAATCGAGCTGACGTTCGCGCGACGGAACACCGTCGGTTCGCGCGACGGAACACCGTTGGCGCGGGCGAACATTGGAGCGCATGTGCGCGGGCACGTGGATGTGCGGTCGCGCGGGCACGTGGGCGTGTGGTCGCGCAGGCACGTGGGAGCGCGGGTGAGCGCAGGCGGTCGGGAGACCGATGGCGCGGTAGGCGGGCGATGGCGCGTAGGCGGGCGATGGCCCGTTGACGAGCGATGGCGCGTTTTGGCGAGCGATGTGCCCGTAGGCGAGTGAAGGCGCGTTGGCAAGTGATGGCGTGTCGGCAAGCGATGGCGCGTCGGCAAGCGATGGCGCGTTGGCAAGCGACGGCGCATTGGCGAGCGGTGGTGCGTTAACAAAACGCTAGCGCGCAGGCGAAGAATCGCGCAGGCGTGTAGGCGATCTCTAAAGCGTAAGAGACTAGGGATGGTTAGCGCGCATCGCGCTAAACAGAAGGCGTGCAGGTGCATCAGGAAGGTGAGCGCTGAAGCGAGCTGTCAATCAGGCGATCCTGGACGGTCAGGAAAAACCGTTGGCGCCCATTGGTGCGTGGCAGGAAAGGGCGCGCAGATGTGCGCTGGCAATAGAAGAAAGCTGGCGCACAGAAGGACAGAAGTAAAGGTGAGCGCTGGCGAGCAGGAGGAAGATCTACGGCAAGACTCAGCTACCGGAGATCGTGGTCCACAGCAGGCGAGCGCTAGATCGCTACTGATGGTGTCCAGGGGACCTGACACGCGTGGCAGATCGATGGCGATCGTTGACGCGCAGGAGATCGCTGACGAGCAGGCGAACGTTGACGCGTCTGTGGTCGCTGGCGAGCTGGTGATCGCTGGCAAACGTGGGCGCACAGGGCGCGTAACAGGAACCAACAGGAACAGCAGCGACGATCATCAGGAGAGCACTGACAAACAGGAGAGAGCTGGCGAACAGGGGAGCGCTAGCGATCAGGAAAACGCTGATGAGCAGGAGAGCGCCTGTGCGCTAACACTGAGCAGGAGAGCGCCTGTGCGCTAACACTGAGCAGGAGAGCGCCTGTGCGCTAACACTGAGCAGGAGAGCGCCTGTGCGCTAACACTGAGCAGGAGAGAACACTGCAGAAGGGCGCGCAGGGGAACCCTGACACGCAAGGGAAGCACCCCCGTGGGAGGCAACCCTTTGCCCCGAAGGGACCGTTGTCCGTCGGAAGACCGATGTCCGTCGGAAGATCGTTGTCCGTCGGAAGATCGTTGTCCGTCGGAAGACGAGGTCAGACTGCTGTCCATCTGCACCAGGGGCGGAAGGTCAAGAAGAAGGAGCTGCAGGCTGCATACGGAGATTCAAAAAGGCGCCTCTTAGCACCCGTATAGGGAGATGGGAGGCCCTTACGACGTAGCGGACGATGAGCCTTACGGCGAAGGCGGCCAACAGCAACAACAGCAGAAGAGTCCTCCGAAGAGGAGTCTCTATGAGTGTACTCTCTCGCAAACGAAAGAGAAACACTTCGTAGAAGAGACGGGTCAGCCAGTGACCTAAAAAGAGCAATCCTCCGAAGAGGGGCTCCTGCAGTTGCCCAGCCCCTTGAGCGTAACTGCAGGTGCGACCGCTCAGCACCAAGAGCATAGTCGCACGAAAAAAAGGCAAGAGAAGAACCCCCCAAAGGGGAAAAACTCAAGCCTGGACAGGAAAACTTCCCTCGGAAGGAAAGTTACCCACCCAAGGAGGCGAGCCTCCTGAGTGTTCTAAAATGAACTGGAGAGCTGTCAATCGTCACGGGAGTACTTCCAGGAGAAGGAGACACGCCCCTGACGAAGATCTATAGGGGAGGCAGCAACCGAATCCCCAGGCCTCAACAAGACAGCTCACTCCGATGTCACATTACAGAAACGAACTAGATCGGTAACTGTGAAAAATAAAAACAAAAATCATTAGTTAACATTCATTCCCCCGGGAAGGCTTCGAAGAGGAATCCCGAGGGAAAGGAACACAAGAATTACACAACAGGCACGTGCCCTCACAACCACTTACACTCACGGAAGGAGAGCTGTAACCAACACAGAATTATAACAATTATAATTATGTAACTATGTAATTATGTAATTTAAAAATGAATGCACACTAAAGAAAGAACGAAAACCCCGAAAGGAATCGTTCTACAAAGCTGACAAATAAACAAATACAATTAGATTCATAAACTAATTGAGACAAAACGTACGGCGTAGCAACCCCACCCACACGGGAAGGAAGCTACTCAGACGTAGTAAAAGTAACGTAGTAAAAGGGTGAACGACCTTAAAGAGAGAGAGAGAGAAAGACCGAAGTCAAACTCGATCGCGACCCATGAAATTACACCATGGTGGCCTAACTGCCGAGGGCTCCACAGAGATATTGTACACTACACACACAAGCACAAACTCTGAAAAGGAAACTTACTGATTTCTATACTCAAATATATACATAAACACGAAAAAATTTTTACATATATATTGAGTAAAAGAAAAGTAAGTGATTAAGTAAAGACAAAACAAACAATGGCTGCCAAGCGAGGACAAAGAGACGTCTGTCCATGTCCGAGCCAAAAGTGAAGTGAAGCAGTTCACCGGTGTGTGAGGGGGGGAGGGGTAGCTAGCTACCACTCCCCTACCCCCCTGCTAACTAGCGCGGGGGTAATACACCCTCGTTAAATTCTAATGGCTCGCCATTTCAGCTACGCTAAAAGGTAAACCCAATGTAAATAGCGTGGTTTGTATTTCGGTTACGGAACAAAGTAAGTTTATGGATTGAAAAAGGGTAGATTAGCACAGAATTACTACCTTTAACTGAAGACTCACTGGCCTTCCTAAGGTTTAGCAAAAGAAATTGAGATCTTTTGAAGCTCAACACCATCATAGAAACTAACTTTTCCAGGGAAGCCTTCGCACTCCTCACAACAGTTATTCAAATCATTCTGTCCCTGACTCAAGACGTAAAGAGAATGCAGATCACGATCACCCAGAAACAATTCCCATGCACAACCTACACAATAACTGATAATAAATCCCAAAAAGGACATCTCTAAATGCCCTAAAAAATATAACTGAAAAATCTGATGTTAAGGGCTGCTGACAAGCCACAAGTGATACAGACACTGAAGATAAAAACACTATGACTTGCCCAAGCCACTGATTCCATTAACTGCTAGATTGTCTCATTACTTTATTAGAAGCACAAGTCTATTGCAAGGAAAGAAAGTTGGACACATTTTATATTCTAGGGGTAAATGTTGATAAAACCAAGCTTCTCGATAAGTAATATGAACATCAGGAGAGGCTTGTAGAAATAAGTAAAGAGGATAGATCTCAAGATAAAATAGGTTTAAACTTTTTAGTCAGTTCACCATACTTATTTAGCCAAGCTGGTAAAGTTTACATGTGTGATGTGAAAACAAGATGCGTTTGTGTTTCCTTTTGTAAATTCAACACTTTAAAAAATCAAGAACACTTGAAAAGTGAATGCAATAAAATAAAAAGCATTTTCAGGTGTGGTTCCTCACAAACAAAGATTCTATAGTATTTGAAAGGCAGACCATCCACAGAATGATAGAAAGTACTGTATTCAAATTTTTTTTTCTTTTATGCTGAACAAAAACCCATTCAAAAGGAGGTAACTGAAAAATTTCCTTGCTGTACTTTACTTATTACCAAAAGCTAAAAAAATATAACTTTGCAAAATAAGATAAAAAAAAGCAAAGAGGGAAGAAAGAGAATAAAAGATGCAAACATTAGCAAGAGAATGCTTGAAAAAGTTAAAAGAGTCAGTCATAGAGGAAAGAAAAGTGTACTCACACCAAATCGTTTTAGTGGCCGAGGGCTTGAAACCCTATGTCTCAAGCACACCTAAAGAGATTCATATTTTAATAAAGTAAATTTCAAAACCAATTATACTCATTTTAAGTCTAGATATTTTGCATATAAAACTCAATTATTTTAGGACCAAACAGGATTACAAGTAGATAATTTCTTTGTTTATATTTGGATCTGGGCGAGAAAGGGTCATTAGTTGTGCCACTGACCTCTGCTTTGTAAATCAAATATAAATGCAGGAATTGGATTCTAAAAAAATATTTTGCAATATTTCTCACACTGAAAACCTTGGTTCATAATACCTTCATTCCCTATTGCCTCAACTCATATTAGAACATTGAAAAATTTTGTCTAAACAGTTAGTAATGGGCACACTGGGATAAATACTAGTCCATTTGTGGGAAAGGATAGGAGAAACTTCCAAACCTCAAATAATCTCTCTGCTAAAAGACTCATTATTGTAAAAGTATAATAAAATTTAAATTCAAAGTTGCTTGCATAGGCTAGGTTAGACCAGGCTTTTTTAATTTATTGAATTAACTATATTTCTGGACCATCTGTGATATGTAATGGTGAAAGCAGCAAACAATTGTCTCTCTTTGCTACCTATACTGTGCAGTTTGCGAATATACTGGGTTTATTGGGCAGTACTAACTTGAATATTTCCAGTAGGGTACGCTATATACTGGAACTGTACAAAAGATAAGGCCAGTACAGTATGTACGTCACCTGACATTTTACAAAAGCAGATATCTCTCTTGGTGTAATTATTCAGATAATCAAAGATATCATATAGCTAAAACCCTCAAAATCTGATGTCCAAAAATTAAATTTCCACATAGTAATGCCACTATCCAAAGAGTGAGCAACGCTATGGCTTTACTAAATTTCCACACAAAATAGAACATATCTAGGTGGCATAAAACTATAAAATTAAGCCAAAGTACCTCACTTAAAGCACATTGCTACAGTTGAGAAAACATCAAAGGGAATCCCATCTCTTCATAAGGCACTTTCCTATCACCTACTTTCTGGCACTTAATACAAAGTTAAACTCTTTAATAGTACTATATCTTGTGAAAAAAAAATGAGAACAATGCAAGTACAAAGATGTATGTGAAACTTATCTTTCTAATTCTAAACATTAAAAGCACTTGGGTAAAGCAGACTATCATAAGATGTTAGATTATAGTATAAAAATACTGGTGTTTAAAAATCTTGATTACTATAAGGACGGAATAGTCTGTAAAATAAAGCTAAAAGCAATCTTTACCAATGAACCTTGGTGCAATACTACCAAGACAAATTCAAAGCTGTGTGGTGTCAAACTTTTGATAAACATGATATAACACTGTCAGGAAACTTACAAATCACTCTGAATCAAAAGGGAAAAAATATTTTCCCAGTTCCAGCAGGAAAGAATCTCATGAAACAATCTAAAAAATGTTATTTTCATTAGTAAAATAAATTTTTGAATATACTTACCCGATGATCATGTAGCTGTCAACTCCGTTGCCCGACAGAAATCTACGGTCGGGATACGCCAGCGATCGCTATCCAGGTGGGGGTGTACACAACAGCGCCATCTGTGAGTAGGTACTCAAGTACTTCTTGTCAACAAGAACTCAATTTTCTCCTCGGTCCACTGGTTCTCTATGGGGAGGAAGGGCGGGTTCTTTAATTCATGATCATCGGGTAAGTATATTCAAAAATTTATTTTACTAATGAAAATAACATTTTTCAATATTAATCTTACCCGATGATCATGTAGCTGATTCACACCCCGGGTGGTGGGTGGAGACCAGCATACATGTTAACAAAGAAGCTAAGTATCCCGTATTTCATTTTATCAGTTATTCAAAATAACAAACATAAAATAAATAAGTACCTGGTAAGGAAGTCGACTTGAACTATTACTCTGCCTTTTTTAAGTACGTCTTCCTTACTGAGCCTAGCGGTCCTCTTAGGATGCTGAACGACTCCTAGGTGCTGAAGTATAAAGGGCTGCAACCCATACTAAAGGACCTCATCACAACCTCTAACCTAGGCGCTTCTCAAGAAAGAATTTGACCACCCGCCAAATCAACCAGGATGCGGAAGGCTTCTTAGCCGACCGTACAACCAAAAGAACAACAATAAAAAGTATTCAAGAGAAAGGTTAAAAAGGTTATGGGATTATGGGAATGTAGTGGCTGAGCCCTCACCTACTACTGCACTCGCTGCTACGAATGGTCCCAGGGTGTAGCAGTTCTCGTAAAGAGACTGGACATCTTTGAGATAGAATGATGCGAACACTGACTTGCTTCTCCAATAGGTTGCATCCATAACACTCTACAGAGAACGGTTCTGTTTGAAGGCCACTGAAGTAGCAACAGCTCTCACTTCATGTGTCCTTACCTTCAGCAAAGCAAGGTCTTCTTCCTTCAGATGAGAATGTGCTTCTCTAATCAGAAGCCTGATGTAGTAAGAAACTGCGTTCTTAGACATCGGTAGAGAAGGCTTCTTGATAGCACACCATAAAGCTTCTGATTGTCCTCGTAATGGCTTTGACCTTCTTAAATAGTACCTAAGAGCTCTAACTGGGCAAAGTACTCTCTCTAGTTCGTTCCCCACCAAGTTGGACAGGCTTGGGATCTCGAACGACTTAGGCCAAGGACGGGAAGGAAGCTCGTTTTTAGCCAAAAAACCGAGCTGCAAGGAACATGTAGCCGTTTCAGATGTGAAACCTATGTTCCTGCTGAAGGCGTGGATCTCACTTACTCTTTTAGCTGTTGCTAAGCACACGAGGAAAAGAGTTTTTAATGTGAGGTCCTTAAAAGAGGCTGATTGGAGCGGTTCAAATCTTGATGACATTAGGAACCTTAAAACCACGTCTAGATTCCAGCCTGGAGTGGACAACCGACGTTCCTTTGAGGTCTCAAAAGACCTAAGGAGGTCCTGTAGATCTTTGTTGGTGGAAAGATCCAAGCCTCTGTGGCGGAATACCGCTGCCAACATACTTCTGTAACCCTTGATCGTAGGAGCTGATAGGGATCTTACGTTCCTTAGATGTAACAGGAAGTCAGCAATCTGGGTTACAGTGGTACTGGTTGAGGAAACTGCATTGGCCTTGCACCAGCTTCGGAAGACTTCCCATTTAGACTGATAGACTCTGAGAGTGGATGTCCTCCTTGCTCTGGCAATCGCTCTGGCTGCCTCCTTCGAAAAGCCTCTAGCTCTTGAGAGTCTTTCGATAGTCTGAAGGCAGTCAGACGAAGAGCGTGGAGGTTTGGGTGTACCTTCTTTACGTGAGGTTGACGCAGAAGGTCCACTCTTAGAGGAAGAGTCCTGGGAACGTCCACTAGCCATTGCAGTACCTCGGTGAACCATTCTCTCGCGGGCCAGAGGGGAGCAACCAACGTCAGCCGTGTCCCTTTGTGAGAGGCGAACTTCTGAAGTACCCTGTTGACAATCTTGAACGGCGGGAACGCATACAGGTCGAGATGGGACCAATCCAGCAGAAAGGCATCCACGTGAACTGCTGCTGGGTCTGGAATCGGAGAACAATACATCGGGAGCCTCTTGGTCATCGAGGTAGCGAATAGATCTATGGTTGGCTGACCCCACAGGGCCCATAGTCTGCTGCAAACATTCTTGTGAAGGGTCCACTCTGTGGGGATGACCTGACCCTTCCGGCTGAGGCGATCTGCCATGACATTCATATCGCCCTGAATGAACCTCGTTACCAGCGTAAGCTTTCGATCTTTTGACCAAATGAGGAGGTCCCTTGCGATCTCGAACAACTTCTTCGAATGAGTCCCTCCCTGCTTGGAGATGTAAGCCAAGGCTGTGGTGTTGTCGGAGTTCACCTCCACCACCTTGTTTAGCTGGAGGGACTTGAAGTTTATCAAGGCCAGATGAACCGCCAACAACTCCTTGCAATTGATGTGAAGTGTCCTTTGCTCCTGATTCCATGTGCCCGAGCATTCCTGTCCGTCCAGTGTCGCACCCCAGCCCGTGTCCAATGCGTCCGAGAAGAGACGGTGGTCGGGGGTCTGAACAGCCAATGGTAGACCTTCCTTGAGAAGAATGCTGTTCTTCCACCACGTTAGAGTAGACCTCATCTCTTCGGAAACAGGAACTGAGACCGTCTCTAGCGTCATGTCCTTTATCCAGTGAGCAGCTAGATGATACTGAAGGGGGCGGAGGTGGAGTCTCCCTAACTCGATGAACAGGGCCAGCGATGAAAGTGTCCCTGTTAGACTCATCCACTGCCTGACTGAGCATCGGTTCCTTCTCAGCATGCTCTGGATGCATTCTAGGGCTTGATTGATCCTTGGGGCCGACGGAAAAGCCCGAAAAGCTCGACTCTGAATCTCCATACCCAGGTAGACAATGGTCTGGGATGGGACGAGCTGGGACTTCTCTATATTGACCAGGAGGCCCAGTTCCTTGGTCAGATCCATAGTCCATCTGAGATTCTCCAGACAGCGACGACTTGTTGGAGCTCTTAAAAGCCAGTCGTCTAAATAGAGGGAGGCTCTGATGTCTGCCAAGTGAAGGAATTTCGCAATATTCCTCATCAGTCTGGTAAACACAAGAGGTGCCGTGCTTAGGCCAAAGCACAGGGCTTGGAACTGGTACACAACCTTTCCAAAGACGAACCTTAGGAAAGGTTGGGAGTCTGGATGGATGGGGACGTGAAAGTACGCGTCTTTCAGGTCTAACGAGACCATCCAGTCCTCCTGCCTGACCGCTGCTAGGACCGACTTCGTCGTCTCCATCGTGAACGTCTGCTTGGTGACAAAAGCATTGAGAGCACTGACGTCCAGCACCGGTCTCCAACCTCCTGTCTTCTTGGCTACCAGGAAGAGACGGTTGTAAAAGCCCGGGGATTGATGATCCCGGACTATGACCACCGCTTCCTTTTGTAGCAAGAGCGACACCTCTTGTTGCAACGCTAGCCTCTTGTCCTTCTCCTTGTAGTTGGGAGAGAGGTTGATGGGAGACGTAGCTAGAGGGGGACTGCGGCAGAACGGAATTCTGTATCCCTCCCTTAGCCACTTCACAGACTGAGCGTCTGCACCTCTGCTCTCCCAAGCTTGCCAGAAGGTCTTGAGTCTGGCTCCTACTGCTGTCTGGAGAGGAAGGCAGTCAGAACTTGCCTTTTGCGGACTTGGAACCCTTCTTGGACTTGCCACGGTGACTGTCTGCACGGGTACCTCCTCTGCTGGAGGCTCTGCCACGAAAGGGCGGGATGAACCTAGATGCAGGTGTGTCAACTGCTGCAGGGCGGAAGGGTCTAGGCACGGAAGGTAAGGTTTTAGCCTTACGTGCAGAAGAAGCCATAAGATCATGAGTATCCTTCTGGATAAGCGAGGCAGCCATCCCCTTAATCAGCTCCTCCGGAAACAGACACTTGGAGAGAGGAGCAAACAACAACTCTGACTTCTGGCAAGGAGTGATACCAGCCGATAAGAAGGAGCAAAGATGTTCTCTCTTCTTAAGGACTCCTGACACATACGAAGCCGCAAGTTCACCAGACCCATCCCGAATTGCTTTGTCCATGCTAGACATGATCAGCATGGCCGAGTCCTTATCTGAAGGGGAAGTCTTCCTGCTTAAGGCTCCCAAACACCAATCGAGGAAGTTGAATATCTCGAAGGCACGAAAGACTCCCTTCAACAGATGATCTAAATCGGAAAAGGACCAGCAGATCTTCGAACGTCTCATAGCCAACCTGCGGGGAGAGTCAACCAGACTTGAGAAGTCGCCCTGGGCAGAGGCAGGAACTCCCAAGCCAGGTTCCTCTCCCGTGGCATACCAGACGCTCGACTTAGAAGCAAGCTTGGTAGGCGGAAAGACGAAAGAAGTCTTTCCCAGTTGCTTCTTGGAATGCAACCACTCTCCCATAACCCTCAAAGCTCTCTTAGAAGATCTGGCGAGAACAAGCTTGGTGAAGGCAGGCGCAGCAGACTGCATGCCCAGAGCAAACTCGGAGGGAGGAGAACGAGGGGTTGCAGACACAAACTGCTCAGGATACAAGTCCCTGAACAAGGCAAGGACTTTACGAAAGTCTAAGGAGGGAGGCGTAGACTTGGGCCCTTCAAAATCAGAGTGAGGTTCATCCAGATGTGCAGCTTCGTCATCCGATACACCATCATCTGAAAGCTGAGTTGTAAGTGGCAAAGGTAGAGCAGAAAGCTGAACGGCTGAATCCGGCAGTACGGGTGCATGCGTACCTGCGGATCCAACATCATGCCGCTGCTGGTCGGTCTGCGAGCTGGCAACAACAAAAGCAGAGGGCTGGTGTGTGGGAGGGGCTGCGGTGGGTTGAGGAGCATGCGGTATGGTATGCAGAGCATGCTGTAAGGTATGCGGCTCATGCTGCATGGTACGCGAAGCATGCTGTAAGGTATGCAGAGCATGCTGCATGGGCTGCGGAGAAAGCCGCATAGTGCTGGAACCCGGCAGCTCTACAGAACCTTCCCACTGCTGATGCGGTAGCTCACGCATGTTAGCAGATGGTGCAGCAAGAACATGCGTCTGGCAGGGAGGACTGCGCATCGGTGGTGGAGCTCTCACAGGTGGAGTGTGGGAGCAGGCAGCCGCAGTATCTGCTGAGCGCACAACCTCGGCGGGTTGTAGGTTAACAGGAGCAGTGTTAACCTTTTCAGCATGATACTCCTGCATGAATGCCGCAAGCTGAGACTGCATAGTCTGCAGCATGGACCACTTAGGGTCTACTGTGGTTGGAGCAACAACAGACGGAGCAGTAGCCTGTTGAGGGACCACTCTACCTCTCTTGGGAGGTGTGCAGTCATCAGATGACTGCGGCGAGTCCGAACTGACCCAGTGGCTACACCTGGGCCGTTGGACTCGCTCGGAAGGGACCTTTCGTTTGAGCGGTCGTGAGACCTTGGTCCACCGTTTCCTCCTGGAAACTTCTTCCACAGACGAGGAATGTAAGGGCTCATTCGTCTGTATGTGGATGGGACGATCCTTAACAGATACGTCCGCAACCACTGAGGATACATCCGTGCGCCGATCAAGGCCTGCCGAACCCTTTGGTCCTTCGACATTGCTTCTCCCCTGGGCTTGGGAGCTTGCAAGAGGTCCCGGACTGGGAGGACGACTGGCACGCACAGATGTACCCTCATGCGCAACACTGACACTGACACTTTGCACATCACTAGCACTAACACTTCCCACTGCACTCTTCGCTTTCAGCTCTCTGACATCTGCCAAGAGCTGATTACGGTCATTAGTCAATGACTCCACTTTGTCACCGAGAGCCTGAATGACACGCAACATATCCGCCATTGCAGGCTGAGCACTCGTAGCAGGTTCGGGAGTCACCACCACAGGGGAAGGAAAAGGTTGAGGGGCATGGGAAGAGGAAAAATCCACAGAGCGAGAAGAACTCCTCCTATTTCTCTCCTTCTCTAACCTACGTGCATATCTAAGGAATTCGTTAAAATCGAATTCCGAAAGCCCAGCACATTCCTCACATCGATCTTCCAATTGACAGGATTTACCCCTACAATTGGAACATACGGTGTGAGGATCTATAGAGGCCTTCGGAAGACGCCTAGCACAAGTCCTAACGCTACACTGCCTGTACTTAGGTACTTGAGACTGGTCAGACATCTTGAATTTAGAAGTAGTCAAGGGGGGATTCCAAAATCTAGCAAAGTTCGTTAACAATTAATCCAAATTAATTCCAAAAGCTTGCTAAGCTAATGATAAGGCTTCCTGAATAGCAAAGGCTAAACTCTAGAGCAAATACATCACCAAATCGTGAACAATAACTCCAGAATCAACAGCGTATCCAAGTAGGTCTTGCCGGCGGCACGACAGAGGAAAAATTGAGTTCTTGTTGACAAGAAGTACTTGAGTACCTACTCACAGATGGCGCTGTTGTGTACACCCCCACCTGGATAGCGATCGCTGGCGTATCCCGACCGTAGATTTCTGTCGGGCAACGGAGTTGACAGCTACATGATCATCGGGTAAGATTAATATTGAAAAACTAAAATTCAGTTAAATAATCAGAAACCACTGAAAGTTAAATCCAGGTCTATCGCCATTATTAAGATCTTTTGTCATACCAAATACAGTATTAAAAGTAAATGCCCTTCACAATTTTATGGAAGAGGAGCTGTAAATATCTTGGGTGGGGTGAAACACTACATATCTTAAAAGTGTATGGACTAAACCAAATTAGGAAGTTTTGGAAGTTAAATCTCATGATACTGTAAAGTAAAACTCGAGGGGGATAAAGAAATTCCCAGGCTAAATTTATATGCTACTGTAGTATACATACATTTTTACTGTAATCTTTTATTGCTGTTTTTCTAACTGACAGTAAAAATCTTAATCTATCAATAAACTGCAAATGAAAGTCAAAATTCTCTTAAGTGTTCCATTCTCATCATGAGAAGGCTATCCTATTTTACTTTGTCTATCTATTTGTATGCCACAATATAATGAAATATTTGCCGTTGTTATTGTCCTTAAATGCTTAATAATACAAGTATGGGTGAATATATTTTGTATCATAATTGAAATAACAATTCATTTTTCAAGTGGATAAAACCTCTGCACATTTTCTAAGAGCAACCTCTTTTGATGCATTATACCTAAGACACCTATAGTTTTAGTTTACCCAAAGTCTTGCTAAACTGTTAGTTGGAAACATAACCAGTAAAGTTAAAAGGTGGTTTATACACATGATGACTACACAGAGCACAATAACATTAAATTTCCGGAAAACAGAATCATTATATCTTTTCATACAAACCCATTAAAGTAATACCTCTACATACAATATTAATTCATTCTGGAGGGCTTTCATATCAAGATTTTTCCGCATGAGGGCAGTATCACCTAATTCGTTCCAAGCCCAACAAAAATACCACATCAAATTCTATCATAAAGCTATAACCACAATAAAATATAGACAAATACATTTGAATCATTCAATATACCTGACCTAACTGTTAATACTACCTGTAAATGAAGTATCATAGTTATTAGAACCTAATGCAATAGAAAATACCTGTAATACAATACATACAGTACTGTACAGCAAAATACTGTACATATACAAAATATTCAGAACTGTACTTCAATAATGTTACCCTTACTGTTGAGAGGTACCTTTTTTTCATGCATAACCAAAACTTTTCGTTCAACTCTATATCTCTAACCGTAGCTAATTCATTGTTCAGTACTACAATTAATGTTTATTGTTGATACGTCAATAAATAACCTACTTTTTTTTACACTCCTATTTCTAAGCTATTTTACTGTAACATAATAAATTTTCATTGATGTTAATATGTACGTGCACTTACTTCATCCAACAAATAAACTTTTTTCAGTAAATAGTTTTTTAACTTACTTATTTAGTAGCATTGTGCATATATACATCCGTACAATCTCACAATGCAGTACTATTCAATGTGGTTTTAATCTATAAATGTACTTGATATAAGAGTTATTGTAAATAAATAATCATTAAATTAAAAAGAAAAAATGTTACAATCTGTTATCTATTTACCAAAATGAAAGAAAAATATACCTCTAGTGTTAGATATGTGTAGTAGCATTGTGCGTTCATACATATAATACAGTTCTGTTCATTGTATCTTTTAATTTGAAAATGTACTTATTGATATAAAATTAATTGTAAAGAAATAATCATGACATTAAAAAGAAAAAAAAATATATAACGATCTACTATTTATTTCCTGAAATAAAAAGAACATATCGCTAACGTTTTGATATGCATAGTAGCATTGTGCATACTGTACATACACCCAATACAGTACTGTTCATTGTGTTTTATAACTCAAAAATGTTCTTACTGATATAAAAAAAAGAGGACAAGACCTTACGGCAGTAACTAGCATCAAGTTAGGGAGATAACTAATAGGAAAGCAGGACGATTGTGGCGAATTTACAGCTTTGCGGCGTGCGTATTTTAAAATAATTTTTAGGTGGCTAGGCGAATCTCCTTTCGTATCATGAAGGGTTTTTTGCAATATGAGTCAAAATATATCGCTAATGTATTTGATGTGTGGTAGCCATTGTGCGTTCGTACATACAATACAGTTCTGTTCATAGTTTTTTTTAATTTAAAAATGTAATTATTGATATAAAATCAATTGTAAATAAACATGTGACATTAAAAAGTAAAAATTTTATGATCTATTATCTATTTTCAGAAAGGAAATAAAAATATATCACTAATATGACAAATTCGAAGATAATTTGTATTTTTCCTAACCATACAAACCTTAGCTATTTACAAAGGGTTATTACTTTTAGCGTAGCTGAAATGGCGAGCCATTAGAATTTAACGAGGGTGTATTACCCCCGCGCTAGTTAGCGGGGGGGTAGGGGAGTGGTAGCTAGCTACCCCTCCTCCCCCTCACACACAGGTGAATACTCACTTTCACTTAGAGGTAGGACTTGTCTTGGGGGACAGGGCTGGCGGGCAAATATGTGTAAATAGCTAAGGTTTGTATGGTTAGGAAAAATACAAATTATCTTCGAATTTGTCATTTGTTCCGTAACCGAAATACAAACCACGCTATTTACAAAGGGTGACTTATCCCTTAGGAAGGGTGGAAAGTCCCCAGCCATACTGGCTTTGGCTTTACCCGGGGACTCAGAATCCGAGTGAGTCGCACTCGAGAAAAGGAGTCCCTGCACCTCAGGAGTTCCTTGCTCCGCAAGGAACCATGTGGCCTACGTAAGCTTGTGTGTGAAGGAAGAAGTGTGACCCGTCTTAGGCAGTTGACCTGGAGTTCCAGAAGGAACTCTGGGTTAAGACGTTCCCAATACCACCTCGTCAGGGTATGGGGGACGCGACAGTATTGACTCAATACTCGGAACACAAGGAAGCATGGTTTACCTGCAGAGGTTCGAGGTCAGCTATGCAGAGACCAGGATGCTGCTTCCCCGTAGAGGGGATGATGAAGAAAGAAGTAAGGGCCAGACATACTTCTTTCGTTCATGCAGACTAAAACCTGATAACAATGCCCTCAACCTTCTGCTACCTGTCCAAAAAGGAGCCTGAGGTTAGACCAGCTGTTGTGTAGCCACCACAGAGCGATAGAAAACGTATCGAGACTCCTGTGGGTCACGCCCTGCAGGAAGCGGGCTGCGAAGGTCATCAGACGCTTCCAGACTCCAGCTTGTAGCACCTGCGTCACAGAGTAGTATTACTCGAAGGCGAGGGACGTTGCGATGTATTTAACATCGTGCTGTAGGGCGACGTGACGGGGGAGGGTCTGAAGACAGGTCGAGATGAATGTCCTTGAGTCCGGGCTGAAGAGGTATACTGGTGACTCTCCCCCCATGTCCTCCTTGTGTTCCCAAATCGGCTGCAACTGAGGCCAAACTGCAGCTGTTCCCAGCGCTAACCTCTCGATTCCTGTACTGGCAAGAAAGAGAAGGTCTTGGGACATCAGACACAGAATGGAGACTCCAAATCTTGAATGAATCGGACCGAAGGGTCGGGACCCTCAGATTCTGAGTCTAGCCAACAACTCAGGAGCGAGCCTGAATGTTGCCTTCCCCTCTTCCTTAGAAAGGGGGGGAGTAGTAAGAGACCAAGAAGATTGCTTACACACTGGCCGTGGCCAGAGTGAGCAGAAGACCCAGGGCGGAATACAATCCGAGGCCTGTCGTAAAAGGGTCTTGAGAAGATCTCTTAAAGGACTAAAAGTCCGAGCCATGCTCCAAGTTGGAGGTCTTCCTCCGACTAGGGCAGGGACGATCGTAGCTTCGCATGAGCGAGGATAGATCCAGCGGGCAGGAAAAAGTTATTCCTTTAAGCCTGAAGGTCAGGGAAAGGCTGAGCGACAGGCTTCATTGCCAAGAGCAGAAAGGAGTTTCCTCCCGCCGAAAGGCAATAAGACCGTTATTGCTGGAGAAGAGGCCTCACGGGAAGAGGTATATCTCCCACGGCACCAACCACCTTAGACTCTTCACCTTGCCTGGGAGACCCCTGTGGATGACTATCGCAGATGACGCGACCTCCGTACCGCGACTGTAGCGGGTTGTCTCTTCTAGAGGAGGAAGCGTAGTGTCTCCAGGCATGAAGCCGAAGCGACGCCCCGGTTCGGGAGAGATGTCGCAGTGTGGTTGCTTGAGTAGTCTGCGCCGTGGGAGAAGCTCTCCCGGGAGTTCCGTCAGGGGAAGCAGAGGGTCCAGAAACCGTTCTGCACATAGTCCCAGTGGAGCTCTCCCATTGAAAGGTTGACAGACAACCTGGTTTTGTTGAGACCCATTGTCCGCAGACAAAAAGGAGGGAAGACGCAGGCGTCGAAGTTGTCCCACCATCACCGGAATGCATCTTGCCAGAGTCTCGGGGTCTGAGACTGGGGGGAAAACTAGCGGAAGCTTGAGGTTCCAAGCTGTCGCGATCAGGTCCCCCAGACCAGCACTTGCTGGTTACCCAAGGTCAAAGACCCCTAGGTACACTCTCTCTATGAGGCTCTGCTCGGATAGTCTGAGAGACACATTCCCCTGCCTGGAATGAGAGAGCCGATGGTGGAATTGAGAGAATCTCAATCATCCCGATATCTCTACTGCAAGATGTGAAGGTGTGAAAATGCGTCCCCTGCTGGTTAGCATGAAGTCGATGCTCAACAGGGGGACTTGGCAGGAGCGGTAGGATCTGAAGAGGGGCCAGACTAAGGCCCTTAAGCCTGCCTGAATGATGGAGAGGTATCCTTCAGGTCTTGACCATAGGCCTGGACCGGAACATGCCCCCCCCCCTTTCCTTTGACGAGTCCGAGAACCGCATCAAGAATGTGGGGAAAGGACGAGAATATCCACTACCATCAAGAGGCTCCATAGGTCAACACCCATTGCAGGTTTAATAGTTCCGCTGGTCCCATAGGGCCAGGGAGTCCGGTTAAACATTGCCTGAAGCCACCGGAACTTGGATCGCCCCACATGGAACTTATCCTGAGGCGACCGTTCGGACTATAAACGGGTCAATGAGGAAAGAAGAACTAGGAAACGTTCCAAGGTAGGGCTGAAAACTCTGCTTGACTGAGAACAGGTACTGCGACTCTCCTCAGTCTTGCCACGGTGAACCGAAAGGAAGGCTCGGAGGATGTGGTAACAGAATCTGGCGTCCCCAGGTGTTCACCCATCCAAGTACCGACGTTGCTTAACCTCGCTGGACGGACGAGAAGCGGGGTTTCCAACGTGGTAAGGCGGTTGACTCAATATCATGGCCAGATACTCCAGATGTTGAGGCAGAGGAAGAGAAGGCTCCAAGCAAAATACCATGAGCCCACACTCATGGTCAGCATTCGGAAGCTTTTCCCGGCGCTGAAGAAGGTCGAAACCCGAGCCTACCGGAGTTGACCAGCCCTCCAAACAGCAGAGGAGGCGGAAGTCTGCACCTGAGCGGCCAAGAGGAAGGCAGGGAGAGTTCTCTGGGGAAACAAACCTGCTATGCCACGGCGGGATAGCCACACTGCATCATAAGCAGGAATACTTGCAGTTTAGGCTGAATTCGACGAGCACCCTGGAAGATGGATGGAATGGAAACTGAAAGTACCCGTCCTTCCGATCCAGGGTTAAAGGAGTCCTGTCGCCTCGTTACCAGTCTGATCGATTCTGCTGGTCTACGCTGGCCGAAGTTTGTTCGACAAACTTGATCAGGGCTGAGAGGTCGACTATGGACATCCCCTCTCAGATCCTTCCTTACAAGAAAGGATCGACTGAGGGGGCCGGGGGTGAAGCCGTCGATGATCCTAAGGAAGACCTTCGCCTAAGGTATGGATCATTCTGCCCAACCGGGCAACTCTGCTGATGCTATGGCATAGAGGTTCAGAGACACTGAATTCGCTGACAGAGACGGCAGGCGCGATATCCTTGGCTACTCACAGAGATTGTGCGGGAATGGGCATCGGGAAGCTGTCATTCGGATGAGTAACCTTAAGCATCCTCCCAGCGAAAAAACCTGCAATCCTAGAGTTCGTGAACTCCTTTTAGGACTATGCCCCCCCGGGGGAGTCTCCCGTGCCATCTGTTCCTGACAGGAGGAAACTGCAATTGGACACCTTGTCCCAGTTGTCGTAGCCGATAACTTAGGCCGACGTGGTTGAAAGAAAAGGGAGCTGGAGCCCTGCAGAGTCTGGAAGAAAGCGCCTTGGAGGAGTGAAACCGGAAGTCGATTTACTCCGCACAGCAGATGTTTAAGTCTCTGTCCTTGGGCAAAGACAAAACTCTTCTCAAGGATGGAAGGGTGTCTGAGGTCGTTGACCTCCACAGATGAGACACCCGAAGGAAGCCTTCAGTCAGTGCGTCCAGATGGTACAACATCGAGCTTGTCCGCAAGTAGATACTTAACGACGAAAGGCCAAGGTGCCTGAGCTCGAGAGGAGGAAAGTACCCTTGATCTTCCTGTAGCTTCCTTGAACCAAACCTCGGGCCGTAACCAAGGAGGGAAAGAACCTGGTAAGCTCCCAGAGGAAGAGGTAAGCAGTCACCCCTTGTCCGATGGAGAAATCTTCAACGGAAAGCCCCCCCGCCAAAAATCCTTCCAGGGCGGGAGAAGGAGAGAGTACTCGTGCAGGAGAGGGGACCCTCGAGACCGACCTCTTGGGAACCAACTTCGCCCCGGGGGAAGTCACCACGAAGTCCACTCCTCTCTTTCTCTTCAGCGTAGGAGAGACAGCCGCTGGTTTGTTACCCTGGCCGGTGAGTGCTGGTTTCATAAACCTCATTAACGCCCGTGCCAGCGGATCAAACCATGTCTGCTGCTCCAAGGACACAGAGTCCGAAATCCTCGCTAAGGTGAAAGGGATCGGGCGATCCTTTGGAGAGGACACGACGGTTCCTGCCTGAAAAGAAGGTGGGAAGAATGCTGTACTGACCTGTCTTCGTCCTGCACTACCAACCTGTGCTTGGATGGAGGTGATCCCGAGTGCCGCCTAGGAGCACGCGTCCCTGCTGCTACCACCGGCTGTGGAATTCGCCGCGAACTATGGTCGCGCGAGGGCGAACGGTCGCGCAAAGGCGAATGGTCGCGCGGGCGCACAGGCGAGTGGTCGCGCGGGCGCGCAGGCGAGCGGTCGCGAGGGCGCGCAGGCGAGCGATCGCGCGGGCGCGCAGGCGAGCGATCGCGCGGGCGCGCAGGCGAGCGATCGCGCGGGCGCGCAGGTGAGCGATCGCGCGGGCGCGCAGGCGAATGGGCGTGACGGCGAGGGATCGTGCTGCCGCGTAGGTGAAGAAGATCGCTGGCGGTAAGCGATGGCGAGCAGCATGTGTAGGTGAATGATCGCGTGATAGGGTGCGATGGTGATCAGCATCCGCAAGAGGGCGAGCGTTCAGGGTTGTGCGATGAGGAGCAGCATGCGTAAGCGGGCAATCGTGCAGGGTTGTGCGATGGCGAGCAGCATGCGCAGGTGAATGATCGCGTGAAAGGGTGCGATGGTGATCAGCATCCGCAAGAGGGCGATCGTTCAGGGTGGTGCGATGAGGAGCAGCATGCGTAAGCGGGCAATCGTTCAGGGTTGTGCGATGGCGAGCAGCATGCGCAGGTGAATGATCGCGTGAAAGGGTGCGATGGTGATCAGCATCCGCAAGAGGGCGATCGTTCAGGGTTGTGCGATGAGGAGCAGCATGCGTAAGCGGGCAATCGTTCAGGGTTGTGCGATGGCGAGCAGCATCCGCAGTTGAGGGTCGCGCGATGGCGATCCGCAGTTGAGGGTCGCGCGATGGCGATCAGCATCCGCAGTTGAGGGTCGCGCGATGGCGATCAGCATCCGCAGTTGAGGGTCGCGCGATGGCGATCAGCATCCGCAGTTGAGGGTCGCGCGATGGCGATCAGCATCCGCAGTTGAGGGTCGCGCGATGGCGATCAGCATCCGCAGTTGAGGGTCGCGCGATGGCGATCAGCATCCGCAGTTGAGGGTCGCGCGATGGCGATCAGCATCCGCAGTTGAGGGTCGCGCGATGGCGATCAGCATCCGCAGTTGAGGGTCGCGCGATGGCGATCAGCATCCGCAGTTGAGGGTCGCGCGATGGCGATCAGCATCCGCAGTTGAGGGTCGCGCGATGGCGATCAGCATCCGCAGTTGAGGGTCGCGCGATGGCGATCAGCATCCGCAGTTGAGGGTCGCGCGATGGCGATCAGCATCCGCAGTTGAGGGTCGCGCGATGGCGATCAGCATCCGCAGTTGAGGGTCGCGCGATGGCGATCAGCATCCGCAGTTGAGGGTCGCGCGATGGCGATCAGCATCCGCAGTTGAGGGTCGCGCGATGGCGATCAGCATCCGCAGTTGAGGGTCGCGCGATGGCGATCAGCATCCGCAGTTGAGGGTCGCGCGATGGCGATCAGCATCCGCAGTTGAGGGTCGCGCGATGGCGATCAGCATCCGCAGTTGAGGGTCGCGCGATGGCGATCAGCATCTGCAGTTGAGGGTCGCGCGATGGCGATCAGCATCCGCAGTTGAGCTAGTAGCTGGCGAACCATATTCCTTCAGAAGTGTTGGAGAACGTTGGCGTGCCAGCTGTAACACACGTGGGCGATCCGGAGATCGCTGGCGAGCTGATGATCGCTGACGAGCTGACGATCGCTGGCGAGCTGATGATCGCTGACGAGCTGATGATCGCTGACGAGCTGATGATCGCTGACGAGCAGAAGGCTACGCGTGGAAGCCTGCGCAAAGAAGAAGAGTCCTTGACCCCGACCTGAACCGAAGTTCTAGATCGCGAGGGCGAACGTGGGCGCACAGGGCACGTAACAGGAACCGCAGGGAAGATCATCTTGAAAGCGCTGACGAACAGGAGAGCGCTGACGAACAGAAGGGCGCGCAGGGAAACCCTGACACGCAAGGGAAGAACCCCCGTGGGGGCAACCCTTTGCCCCGAAGGGATCGTTGTCCGCCGGGAGACTGATGTCCGTCGGAAGACCGCTGTCCGTCGGGAAGACCGTTGTCCGTCGGGAAGACCGTTGCCCGTCGGAAGACGAGATTAGACTGCTGTCCATCTGCACCAAGACGGAAGATCGAGAAAAAGAAGTTGTAGGCTGCAAACGGAGATTCAAAAAGGCGCCTCAAGCACCCTTATAGGGAGATGAGAGGCCCTTACGACGAGGCGGACGGAGGGCCTTACGGCGAGGGAGGCCAACAGCAACAGCAACAGAAGAAACCTCCGAAGAGGAGTCTCTATGAGTGTACTCTCTCGCGAACGAAAGAGAAACACTTCGTGGAAGAGACTGGTCAGCCAGTGACCTAAAAGGGGCAATCCTCCGAAGAGGAGCTCCTGCAGTTGCCCAGCCCCTTGAGCGAAACTGCAGGTGCGACCGCTCAGCACCAAGAGCATAGTCGCACGAAAAAAAGGCAAGAGAAGAACCCCCCAAAAGAGGAAAAGCTCAAGCCTGGACAGGAAAAAACTTCCCTCGGAAGGAAAGTTATCCGCCCAAGGAGGCAAGCCTCCTGACTGTTCTAAAATGAACTGGAGAGCTGTCCGTCGACACGGGAGTACTACCAGTAGGAGACACGCCCCTGACGACAATACAAGGGGGGAGGCAGCAACAGCCGAATCCCCAGGACTCAACCAGACAGCTCACACCGTTGCTATATTACAGAAACGAACTAGATCGGTAACTGTAAAAAAATAAAACAAATAATATTAGTACACATTCATTCCCCCGGGAAGGCTCCGAAGAGGAATCCCGAGGAAAAGGAACAAGAATTACACAACAGGCACGTGCCCTCACAACCACTTACACTCGCGGAAGGAGAGCTGTAACCAAAACAGAATTATAACAATTATAATTATGTAACTATGTAATTATGTAATTTAAAAATGAATGAACACTAAAGAAAAAAACGAAAACCCCGAAAGGACTCGTTCTACAAGCTGAAAAATTAACAACTACAATTAGATTCATAAACTAATTGAGACAAAATGTACGGCGTAGCAACCCCACCCACACGGGAAGGAAGCTACAAGGGCGTAGTAAAACATAGTAAAAGGGTGAACGACCTCAAGAGAGAGAGAGAGAGAGAAAGACCGAAGTCAAACTCGATCGCAACCCATAAAATTAGGCCGTGGAGGCCTAACTGCCGAGGCCTCCACGTAGATATCGTACACTACACACACACATCTGAAAAGGAAACTTACTTATTTCTATACTCAAATATATATACAAACATGAAAACATGTTTACATATATATTGAGTAAAAGAAAAGTAAGCGATTAAGTAAAGACAAAACAGACAATGGCTGCCAAGCGAGGACCAAGACAGAGACGTCTGTCACAGTCCGAGCCAAAAGTGAAAGTGGGTATTCACCTGTGTGTGAGGGGGAGGAGGGGTAGCTAGCTACCACTCCCCTACCCCCCCGCTAACTAGCGCGGGGGTAATACACCCTCGTTAAATTCTAATGGCTCGCCATTTCAGCTACGCTAAAAGTAATAACCCTTTGTAAATAGCGTGGTTTGTATTTCGGTTACGGAACAAATTATGATATGCATAGTAGCATTGTGCATACATACATACTATACATACAGACAATACAGTATTGCTCATTGTGTTTTTTAACTCAAAAATGACCCTTCTGGTATAAATTATGAGAGCAGGATGATGGTGGCGAGTTTACAGCTTTGCAGCGCGCGAATTGAAAAATCATTTTTTGGCTGCCAGGCGAATCTCCTTTTACATAATGAAGGGTTTTTCCAAATATGAGTCGAAAAAAATCTTTGTATCTCTTCTCACATCAAACTTTCATAGCAAGAGGTATTACTGTTCTTACAATGCAGCCCATTTTATGCCCCTAACAAAATCCCAGATGTATCAGTATCTGCCAGAAGAAGGAAGATTAATGGTACTGGGTAGTCTAAAACATGAGCTCAAGGATCCTCAAGTACGCAGAGACAAACAAGATCCTTTCTTGTGTAATCTAATCAATTAAAAGAAAAAAAAAGAATTGGGTAGGGAGGTGGGAACTCCCTCTAGTAATAAGAGATGGCTTGTATGAAAAAATAATCTTGTTTCCAAAAGTCAGATTTGGTTTCACAGCAAACCCATAGCTAATAGTATAGGGGGAAAGAAAATAGCAGCTAAGAACTTCTTCTCTGATGTTTTTTATTGAGATATTAACAGTAATTCTATTACAAAAACAAAACTAGGGAGAGAACTTAAGGTGCGAATAGATAAAAGAAAATTAATTGAAAAGAATGAATAGATGATTAAATGAAGACAATCCTTTAGAACAATTAATACATCAACTGGGGATCTCTTTAACTGTGAATATATCAGCAGTCACAGTTTGTGGTATAATTTACCACCAAGTAACTTGAGATTAAAAAGTGTATGCAGAGGACTGCTTACCACCACTGATTTTCTTTCTTCTGGCTAAACATTAATGCTTCTAATAATTTGTTTGACATAAAATAAGCTACACGATACTGAAGTAATGAGTTTGTGGTAATTGATACACCTTTTACTTAATGTCCAATAAATTAATTTACTTTTAACATGACGCTTTCACAGATGAATTTGAAGTAGACTATTCAGAATTTTCTAAAGTGCCCATATGACAACAATAAGCCCAATCATATTATTGGACTTTATTTCATTGTTAATTATGGGTCGACTTAAATTACAGTCTCTCCACATTGACGACAATACTTGAAAATAAACTTTATATTTACCAGTACAGGACTTTATAATTACATATATTTCTACGAGTACTTTCACAAATGAAATAATGTATGGGAATTCCACAGAAACCTCTCAAGACCCAAGAGCATTAAAACCAATTTATCAAAAACTAAGCTTCTATCAAGAACAATATGCTACTTGAATGGTTAAGTGAAGAATAGTTCTAAAAATCACACTACCTCGAACTACTTTCTTAGGAGTATCTGGGATCTCCTCCTATCCAAACAGAGCTTTGTGTAGTTTACCCTAAACCCATTTTCTATGAGGGGTAACCTGAGGCTAACCCCGGGTCAGAGAGCATGCTTGCTCAGGTCTCGACCTCCAATAAGTTCTTGGTTGCTAAGGTCTCTAAGAAAACCAGGTGACACTCGGGGAAGGCAGGGTGGGCCATTACCCGAAAGTACTTCGAAGTAAGTACTGTTAGGAAAAATACAAATTACTTAAAATTTGTGATTTGTTCCAACACGAAGTACTTACCTCAAACTACTTTCTTAGGAGACTTATACTTTAGGAGGTGGGCGTGGCCCTAAAAAGTTCTTAAGACCGTGCTGAGGAAAATCCAGAGACCTAGAAAGTGGCTAGGTCATGTTGACCCCATAGAAAACGATAGAGAGGAAACTACACAAAAACCCATCTTAGTGTCTAAGAAACACACCTGTGCAAGAAATCCTAAGGGACATGTCTTCCTCTTGATGAGGTACTCGTCTCTGGCTCAGGGCCCTCACAGAGCCCACTTGAAGCGGAAAAGGGGGAAGGAAGTACAAGGGGGTTTAAGGAACGAACCTGTGTCTCTTGTGCTTGTTACCCGCGGCTATCGCTGAGGCTATGCCTTTAAACCGTTTGGAGCGCTGAAACGACGGTACTTATTAAGAACCCATCCAGGGATCTTCTTGAATAGTCCTTCAAAATAGTGAGCCGTGAAGGTAGATTGGTTGGCCCAGGTGCCTGCCCTTAGGATCTGGCCCACTGCGATATTTTTCTCGAAGGCCAACGTAGTACTCAGGCCCCTAATGTCATGGGGCTTGGGTTTCCCCGGCAGGGGAATTCCCGCCTTACTGTAGGCCCTGATGATGACCTGCCGCAACCAGAAGGAGATGGTATTCTTCGAGACTGGTTTCTTCACGGGGCCAGTGGAAACAAAAAGACTCTTGATCCCGGGCCAGAGTCTTGCCGTTCTTAAGTATTTTCTCACTGCCCTGACGGGGCATAGACGCAGATCCTTCACGTCGTCTGACCGGGGGATTGCCGGAATAGAGAAACCCTCAAACCTGGGGTTCTGGGTCTTAGCTATGAAGGAAGGAACGAACTTGAATGTGACTTCTCGCCAACCTTTCGAGTGAGCAACTTCGTAGGACAGACCATGAATCTCGCTTACCCGTTTAGCTGAAGCTAAGGCCAGCAAAAAAACTGTCTTGAGGGTGAGATCCTTGTCCACGATGTCTTTCAAGGGCTCGAACGAAGGCTCGGATAACATCTTCAGGACCCTTGCCACGTCCCATTGTGGCACCTTCACAGCTTGCGGGGGGCATGATTGCTCAAAGCTCTTAATGAGCATTGAGATATGTCTGGAGTTACCCAGGTCTATGCCCTTCAGGAGAAAAACTTGGCCCAAGGCCGCGCGGACTCCCTTGATGGCTGGAATAGACATGTTGACCACGTCCCTGGGGTAAACTAGGAAGTCTGCTACCTGCGGAATGGAGACCTTCAGGAGCTTGATGTCCCTAGTGGCACACCATTTGGTAAAGATGGCCCACTTAGCCTGATATACAGCTGTCGATGACCGTCTCAGGTAGCCCGACATCCTCGTTGCTGTACTAGACGAATAGCTTTCCCTCCTCAGGAGACGCTCAATAACCTCCACGCGTGAAGGAGGAGGGACCGTGGATTTTCGTGGAACCTTTGGAAGTGTGGTTGTCGGAGAAGATCTGGCCTGTCCGGAAGGGGCCAGGGCGGCTGTTGTGTTAGTTCCCTTAGGTCCACGAACCACTCTCTCTCCGGCCACCAGGGCGCTACCAAAGTCATCTGTAGGTTGCTCGTCTTTCTCACCCTGTTGAGGACCTGCCTGAGCATCCCGAAGGGGGGAAAAGCGTACACGTCGAGATTGTCCCACGGATGTTGGAAGGCGTCTTCGAACGCCGCTTTTGGGTCTGGAACAGGAGAACAGAACACGGGGAGCTGCGTGTTCAGCCTTGTTGCGAAGAGGTCCATCACCGGCGAACCCCATTTCTGGATGACGGACCTGGCTACTTCCGGGTGTAGAGACCATTCGGATCCTACCACTTGCCCCATCCTGCTGAGGCCGTCGGCGAGGACGTTCCTTTTCCCTGGGATGAACCTCGCTGATATTCTTATCCGTTCCACTTCGGCCCATTCCAGAAGTTGTAGAGTGAGGACGCACAGCTCCTTCGACCTTAGGCCTCCCTGCTTCTTTATGTAAGCTACTACCGTGGCGTTGTCGCACATCAACGCTACGGTGTTTCCTCGGAGTAGGTGTACAAACTCCAGGCACGCTCTTTGTACTGCCCTCAACTCTAGAATGTTTATGTGCTGGGTCTTCTCTAGGGCTGTCCAGTTTCCTCTTGCTGATTTCCCTAAGAGATGAGCACCCCACCCCTCCTTTGATGCGTCCGTGAACAGGAGCATCTCCGGAGGGTCGGCTGCAAAGGGCATCCCTTTGAGGGTGTTCGTCCTGCAGCTCCACCATTCCAGGACCCGTTTCGTGTTCGGAAACACCAGGACCACTCTGTGGGGGGAATCCGTTTGGATCCAGTTCTCCTTCAGGTTCCATTGGACCTCCCTGAGCTTTAGCCTGCCCTGGGGGACCAGTTTCTCCAGAGACACAAGGTGAACTATTAGTCTCTGCCAGTCCTTTGCCCTCCTGGGTTGGTCCGTCAGGAAGGGGCGGAGGACCTGGTCTAAGTTGTCCAGCCTGTCCACGGAGGGGAAGGCTTTCACTAACCGGGAGTCCAGAACCATCCCGAGGTAGGTCTTCCTGGTGGAGGGTATCAGTTGAGACTTCTTTAGGTTGATGGTGATCTCCAGAATGTTGCAGAACTGCAGTAACCTCGCGCCTTGGTCCTTCAGTACTTCCTCTGAGGCTGAAAGTAGCAACCAATCGTCCAGGTAACGAATCAGGCGGATGCCCTGTTCGTGTGCCCAGACTGAGACCGTTGTGAAGACCCTTGTGAAGACTTGGGGGGCAGTAGACAACCCGAAGCAGAGGGTTTTGAACTGCAACGTCTGGTTCTCCCATTTCACCCGTAGGTACTTCCTGCTGGAGGGATGAACCGGGATCTGGAAGTAGGCATCCTTGAGATCTACTGACATCATAAAGTCCCCTTCTCTCAAGGACGCCAAGACTGATTTTGGAGTGTCCATTTTGAAGTACGTCTTGCAGACGAACTTGTTGAGGGCTGAGAGGTCTATGACCGGTCTCCATCCTCCTGTTGCTTTCTCCACCAGGAACAGCCTGCTGTAGAACCCCGGACCTGGGTCCCGAACAGATTCCATTGCCCCTTTCGCCAACATCGCTGAGACATCTCCCTGCAGAGCTGTCTGTTTCAAGGGATCCTTGGGGGCTAGCCACTCTGCCTGCTGATCTGGTATCAGAGGAGGAGGGTCCACTAGGAAGGGCAACCTGTACCCTTCTTTCAGAACTGTCACTGTCCACGGGTCTGCTCCGTGTTTTTCCCTTGCTTGCCAAAAAAGAATGAGGCATCCCCCCACCTGAGGCTCCGGCAGGAGTAGGGGGCCTCCCTCCCTATCTCCTCCTCGATGAGCGGCCTGAACGACCTCTTCTGGATGCGGAGAAGGACGGTCTATAGGCGGTTTCGTTCGGGGCTGATCCCCTACAGGAGGGCTGAGACGACTGGGACCATGTTGTCGCCGAGTTGTCTCTCCTAGGGTGGTTAGGAGCGGCCCGAGGAGGGCGAGGCGTGTCGACGGAGGATCTTCTAAACGTCGGCCTCCTGACCGGGTGGGGCCTGGTCTCGAACGGCTCCTTCATCCTCCGAATTCTCTCCATCGCTTCCTCCGCTGCCTTCGGGGGAAAGATTGAGTCGTCCCACAGGGTTAGGTTCCTCAGAGATCTGGCCTCTCTGTCCGGCAGCCTCCTAGATATCTTGCACAGAACAGTGTCCCTCCTTCGTAGGACCCAGTTGGCGGACAAGGCTAACGACTGGTAAGACAAGAATTTCAGGGCCTTGCCTCCTGAGATGATGAGTTCCTTGAGCAAGGCCTGGGTCTCCGGAACTGACAGGTCGTAGGACGACTGAACGCCCACCAGGGTGGCGGCCCACCAGTCTAACCAGGAGGAGACGTTGACAAGGTCCTTCGACATCTCCTCCATCATGACTGCCTCCAAAGGAGAGAAGCAGATCGGAGCCGTGGATGCCCTTTCTTCTGAGGCTCCTTGCCCTAGTACGGTGAGTGTTGGCTCCAGTGCACAGGCACCCGCTCGCTGTCCCTCTCGGAGGTAGAACCTGCTCTGGGACTTCAGGCCCTGGAGCAGCTTGGAGGAGCTCTGGCTCTTGGGCGCCTCGGCGTGGTTGGCCACTATCCTGTCCACGTGAGCCTTTCCAAAAAAATAAACGTCCCTCGCCAAAGGGAGGGCCAAGGAGGGGCGCTGCTGGACTGGGGCGTCCACTATTCTATTTAGGCTGGAACGCCAAGCATCTTCGGAGGAGGGTTCCGGTACGTCCAGCCTGTGGTGACTTCTGATGAGGCCTATCACCCTCCGATAGGCCGATACCTCCGCTGCTGACCCCTCTCCATGGTCGTCGAGCTCCTCCTCCGGGGGTGCTGGTGCAAGTGACGAGGGTACCCCGACGGAGGACCTCGCACGTGGGGGAGTCCTGGACCGACGCTCCCGCGGGGGCTCCCGACGAAGGACGGGCATCTCCGTTGGAACGGGGGCCTCGATCCTGGGTTCAATATGTCTCCTGGAGGTCCTCGAATCTACGGGCCTGCTCGTTGAGGAAGGCCGAGGGCTGCGCTCGTGCCGAGCTAGGTGGCCCTTGGAGGTCAGGACTCGGCTGCCAGACCGAAGGGGCGACTCTCTCCGCTGGGCGGATGGAGTCGGAACCTTCGCGGTCTTATGCCTGTCAACTGGAACCTGCCATGAGGAATCCCTCCGTCGGGTGCCACTGCTGCCGGAGGAGTATCTATCCGGGGAGCCCGTCCTCGGATGCCAACCTGAGGGGCCCGGCACCGCAGCTAGCTCCAGAAGTCTGTCTCAGTGAACCATCACCCATTCGTTGCTCTTGAGGGATCTTGGACGCCGACTCTCGTCGTGCGACCTCGAGGGGGTGCGAGAGCGCGACAACTTCCTGCGGTACTTCCCTTTTCGCCTCCTGAGCTTCCTCAGCGCCTCATCCTCCGAAGAGCAGGAAGGAGCCTCCACCGATGAGACCGACGACTTATAGGCCCTCTTCGAAGGCCTCGCCTCCCGCGGTGATGTAGGAGGATTCCTGCGACGCTCCGTGGATGACGACGCTACAGAAAAACCTCTGGGAAGACGGCCAACGGCGCTGGGGGGGGAGCGAGGAGGCTGTCCCGTGGGAGCCCAGGTCCCGAAGTCATCCTCCATCCTCATCGGGGACCTGAAGGGTGTCTTAGGGGGAACCCAAGCAGTGGGGTACGACGGCGGGGAAAGCTCCTTCTCGACGTCGCCCTCGGCTGCTGAACCACCTGAAATGCACGCCCAAGAGGCTGGGGAGAAATTAGTAGCATTGATACCCCACATGGGGTCATCAGAGGAGACGTGACCAGCAGGCACCAGGTCACCATCTCCCGAAAACACTCTCGCCCCTCCCTCAGGCCCCTCACTCGCCTGAAAAGACGCCACAACCCCACTGTCATGAAGATCAGACTCCTGGGGAAGGGCCGCGGGCCTCTTCCCCGCAATGGACTTACCTCGTCCCCTACTCTGGGTAGGGGAGGTTGGGAGAGAAGCTCGGACCGCCGAGGCGCTCATCGAAGCAAGGGAGGAAGGGACGTTGGTCTTCATAGGCGACTTCTTCGCCGCCGCCTTCTTTTTGGTGCTATGCCGCACCCACTGCACCTCGTTCCACGACTCGCACTCTGGACACGTGTCGGAAGGGGAACACACGCTGCCCTGGCACGATGAACACAAGGAGTGCGGGTCGACTTCTGGTTTCGAAAGGAACGCTCCACACGATTTGCCAGCCATAGGCCCAGGACAACGGCGAGGATGCTCCATGATGAAGGAGAAGCACTACGAGACACAAGCGCGCACAGAGAAAGCACAAGGGGACCACGTAGGAAGCGCGTGGGACACAAAGGGTCAGGGACACACAAGTCACACTGGGATAAGGAGAGCGGCGAGATGATATCGCAACGCGACCAGAGAACTTACTGGAGGTCGAGACCTGAGCAAGCATGCTCTCTGACCCGGGGTTAGCCTCAGGGCGCGTATCACTCCGCCTGAGGTTACCCCTCATTGAAAATGGGTTTAGGGTAAACTACACAAAACTCTGGTCGGATGGGAGGAGAGCCCAGATACTTCTAAGAAAGTAGTTCGAGGTAAGTACTTCGTATTGGAACAAATGACAAATATGGAAATAATTATTTTCCCTAACGATACAAACCTTTAGCCATTTATAGGGGTATTACTTTCGGCGAAGCTGAAAGCACGAGATATTAAAATTTAGCAAGGGTTAACTATCCATCCCGCTAGTTAGTGGGGCTAAGGAGGGTAGCTAGCTACCCCGCTCACTCACACACCTATGACTGTGCTTCACTTTGATTAGAGGTAGGACATCAAGGGGAAAGGGTTAGTGGGTAAGTTTTTATAAATAGCTAAAGGTTTTTGTTAGAAATAAAGATTATTTCCAAATTTGTCATTTGTTTCGTAACTTGAATACGAATCTACACTATTTAAAGGATGAGAAGGTTGACGCCCTTTAGCAAATTCTCGTCTGCCACTCACCACTCAAGGTCTGACTGTTCCTCTGGTTATATGGGGATCAGAATGTCCAGAGAATCGAAGGCCTGATTCCAGATGGACTTTACCCGCCACTGGAAAGATTGTATCCTGAGGCGACCAGTTAATGGTAAGCTGTCTGAGATCGGCAGGATATCAATTCTGCAATTGGTGAGACGAAGATGAGCAGCGAACCATAGGCAGGCAGCGAACGGCTAACTGTTGGTGAGCGGTGAACGGCTAACCATTGGTGAGCAGCAAACGGCTAACTGTCGGTGAGCGGTGAACAGCTAACCAGCGGCGAACGAATGGAGGGTGACTGACGAGCAGTCAAAGGCTACCTGGTCAACTGGCAACCGCTAGAGAAGATCACAAATGGCTAACTGTTGTCGAATGATGAACAATTGCATACCAATGGGTCAATGAAGGCTGAGTGACCAGGTAACTAAAACTAGCTGGAGAGTCACAAACTGGAGTTCATTGACGAGCAGAGCTGGTCTGACAAGCGCCGCAAGGTTGGCAGACGACGAGGCCGAGAAGAGACCGAGGTGTCACAGGCAAAGGGCGATCAGCAACATGTCTATTGGCGATCAGTGGTCGGCAATCACTAAGCTTGTGATCGCCGATCATTGAGCTTGCAATTGAGAGGTCAGAGATGAAAGTTGGACAAGCAAACAACGCAAGGCTGGCAAACGGTGAGTCCGAGGAGAGTCCGGCGAGACAGGCGAGGTAACCAGCAGGAGAACAGCGAGACTGACACGACTTGTCAGGCTGATGATATTACAAGGTCCTTAAATGATTCTCTTAAGGGGATCGTTCGGCTGAAGTTGACGACGAGTCAAAACAGACGACCCTTTGCCAAAGGTGAAAGGGCATGTCTGAGGCAAAAAGGAGGACCATAAGCTCAGCGAACTCGCTGCTGACGATCATAATCCCCTGCAGGGAAGACTGCTCAGCAGGAAGATCTCTAGAAGGACTCCGAAGAGGTGTCTCTAACGCGAACGAGAGAGGTGATCACCCGAAGGAGAGACAACAGAGATGATGAAGGGAAGTTCTCGCTCAGAAGGGAGAAACAGCCCAACACCTGGGGAGGAAAACTTTCCCTCAGAAGGGAAAGTAGTCCAACCCCTGGAGGCGGACCTCCGGGCATCGCTCTTTGCCTCCCATCAGCAAGCCTTGTTCAAATTGAAGGTCTACATCGAGCGCTACCTGAGAAAACTTTAATGGTTCGTCCTTTCAGCTTCACCAAAAGTAATACCATTATAAATAGCGTAAGTTTGTATTCCAGTTATAGAACAACTAAATTCTTTTTGAGCTAGTTGAGTATAACCTTTTTCCTACTCAAACAAAATCATTGCTTCTCTTTTTAGATAAACACCCATAATAAAGCTACCAAATACTTTCTGCTTTAAATTTGTTTTCCATTTATAGACACCAAAGAAAAATAATAGCACACACTCCTAGAACCTGAGTCTGAAAAGTGATAAAAGAGAGAAAATAGCAAAAAAGGGATAGACAACACTTTTGAAAAATTGAATATAATAATAGGGAAAAACTATAGAATACAACACAGCATTTGATTTCTTAAAGACTGAACTGTACTTAATTGAGGTTACAGTATAAAGGTTAAAAGATAAACTACTTATTAACACCTATCTTAAAAATGACTGAATCCTTACCTGTGAGCCAGAATGAGTATCTTTGCAAGATGGCTTCCCAGATGGCTGAGTTTGCAGCCCTTGCTGTGACTGTTGTGGTTGCTGTGTCAACGGCTGCTGTTGAACGGGTGGTTGTTGCAGGGGTTGAGATGGTGGCTGCTGCCCCTGTTGTTGCAACTGCTGCTGTTGCTGCTCAAAATCTTTTCTATCTAAAGACATAGTCATGGCATCCTTATAACTCCTTGTAGTTGGCACACTAGTTGTTTCGGAGTCAAGGTAATGGAGACTTATAACAGCTGCCGTTCCTGTTGCATTAAGGACACAGACTTCGTCACTGAAAATAACCAATATAAATTTCAAAGCATTATTAGGTAATATGGTTCACTATTAAAAAGAATAAAATATTTGACTAAATCAAACCCACTACATTAAACTGATTTAAAAAAGGAAATAATTTCCAACTAAGTAGTTTATGCAATGAAAACATATCATGGTAAGTGTAGAACTGCAGTTGAATAACTGTTCGCTATGAAATACGAAAACTATTGCTACCACTTTTGGTACGAAGCATTGCCAGTTTAACTAGACTCTAGTTATCAGCTGAAATTCTACCTTTAGCTTCCTTTCCAGCAAGCACCATTACCATAAGTATCTGGAAAACCTTTAGTAGCAACTGAGGTTTAATAATGTTCTAGGCTGAAATATGTTATTTTTATAATAAAATAAATTTTTGAATATACTTACCCGGTGATTATATAAGCTGCAACTCTGTTGCTCGACAGAAAACTCTACGTTAAAAATCCGCCAGCGATCGCTATGCAGGTAGGGGTGTGTACTTCAACAGCGCCATCTGTCGTGCAGGTACTCAGTACTCAATGTAAACAAAGAACTCAATTTTCTCCTCGGTCCACTGCGTCTCTATTGGGGAGGAAGGGAGGGTCCTTTAATATATAATCACCGGGTAAGTATATTCAAAAATTTATTTTATTATAAAAATAACATTTTTCAATATTTAACTTAGCCGGTGATTATATAAGCTGATTCACACCCAGGGGGGTGGGTAGAGACCAGCAATAAATGTTTACATTATTATGAGCTAAGGATTTTTTATTTCATTTTAGCAGTTATCAAAATAACAAACTTAAAATAAATAAGTACCTGGTAAGGAAGTCGACTTGAACAATTACTCTGCCTTTTTAAGTACGTCTTCCTTACGGAGCCTCGCGATCCTCTTAGGATGCTGAGCGACCCCTAGGAGCTGAAGTATCAAGGGTTGCAACCCATACAACAGGACCTCATCAAAACCTCTAATCTAGGCGCTTCTCAAGAAATGACTTTGACCACCCGCCAAATCAAGTAGGATGCGAAAGGCTTCTTAGCCTTCCGGACAACCCAAAAACAATAATAAAACATTTCAAGAGAAAGATTAAAAAGGTTATGGAATTAGGGAATTGTAGTGGTTGAGCCCTCACCCACTACTGCACTCGTTGCTACGAATGGTCCCAGAGTGTAGCAGTTCTCGTAAAGAGACTGGACATTCTTAAGATAAAAAGACGCGAACACTGACTTGCTTTTCCAATAGGTTGCGTCGATTATACTTTGCAGAGATCTATTTTGTTTAAAGGCCACGGAAGTTGCGACAGCTCTAACTTCGTGTGTCCTTACCTTCAGCAAAGCTTGGTCTTCCTCATTCAGATGGGAATGAGCTTCTCGTATTAACAGTCTGATAAAATAGGATAAAGCATTCTTTGACATAGGCAAAGATGGTTTCTTAGCTGAACACCATAAAGCTTCAGACGGGCCTCGTAAAGGTTTAGTTCGTTTTAAATAGAACTTAAGAGCTCTTACAGGGCATAAGACTCTTTCTAGTTCATTTCCAACCATACGATAAGTTTGGAATATCGAACGATATTGGCCAAGGCCGAGAAGGCAGCTCGTTTTTGGCTAGAAAACCAAGTTGTAGAACATGTAGCCGTTTCGGATGAGAATCCGATGTTCTTGCTGAAGGCATGAATCTCACTGACTCTTTTAGCTGTGGCTAAGCATACCAGGAAAAGAGTCTTTAAGGTGAGATCTTTCAGGGAGGCTGATTGTAGCGGTTCGAACCTGTCTGACATAAGGAATCTTAGTACCACGTCTAAATTCCAACCAGGTGTAACCAAACGACGCTCCTTCGTGGTCTCAAAAGACTTAAGGAGGTCCTGTAGATCTTTATTGTTAGAAAGATCTAAGCCTCTGTGACGGAAGACTGATGCCAACATGCTTCTGTAACCCTTGATAGTGGGAGCTGAAAGAGATCGTTCTTTCCTCAGATATAAGAGGAAGTCAGCTATTTGAGTTACAGAGGTACTGGTCGAGGATACGGATACTGACTTGCACCAGTTTCGGAAGATTTCCCACTTCGATTGCTAAACTCTAAGGGTGGATGTTCTCCTTGCTCTAGCAATCGCTCTGGCTGCCTCCTTCGAAAAGCCTCTAGCTCTCGAGAGTCTTTCGATAGTCTGAAGGCAGTCAGACGAAGAGCGCGGAGGCCTTGGTGTACCTTCTTTACGTGTGGCTGACACAGAAGGTCCACCCTTAGGGGAAGTGTTCTGGGAACGTCTACTAGCCATCGAAGTACCTCGGTGAACCATTCTCTCGCGGGCCAGAGGGAAGCAACTAGCGTCAACCTTGTCCCTTCGTGAGAGGCGAACTTCTGCAGTACCTTGTTGACAATCTTGAACGGAGGGAATGCATATAGATCTAGATGTGACCAATCTAGGAGAAAGGCATCTATATGAACTGCTGCTGGGTCCGGGATTGGTGAGCAAAATATTGGGAGCCTCTTGGTCATCGAGGTTGCGAAGAGATCTATGGTTGGCTGGCCCCAGGTGGCCCAAAGTCTCTTGCATACATCCTTGTGGAGGGTCCATTCTGTTGGAATTATTTGTCCCTTCCGACTGAGACAATCTGCCATGACATTCAAGTTGCCTTGGATGAACCTCGTTACTAGTGATATGTCTAGACCTTTTGACCAGGTGAGGAGGTCCCTTGCGATCTCGTACAACGTCAGAGAGTAGGTCCCTCCTTGCTTGGAGATGTACGCCAAAGCCGTGGTGTTGTCCGAGTTCACCTCCACCACTTTGCCTTGAAGGAGAGACCTGAAGCTTTTCCAGGCCAGACGTACTGCCAGTAGCTCCTTGCAGTTGAAATGCATTGTCCTTTGACTCGAGTTCCATATTCCCGAGCATTCCCGACCGTCTAATGTCGCACCCCAGCCTACGTCCGATGCGTCCGAGAAGAGAACGTGGTTGGGAGTCTGAACAGTCAGGGGAAGACCCTCTCTTAGGTTGATATAGTCCTTTCACCAAGTCAGACAAGACTTTATCTTTTCGGAAACCGGGATCGAGACCGCTTCTAGCGTCTTGTCCTTTTTCCAGTGAAAAGCTAGATGGTATAGAAGAGGACGGAGGTGTAGTCTTCCTAGTGACACAAATTGATCCACGGATGACAGCGTCCCTACCAGACTCATCCACAGCCTGACTGAGCAGCGTTCCTTCTTCAGCATCTTCTGGATGGATAGCAGGGCTGGGGGCTGATCGTCTTGTTCAGCAACGTCCTCATCAGAGGGTTCCTCATCCGAAACTGATGAGGAAACGGCAACGGAGTGGGCAACGTCTGACTCGCTGAATCCGGTCGCACTGGTGGATGCGTGACGGAGCCGGACGCAATATCATGGAACTGCTGCACAGTCTGTGAACTGTCAACAACCATGGGTGCGCGAGGAAGCACAGCGTCAACCCGAAACTGTCTAGACCGTCTGGGTTGTGCAGTCAACACCCTACCGGGTTGCTGAGGTTGACGCACTGCGTCACAACAAGTCACCTCTGCTGGTTGTTGAACGTCCTGAACGTCAACAACCACCTCCGAGCGTCGCTTAACGTCTGCGGCTGGCAACCCACACTGGGTCGCATCGGTGGAGGAACCACCTCAACTGGCAGACGCGAGTAGGTTACCTCAGCGTCAACAGGGCGCACAACCGACCGGTTGGAAGGTTGTTGGCCAGAAGGTTCTTCTCCGCATTTAAGTCCTCTATCAAGGACGCAAGCTTGGACTGCATGTCTTGCAGCAAAGCCCATTTAGGGTCTACGGGAGCAGGTGTGGCAACAGACGGGGTTAGCGACTGAGGCGGAACCGTTTACCATCCCTGAAAGCCTTGTTATGCGTGACATAATAGTACAGCAAAACTTCAAAGGCTCGACAACAGCTGAGAAGTTGACCTGTAAACAACTTGGAGCGTCTCCTGGCTAGGCGCCAGGGAGAGTCTACCAGAATTGAGAAGTCTATCTGGGCAGAGGCATGAACTCCCAAGCCGAGAACTTCTCTCGTGTCATATCAGACTCTCGCTCTATAAACCAGTTTAAAAGAAGGGAAAGCAAAGGCTGTATCCCCCAAACTCCTCCTTGTGAAAAACCAGTCGCCTAGCCAACGTAACACTCTCTAGGAGAGCGAGAGAGCACTAGCTTAAAAACAACGGCTTCGAAGTAGCTAGGCCTAGTGTAAGCTCTGACGTTTAGGCGAACGAGGAGCAGCAGTTACAAGATCCGGACGAAGATCCTTAAAAAAATCATCATGATTTAATTAAAGTCCATAGGAGGCTAAGCAGCTTAAGGCTCCTCTCCATCTGACAGAGTCCTCAAGGGAATATCAGTAGGAGGGAGAACAGCAACTTCCTCATCTACAGGAACCTTGTCCGATAAAAGCTGAGTCTCTCACTGGTGCATTAGTAGCGGACCAGAACGCAACGTCATGTAACTGCTTGACAGTCTGTGAACTGTCAACAACTGAACTGTCAACCACAACAGGTGCGTGAGGACGTACAGCGTCCACTCGAGACTGCTTTGACTGCCTAGACTGAGCAGTCAAAACAACTCTAGAATGCGGAGGTTGACGCACAGCGTCAAAACAAGTCAACTCCGATTGTTAGTGAACGTCTAGAACGTCAACAGGAGCATCAGCCAGTGGCCTAACGTCCAAATGCGGCTGAAAAACCACACGAGACCGCATCGAGTGTGGTTCTAAACAACCTGACTGACGTGACTAAGCTACGCCAACGTCAACAGTAAGCACAAAGGAACGTTAGGTTGGCTGAAAGCCAGGATATCGATGAGATAAACGGCTAGACTCAACGGACTAATCGGCAGAATAGTCTTCCATAAGGGAGGCAAGCATATACTGCATGTTTTGCCATACAACCCCTTAAGGATCAACGGAAATGGTTGTGGTAATAGACGAGGGTAACGTCTGTGACCGCAACACTTTGCCTACAAAAAAAGACTTTCGGAGTCTGTGTTACGCTTTTGTTAGGCGGCGAGCAGTTATCCGATGACTGCATAGGGTCAGAGCTGTCCTAATGGCTGTAACCAAGACGCTGGACCTGTCCTGAAAGGACTGACTTTCGCTTAAGGGCTTCGAAACCTTGTGACAGGTTTCTTATGCGAAAAGCCTACGGATGGCGAGGAGAAACAACGTCTCTCTCGTCTTATGATAGGGGAGATCTTGGTAAGAAACACCCGATACCATAGAGGGAAAACGTCTGTTCGTTGGTCAAGGCCTCTCGAACCCATAAGTCTTTTGACATTACTTCTCCCCTGGGCTTGGGAGCTTGCAAGAGGTCCCGGACTAGGTGAACGACAGGCACGAACAGACGAACCCTCGGACGCAACACTGTAACACTTTGCGCCTCGGACGCAACACTGTAACACTTTGCGCATATCACTTTATCACTTCGATTTTCTGTTTTGCACTTATTTCTACCTGAAACACGCAATTCTACCCTTCATTAAAAGGTAGTAATTGCGAAATTAGTCGTATAATGCAAGCTCATAATACCAGCAAAAAACAGAAAACATATTTTAAGATAAAAAGAAAAATCAGTGGCTGGGAAAGAGACTAAACACTAGTTCATATAACTACGTTTTCAATCTCTCACCGCACATAGCCTGGGAACGAGAATAAAAACCTAAAAACGTTTTATCCTTCCTCCCCGTACAGAGACTAGGGACGAGAGTAACACGAGAACAACGTTACCCGCTTGAACGGAACGTTTTCTCTCCTCTCTCTCCCTCCGTCTCTATCTCTCTCTCTCTTTCTCTCTTGATTTCGCACCTAAGAGAAGAGCCCAATTATATATCGTCAAAAAAAACATGTTAATTGACTAAAGGAAAAAACTGAAAGGTTTTTCAAATAAAAAGTTCCTTTAAATTAGAATTTAAAACATTTAAGCTAAGAAAGAATGAACAAAACGTCAGAATCGATTTACTCTTACTGCAAAGTGAAACCGTGATACACTCTCTCTCTATCGTAACGATAGAGCGCATGTTGAACGTCCTGAACGTCAACAACTGCGTGGCATAAAAAACTAAACGTTAGTTCATCTTTGAAAACAGTACGAAGACTATCAAAGAAATTCTTTCATAAAATATTACATTTAAAAAGTTTTAAATCCTTTAAAAGCTAAAGACGATATAAAGGGCTCAATGTTGATTAACTTCGGTTTCCAAGTTAGGACCGCCTACTCTCAGGAAAGGTCTATATAAACAAAGCATTAAAATTTATTTTATATGTTTATAAAAAATGGAAAGTTAATCGAAGAGGCCTAATAAAGGCGGAGAGATATAAAATATATAGAGGAAAATCTATAACGTGATAAGATAATTACTAAAAGCCTAAACACACTTCCGTGAAAGGGAAGGGTCGGCCATTTAAAAGTGAAAGAAAGTTCATACTCTCTTTGTCACCATAATTAAATCTATCCAAAACGAGTTCAAGTTTTGAGATGAAGATAAAACACCTGCATAGCGAAAGCTCAAAACTAGAATAGTGTACTTCACCAATAGTTGTGAAAACAAATCCAGTTAGCAACAGCGAATTAGTAGGTCTTGCCGGTAGCCCGACAGAGAGAAAATTGAGTTCTTTGTTTACATTGAGTACTGAGTACCTGCACGACAGATGGCGCTGTTGAAGTACACACCCCTACCTGCATAGCGATCGCTGGCGGATTTTTAACGTAGAGTTTTCTGTCGAGCAACAGAGTTGCAGCTTATATAATCACCGGCTAAGTTAAATATTGAAAATAAGATAATTATTTGCTGAATACGGATAATTGTGAACTAAAAATCATTAATTTTCCAAAACATTAGACAACTAATTTTGAGTTACAAGACATTCCCCTTAAAATACACATCATTGATTATATTTCACAGTGAGTGACTAGATTCTTGAATAGTCTTATGGTCAACTATCTTCTCAAACTGAGAACAGTATGTCTAGTCATATGTAAGACATTATTTATTTTGTAAAAAAAACTCTACAAATATAAAAACCAATGTCACATATGAACAGGTATTTTAGCATTCATTTCTACGATCAAATTATATCTTATATCTCATTTCCATATATTTTTGGTGTATGTTTAATATCCATGACCGATGATAATTTGAATCAATACGGTAAATTATGACCAAATCACAGTTTTCTTCTAAAGAAATCCAGAATTTACATTACTGCAATCAAATTCAAATTTAATGATGGTGCAATCTTACTGGCACAGTGCTTGAATAATTTGATTCTAAAGTTTTATGATTTCTCTTTCTGAAAGGAGACCTATACACTCTACAAAAGCAAACCAAATTTACATGAACATCCACATATATTGCACACACAGTAAACAAAATGATGGACACAATGAGCCATTGTACACATAGTACAGCTTACGCTTAATGAGCATCTACTTCTCTGGCAGGATTCAATAAAGAAATCAGATATTATAAGGTAACTGCCACATGAATTATTCTTCTCTCATACTGATATGCTCAAGTTCTTTGACTTCCTCCGAAAAATAATTAATTACAAAATGTGCATGGAAAAATAATTCATTAAAAAATGTACATGGAAGAATTCTCTAGAGCCTACTTTAGAAGATTTGTAAAACCAATTCAGGTAAACTATTTAGAAACTCCATTGATTCTTTGATGGTAATTACAACAACAGTCATTCACTTGATATAATACATTCCAGAAAAACAATATTATTATATAGTACCTAATTGTTGTGAACTCCTCATATCCAAGAACTACGTTGCATGTCAGCGCACGAGCATGGGACCGTATTTCCATGCGTAACTGCGTCCACCAATTATCACGAGTTTCTACCTCTTCTGGAGTGTGAGTACGATCCAACAACTTCACAGACCGTGCACTCACAGTACCTCCTGGAAATTAATGCAATCTTGACTGATTATAAGCAATAATTTTACACTGAGTGTAAAATGCCGTAAACAATGTAGCCGGGGCCAAAGGTTAGAAAAAAGAACATCTGTTACCATTTACAGTGTGTAAAGCATAGCAGAATACTGTATAAGCAATAATTCCTTATAGGGTAATTCTGGTTAATATCTCAAGAAACTGTCACTCTACCAGTCTGGGTAATGTTGTCTTCACAAAGTTATATTGAACAAAGAGGGATGATATTTTATATACAAAAATAACAATAGTAAGCTCATCAATCTAGCCAGTTTTTTTTCAAGATACAAAATTGTTCTATTGAAAATCTTTCAGCCATATTTGCAACTATAAAACAGTTGCCTTAATGGCTTTTACATAAGTTGACCCCATCACCTTATTTTTCAGACAATGATGCATGCTACAAAAATACTGTAAATCATGTTTCCCAGGGATACATAAACTGAAGTCAAACAGGACTCAGAATTAATAAAAATTTGTAAAATAAAACTCTCCACATTGTGACAATAAAATTCAGAATTTGCTAAAGTAACATGGTACAGTATTCTGCGATCCACATACAGTACATACCAAGATGCTGAAGAAATCCAGCAGGAAATTTTTTCATCGTCAAAAAAGGATATTCGAGCATGTCAAAAGAGTCCTGCGTCATCACAGGACGATGAACTCCAGTCAGCGTTCCACCTTTGCCCGTCCCTCCACCACCACCTGAGGAACCTCCACTCCCTGCCAAACTGCCACCTGAAATACAGTAAAAAATTGTCTACATCAAAGTTTCTATACTGAAAATCATGGGAATGTCATTTTTATTACTTCTGGCTAATGAGAATTTCTTAACGCAAATAACTACTGGCTTAGATAACAAGCTTCTGCTCAAACATAAAAACAAAGACAATTTGAATATGTATATAGTATAATTTAAAGGAGAATTTAATAAAAATTAAATAATATTAAAATTACAGCAAATAGACATATCTATTTGATGTTTCTGCTATTGAGAGAGACTTTGAATAGTTTAATAGTAGGACTCTAGTGTATTTCTGAAGGTTCAATTTCCCAAATTACACATGATTTAAAAGCTAGAACACATGCTGAGCCTAAAATGTAATGGTGACAAGGATTGGATCTTTGATGGGCTTGATGGGCAACTCCCATAATGAGTCAAATACAACATTATGAGCATTAAGAGCTGAAGTGAGGAAATGGCTACAAGTAAAGATTAATAAACAAATATAAACTCATCATAAAATACAAATGATCATAAAAATTGGACAATGAAAACTTACCCTTAGGAGTAATAGAAAGATCAGAATCTGAAGATCGCCTGTTGATCGAGACACCTGGTGTGCGAGCAGGACTTGCTAGTTTTCCTGAATGAGTTGGAGAATGAGTAGGAGCTCCACCATTCACTGCTACAGCTGATATCCCCACTGAACTGCCTCCACCACCACTGTCACTCTTAGAACCATCGGCATCAATAGGTAACGGACTCCTGGATATGGGGTAACACCCACTAGTATGACGACTACGAGAGGAACGCTTCGGAGAGCCTACCATCGATGCTGAGCCAGGTCGTGCGTCCACTAGCATATCTAAGCTAGAGATGTACACAGGGTGGGAGGTACACTTAGCAGCTACATCTACAGCACAATGAAGCAAGTCACCATCCATGCTCACACTGCTAGCTACATGTTGAAATGAAGGTGAAGATGAAGAGGAAGATAAATAACCTGATGCAGAAGGAGTAACGACCAAGGAAGAGGAGCCAGGATTGATAAAGGAGTCAGAATATGAAGCATGGAGAGAGGGAGGAGAAGGTGGAGGAGGAGGAGAATTAACCGTGGATGCACTAAGGTGATTAGAATTAGATATACCCAACGCAGACAGCACTGCTATTGCTGAACTTTCACTTTCATCCTCACTATCATTAACTGCCTCTGTTAATCCAACTTCATTGTTTGTCACTGAAGTGAGGGTTAAATCCATTGCATCACATTGGGCGATCTCCTCTAAGGTACCTTCTAAGGTAGTTCTAATTTTAGAAGGAAGGACTGGACTTGAGGGAGTGACTGCTATATTAGGGAGAGTGCCAGAAGTAACATGAAGTATTGCTGGTCTAAGCTCATATGCCTTTCTCTTGTTGCTTGAATTTCCATCAACAATCATAATTTCAGTAGGATTTGTATCTGCATAATTAATTTCCTTTTCATCTATATTGCTCTGTTTAACAAACATCTTGATACCACTTTTTCTCTCATGGCAGAGGACCCTTTTAGGAGAGTACTCAACGTAAGATGATGCTTCATGCTCATCAATTGCTATCAGTGGAGTTGGGATTGAATATGGCTGACAGAGATCAGACTGGTTTCCCTGTAAAGGAGGAAACTGATCTATTGATCTACTAGATTCTCCAACACAGTAACTGTTACATTTATATTCTGCATTTATCTGAGGTGGGGTTCCTTGTTCTAATCTGTGGATTTCAAGTGATGCACGTGAGGTATGAAGATCACTTACATCTACAGGACCTGTGAAATGACTTTCCAGAGAGCTCTGGGATGTAAGCTCTTCCTCACTCATATAAAATTTATGAGGTGACAAATTAGAATGGCTAGTGACTGGGGATTTCATCTCATGTTCTGGACTACTGAAGTCCGAAGATACAGGATCAGAACTACAGGTATCCTCATCAGATGAAATGAATTGAATTGGCCCAAGTGAAGCATTTATCTCTGGGTAACTCTGCATTGCAAAAACACTTTTATTCAAAGTAGGGTCAGAAAAAGCATTAGACAAGGTCTTGTACGAATATTCAATATGTGTAATTTCTTGACCAATGTCATCTTCATCAGAATACTGAGTAGTTGTATCCTCTCCTTCAAGGCCAATGACTTCAACATCAGGAGAATCAAGATCCCATTCTTCTATACAGTCATCAGGAGATGCGACAGATTCCCTTGCACTTCTTGATTTCGGCACCTTTGATTTTTCCTGAGACTTACCTAACAATTTTCCAACAGGACTTTGAACTTTTGAACCCAACCTTAAACTTGCACTTTTGGCCATAAAACCTAGGTTTGCTTTTAGAGGACTAGAATCAAAACTTTGAGACTTTTCCAGGGAACCTCTTAATTTCATCACTCTTTGGGCAGTTTTTTTTAGGCCTGCTTTTAAGGAATCTTTGCTACCACGATTCCCAGAATGAATTCCTGACCAGTTATAAGACTTGGTTGGACTGGTGTTATGAACTGGCCAAGAATGCTTTGGTTTGCAGTGCTTCAAGTAACCTCCATCAGTTCTATGATGATGATGATGATGAAACGCACTACTATGGGGAAAATTAGAATTGCGTTGAAGATAAACTGGAGGATGCTGAGTGACTGTCCCAGAGCGCTTGCGCCGTACAAGAGGTAATCCCATTATCATTCTTCTGGCATTAGTCAGAGCTGCCTGCCCTGGAAGTTGCTTATTCTGGTCAGATGATGGATTTACCATGAGGTCAAGCCACTGAGGGGGATACTGAGAATGAATAGAAGAGGAGGAGTTACTCTTAGTACTTGATCTTGAGTCTACTGGTGGCTGTGAAAACCATGATGAAGACAGAGGGTCTTGGCCAGTGGAAGAGTGCCTTGTTGGAAGATGAACAACAGATATTGGCATTGGTCTATCTGAGTTTGGCACAGCAACATACATGTTCTCTAGCACAAATTCATCTTCACCACTAATGGTTTCATAAGGATATCAACAGCAAGTGTTAAAATATGTTAATACAGGACAAATTGAATAAAAACACAAATTGAGTTAAGCCCGTTATTTGTGTCATCAAGATAAGTTAAATGTTACATATGGTTTTAAATACAATACAATACAATTTCAGCAGGTCCGGAGCAGGGAAAAGGGAAGGAAAGAAAAAAAAACAGCAAATTAATAAAATCACCCAAGAAATTATAACAAAGGATGAAACTTGCACATTGAACAAATATAAACTGTAAATCGCACTATGAAACTAACAGAAAAACTCTAAAACCTCTTATTTCTCATTGCACAAGAGTTCTACTAGTAGTACAATCACCTTGATATATTCTGTAAAGATAAGAGACTAATATGGAGTCTTTATTGAATATATACCTCCTCATTCAAAGAAAAGTCAAGAGAAAGTCAAAAAAGCAATAAATGAGGGACCTACCTGAATGAAATGACTAATGAAATAAGTGGAAAAAAATAAATTTTTTCCAGAGTTAACAAACCCCCTTTCCTCCAAGAATGCATATGACCAGAATATTGGGAAATTTCTTCATATCATATGAGCCTGAAGTAATATCTAAACAATTTCCCGGCCAAAAATATTCATGTGTGCTCTGGTTTGGTAAAAACTAAAAACAAAAAAATTTACTAAATCTTTAAATATTGCATGTAAAGTACTTTAAAATGCAGTCATACAAAATATTAGAAGAGATTTATTTTCTTTTACTATCACTTGTTTGTAAAATAAAATAAATCATAGTAAAAAAATAAACTAAAACACAGTTACCAAGTTTTAGTTTAAATAATGTTTTCTTATTTTGTAGCTTTCACCCTATATTCAATAAGACATAGTGTATCTTTAATGCAAGGCCAATAAATATGAGAAATCATTAGCAAAAACCCACTGACCAACAAACTATCATGAAAAGAAAGATTTTTGTTTTGGAGAGTTCCGAAGTTAACAAGAGCATAGGTACAACATGAAATTGAGGATGAGTTGCGTAATATAATGACAAATCTTCCTCCTATAATGAACCTAACTGGGCTAAGCAACATTTCATACGATGTAAAATCCTCCAAACTACTGTAGTAATGAATAGTGATATATTCCCATTCAAATAACCAAGTTGAATATAATCAAACAGAATCCATGGGCTTTAAGAAATGATATACTGAAATTCCCTGCTGTCCATCATCATCGATATAGATGAAGATGACAAATTCGAAGATAATTTGTATTTTTCCTAACCATACAAACCTTAGCTATTTACAAAGGGTATTACTTTTTAGCGTAGCTGAAATGGCGAGCCATTAGAATTTAACGAGGGTGTATTACCCCCGCGCTAGTTAGCGGGGGGGGTAGGGGAGTGGTAGCTAGCTACCCCTCCTCCCCCTCACACACAGGTGAATACTCACTTTCACTTAGAGGTAGGACTTGTCTTGGGGAACAGGGCTGGCGGGCAAATATGTGTAGATAGCTAAGGTTTGTATGGTTAGGAAAAATACAAATTATCTTCGAATTTGTCATTTGTTCCGTAACCGAAATACAAACCACGCTATTTACAAAGGGTGACTTATCCCTTAGGAAGGGTGGAAAGTCCCCAGCCATACTGGCTTTGGCTTTACCCGGGGACTCAGAATCCGAGTGAGTCGCACTCGAGAAAAGGAGTCCCTGCACCTCAGGAGTTCCTTGCTCCGCAAGGAACCATGTGGCCTACGTAAGCTTGTGTGTGAAGGAAGAAGTGTGACCCGTCCTAGGCAGTTGACCTGGAGTTCCAGAAGGAACTCTGGGTTAGGACGATCCCAATACCACCTCGTCAGGGTATGGGGGACGCGACAGTATTGACTCAATACTCGGAACACAAGGAAGCATGGTTTACCTGCAGAGGTTCGAGGTCAGCTATGCAGAGACCAGGATGCTGCTTCCCCGTAGAGGGGATGATGAAGAAAGAAGAAAGGGCCAGACATACTTCTTTCGTTCATGCAGACTAAAACCTGATAACAATGCCCTCAACCTTCTGCTACCTGTCCAAAAAGGAGCCTGAGGTTAGACCAGCTGTTGTGTAGCCACCACAGAGCGATAGAAAACGTATCGAGACTCCTGTGGGTCACGCCCTGCAGGAAGCGGGCTGCGAAGGTCATCAGACGCTTCCAGACTCCAGCTTGTAGCACCTGCGTCACAGAGTAGTATTACTCGAAGGCGAGGGACGTTGCGATGTATCCAACATCGTGCTGTAGGGCGACGTGACGAGGGAGGGTCTGAAGACAGGTCGAGATGAATGTCCTTGAGTCCGGGCTGAAGAGGTATACTGGTGACTCTCCCCCCATGTCCTCCTTGTGTTCCCAAATCGGCCTAAACTGAGGACAAACTGCAGCTGTTCCCAGCGCTAACCTCTCGATTCCTTACTGGCAAGAAAGAGGTCTTGGGACATCAGACACAGAATGGAGACTCGAAATCTTGAATGAATCGGACCGAAGGGCCGGGACCCTCAGATTCTGAGTCTAGCCAACAACTCAGGAGCGAGCCTGAATGTTGCCTTCCCCTCTTCCTTAGAAAGGGGGAAGTAGTAAGAGACCAAGAAGATTGCTTACACACTGGCCGTGGCCAGAGTGAGCAGAAGACCCAAGGCGGAATACAATCCGAGGCCTGTCGTAAAAGGGTCTTGAGAAGATCTCTTAAAGGACTAAAAGTCCAAGCCATGCTCCAAGTTGGAGGTCTTCCTCCGACTAGGGCAGGGACAATCCTAGCTTTGCATGAGCGAGGATAGATCCAGCGGGCAGGAAAAAGTTATTCCTTTAAGCCTGAAGGTCAGGGAAAGGCTGAGCGACAGGCTTCATTGCCGAGAGCGGAAAGGAGTTTCCTCCCGCCGAAAGGCAATAAGACCGTTATTGCTGGAGAAGAGGCCTCAAGGGAAGAGGTATATCTCCCACGGCACCAACCACCTTAGACTCTTCACTTTGCCTGGGGGACCCCTGTGGATGAATATCGCAGATGACGCGACCTCCGTACCGCGACTGTAGCGGGTTGTCTCTTCTTGAGAAGGAAGCGTAGTGTCTCCAGGCATAAAGCCGAAGCGACGCCCCGGTTCGGGAGAGATGTCGCAGTGTGGTTGCTTGAGTAGTCTGCGCCGTGGGAGAAGCTCTCCCGGGAGTTCCGTCAGGGGAAGCAGAGGGTCCAGAAACCGTTCTGCGCAAAGTCCCAGTGGAGCTCTCCCGTTGAAAGGTTAACAGACAACCTGGTCTTGTTGAGACCCATTGCCCGCAGACAAAAAGGAGTTGTCCCACCATCACCGGAATGCATCTTGCCAGAGTCTCGGGGTCTGAGACTGGGGGGGAAGACTAGCGGAAGCTTGAGGTTCCAAGCTGTCGCGATCAGGTCCCCCAGACCAGCACTTGCTGGTTACCCAAGGTCAAAGACCCCTAGGTACACTCTCTCTATGAGGCTCTGCTCGGATAGTCTGGGAGAAACATTCCCCTGCCTGGAATGAGAAAGCCAATGGTGGTATTGAGAGAATCTCAATCATCCCGGTATTTCTACTGCAAGATGTGAAGGTGTGAAAATGCGTCCCCTGCTGGTTAGAATGAAGTCGACGCGCAACGGGGCGACTCGGCAGGAGCTGTAGGATCTGAAGAGGGGCCAGACTAAGGCCCCTAAGCCTGCCTGAATGATGGAGAGGTATCCTTCAGGTCTTGACCATAGGCCTGGACCGGAACATGCCCCCCCTTTCCTTTGACGAGTCCGAGAACCGCATCAAGAATGTGGGGAAAGGACGAGAATATCCACTACCATCAGGAGGCTCCATAGGTCAACACCCATTGCAGGTCTAATAGTTCCGCTGGTCCCATAGGACCAGGGAGTCCGGTTAAACATTGCCTGAAGCCACCGGAACTTGGATCGCCCCACATGGAACTTATCCTGAGGCGACCGTTCGGACTATAGACGGGTCAATGAGGAAAGAAGAACTAGGAAACGTTCCAAGGTAGGGCTGAAAACTCTGCTTGACTGAGAACAGGTACTGCGACTCTCCTCAGTCTTGCCACAGTCAACCGAAAGGAAGGCTCAGAGGATGTGGTAACAGAATCTGGTGTCCCCAGGTAGTCACCCATCCAAGTACCGACGTTGCTTAACCTCGCTGGACGGACGAGAAGCGGGGTTTCCAATGTGGTAAGGCGGTTGACTCAATATCATGGCCAGATACTCCAGATGTTGAGGCAGAGGAAGAGAAGGCTCCAAGCAAAATACCATGAGCCCACACTCATGGTAAGCATCCGGAAGCTTGTCCCGGCGCTGAAGAAGGTCGAAACCCGAGCCTACCGGAGTTGACCAGCCCTCCAAACAGCAGAGGAGGCAGAAGCCTGCACCTGAGCGGCCAAGAGGAAGGCAGGGAGAGTTCTCTGGGGAAACAAACCTGCTATGCCACGGCGGGATAGCCACACTGCATCATAAGCAAGAATATTTGCAGTCTAGGCTGAATTCGACGAGCACCCTGGAAGATGGATGGAATGGAAACTGAAAGTACCCGTCCTTCCGATCCAGGGTTTAGGGAGCCCTGTCGCCTCGTTACCAGTCTGATCGATTCTGCTGGTCTACGCTGGCCGAAGTTTGTTCGACAAACTTGATCAGGGCTGAGAGGTCGACTATGGACATCCCCTCTCAGATCCTTCCTTACAAGAAAGGATCGACTGAGGGGGCCGGGGGTGAAGCCGTCGATGATCCTAAGGAAGACCTTCGCCTAAGGTATGGATCATTCTGCCCAACCGGGCAACTCTGCTGACGCTATGGCATAGAGGTTCAGAGACACTGAATTCGCTGACAGAGACGGCAGGCGCGATATCCTTGGCTACTCACAGAGATTGTGCGGGAATGGGCATCGGGAAGCTGTCATTCGGATGAGTAACCTTAAGCATCCTCCCAGCGAAAAACCTGCAATCCTAGAGTTCGTGAACTCCTTTTAGGACTATGCCCCCCCCCCCCCCCCGGGGGAGTCTCCCGTGCCATCTGTTCCTGACAGGAGGAAACTGCAATTGGACACCTTGTCCCAGTTGTCGTAGCCGATAACTTAGGCCGACGTGGTTGAAAGAAAAGGGCGCTGGAGCCCTGCAGAGTCTGGAAGAAAGCGCCTTGGAGGAGTGAAACCGGAAGTCGATTTACTCCGCACAGCAGCTGTCTAAGTCTCTGTCCTTGGGCACAAACAAACTCTTCTCAAGGATGGAAGGGTGACTGAGGTCGTCGACCTCCACAGATGAGACACCCGAAGGAAGCCCTCAGTCAGCGCGTCCAGATGGTACAACATCGAGCTTGTCCGCAAGTTAGATACTTAACGACGAAAGGCCAAGGTGCCTGAGCTCGAGAGGAGGAAAGTAATCCTTGATCTTCCTGTAGCTTCCTTGAACCAAACCTCGGGCCGTAACCGAGGAGGGAAAGAACCTGGTAAGCTCCCAGAGGAAGAGGTAAGCAGTCACCCCTTGTCCGATGGAGAAATCTCGAACGGAAAGTCCCCCCGCCAAAAATCCTTCCAGGGAATGACGGGGAAGGGCTAACCCAGGTTCAGGAATAGAGGAGTGTTGCTCAGATCTCCCTTAAGTTTCTCCTATTCTTGCAAGTGCCATGCTCTGAGTTTACGGGGTGAGGCAGTGTTCTGGAAATACGCTCCAGAAGAACTCGCCAGGCTGGTCATGCTGCGAAAACCCCATTGGGAATCGTGGTCGCAATTGCCCTGGAGCTCGCGCGACGGGAATTCCTGGTGGTCGGCGAGCGATAACCCATAGACGAGCAATGGATACTGCAAGAAATAAGCCGACATTTGTGCGAAGAAACACTGTAGGTTCGCGCGTGGGCGAACATTGGAGAGCATGAGCGTAGACGTGCAGGCACGTGGGCGCGCAGGCGAGCGGTCGCGCGGGCGCGCAGGCGAGCGGTCGCGCGGGCGCGCAGGCGAACGGTCGCGCGGGCGCGCAGGCGAACGGTCGCGCGGGCGCGCAGGCGAACGGTCGTGAGGGTGGGCAGGTGGACGAGAGCGAGTCCGAGGCGGCGAACGCAAGAGTTAGCGCGATGGCGAGGAAACGCGCTGCCGCGTGGGCGAGGAGGACCGCTGGCGATATGGATCAACAAGCGATCGGTGGTGAGCTGGTGAGCGCTAACGTGCAGGTTGGCGATGGCGCGTTGTGTTATGCCGACGCGATGGTCGAGCAGTATGCGCAGGTGAGCGATCGTGCGTTGGCGAGCAGTATGCGAAGGTGAGCGATCGCGAGCAGTGGTCAGCATGCGCCGGGTCGCGTGATGGTGATCAGTATGCGCAGGGTCGCGTGATGGTGATCAGCATGCCAGGGTCGCGTGATGGTGATCAGCATGCCAGGGTCGCGCGATGGCGATCAGCATGCGCAGGTTGGTGGTCGCGCGATGGCGAACAGCATCTGCAGGTGGGCGATCGCGTGATGGCGAACATCATACGCAGTTGAGGGTCGCGCGATGGTGATCAGCATGCGCAGGGTTCAGCGATGGTGATCAGCATCCGCAGGTGTGTAGTCGCGCGATGGCGATCAGCATCCCCAGTTGAGGGTCGTGCGATGGCGATCAGCATCTGCAGGTGAGGGTCGCGCGATGGCGATCAGCATCCGCAGGTGAGGGTCGCGCGATGGCGGTCAGCATCCGCAGTTGAGGGTCGCGCGATGGCGGTCAGCATCCGCAGTTGAGGGTCGCGCGATGGCGGTCAGCATCCGCAGTTGAGGGTCGCGCGATGGCGGTCAGCATCCGCAGTTGAGGGTCGCGCGATGGCGGTCAGCATCCGCAGTTGAGGGTCGCGCGATGGCGGTCAGCATCCGCAGTTGAGGGTCGCGCGATGGCGGTCAGCATCCGCAGTTGAGGGTCGCGCGATGGCGGTCAGCATCCGCAGTTGAGGGTCGCGCGATGGCAGTCAGCATCCGCAGTTGAGGGTCGCGCGATGGCGGTCAGCATCCGCAGTTGAGGGTCGCGCGATGGCGATCAGCATCCGCAGTTGAGGGTCGCGCGATGGCGATCAGCATCCGCAGGTGAGCTAGTAGCTGGCGAACCATGTTCCTTCAGAAGTGTTGGAGAACGTTGGCGTGCCGGCTGTAACACACGTGGGCGATCCGGAGATCGCTGGCGAGCTGACGATCGCTGGCGAGCTGACGATCGCTGGCGAGCTGACGATCGCTGGCGAGCTGATGATCGCTGGCGAGCTGATGATCGCTGGCGAGCTGATGATCGCTGACGAGCTGATGATCGCTGACGAGCAGAAGGCTACGCGTGGAAGCCTGCGCAAAGAAGAAGAGTCCTTGACCCTGACCTGAACCGAAGTTCTAGATCGCGAGGGCGAACGTGGGCGCACAGGGCGCGTAACAGGAACCAACAGGAACCGCAGGGAAGATCATCTTGAAAGCGCTGACGAACAGGAGAGCGCTGATGAGAAGAAGGGCTCGCAGGGAAACCCTGACACGCAAGGGAAGAACCCCCGTGGGGGCAACCCTTTGCCCCGAAGGGATCGTAGTCCGCCGGGAGACTGATGTCCGACGGAAGACCGCTGTCCGTCGGGAAGACCGTTGTCCGTCGGGAAGACCGTTGCCCGTCGGGAGACGAGATCAGACTGCTGTCCATTTGCACCAAGGCGGAAGATCGAGAAAAAGGAGTTGTAGGCTGCAAACGGAGATCCAAAAAGGCGCCTCAAGCACCCTTATAGGGAGATGAGAGGCCCTTACGACGAGGCGGACGGAGGGCCTTACGGCGAGGGAGGCCAACAGCAACAGCAACAGAAGAAACCTCCGAAGAGGAGTCTCTATGAGTGTACTCTCTCGCGGACGAAAGAGAAACACTTCGTGGAAGAGACTGGTCAGCCAGTGACCTAAAAGGAGCGATCCTCCGAAGAGGAGCTCCTGCAGTTGCCCAGCCCCTTGAGCGGAACTGCAGGTGCGACCGCTCAGCACCAAGAGCATAGTCGCACGAAAAAAAGGCAAGAGAAGAACCCCCCAAAAGGGGAAAAACTCAAGCCTGGACAGGAAAAACTTCCATCGGAAGGAAAGTTATCCGCCCAAGGAGGCAAGCCTCCTGAGTGTTCTAAAATGAACTGGAGAGCTGTTCGTCGTCACGGGAGTACTACCAGTAGAAGGAGACACGCCCCTGACGAAAATACAAGGGGGGAGGCAGCAACAGCCGAATCCCCAGGACTCAACCAGACAGCTCACACCGTTGCTATATTACAGAAACGAACTAGATCGGTAACTGTAAAAAAATAAAACAAATAATATTAGTACACATTCATTCCCCCGGGAAGGCTCCGAAGAGGAATCCCGAGGGAAAGGAACAAGAATTACACAACAGGCACGTGCCCTCACAACCACTTACACTCGCGGAAGGAGAACTGTAACCAAAACAGAATTATAACAATTATAATTATGTAACTATGTAATTATGTAATTTAAAAATGAATGAACACTAAGGAAAGAACGAAAACCCCGAAAGGAATCGTTCTACAATTAGATTCATAACTAATTGAGACAAACGTACGGCGTAGCAACCCCCCACACGGAAAGGAAGCTAGGCTACAAGGGCGTAGTAACACGTAGTAAAAGGGTGAACGACCTCAAGAGAGAGAGAGAGAGAAAGACATGTCAAACTCGATAGCCACCCATAAAAATACGCCGTGGTGGCCTAACTGCCGAGGCCTCCACGTAGATATCGTACACTACACACACACATCTGAAAAGGAAACTTACTTATTTCTATACTCAAATATATATACAAACATGAAAACATGTTACATATATATTGAGTAAATGAAAAGTAAGCGATTAAGTAAAGACAAAACAGACAATGGCTGCCAAGCGAGGACCAAGACAGAGACGTCTGTCACAGTCCGAGCCAAAAGTGAAAGTGAGTATTCACCTGTGTGTGAGGGGGAGGAGGGGTAGCTAGCTACCACTCCCCTACCCCCCCCCCCCGCTAACTAGCGCGGGGGTAATACACCCTCGTTAAATTCTAATGGCTCGCCATTTCAGCTACGCTAAAAAGTAATACCCTTTGTAAATAGCGTGGTTTGTATTTCGGTTACGGAACAAACAGATGTTATGAAATAAATTTTCCTTTAAAATTCCTGACTGAGCAAAGCATATAAAATACTGAAGTACCAAAAGGATGATCTTGGTATATGAACAGAATATTCCAGAATGTCACCAAACGCAAGCTGACTATCTACAACTCATTTGCCTGAATCCCAACAAAATTTACATATATTTAACAAAAAAAATATTTTGCATGAATGGAAATTCCTAATTGACAAAACAATTATCTTTATAAGAATCAATAACAAAATTAAAAATAAAATGACTTTCAAATGATTTTCTAAAGATGAATAAAGTAATTTCATAAGATTAAACTACTATACTTTCATACAAACCCAGCAACCACAACTGGCCATAATTTGTAGTCTCTCATTCCCAGATATGAATCTTCTGATGTATTGAATTCAAAAGGAGAAAAGCCAAAAAGTAATAAATAACAATATAAAATACCTTGATATCAGTAACAACGTAAGAATAGATCTGTAATATATAAACAATGAAGAGAGAGTAGTGTGCCCGAGTGTACCCTCAAGCAAGAGATCTTTAACCCATGACAAAAGGGCGACCATGGTACAAATCCTATGGCACTACCCAAGACTATAGAACAATGATCTGAATATTGAGTGCTCTTCTCCCAAAAGAGTTGCTTACCATACCTAAAGTATCTTCAACCCTTAGCAAGTGAAAAGTAGTCACTGAACAATTACAGTGCAGTAGTTAACCCAGTTGCATACTTAGATAGTACAGGTTACAGAAAAAATCAAGCCTTGTGAGAGACCTGCTGTCTTAGCTTAGGCACTCAAGTCCTTCTGGTTTGCCCTATGTTGGACAGTACATTCAAACTTCCATTCAGAAAAACTCCAGGTAAAGAAGTGTAGAGCAGATACTGGGCCACAGAACTAAAATACCTTATCTATAGACAAAAATGCACTGAGGTGTGCGAGAAAGCAGCCTGGATGTCCATGGATTCCAAGCAGTATGTCCTTCCCAATGGATTACTTCACCAACTCCACTACTCCCAAATTTAGGAACAGACATTTAATAATTAAATTTTTCATTTCTATACCCAACTGATGTTCATATCACTTCTCTTTGGAAGCTCGGTCATATTAAAGTTTATCCCTAAATCTAAAATATTTTCTATTTTCTTTCCTTCCAGTAGTCTTAGACCTCTGGCAGAGTAAAGAGACAATCTAGCAGTTAAGGGCAATAAACACAATGGCTTAGCCAAGCCACATAGCCTTTGTCTTCAATTGAAGTCATAACTACAGTATTCCTTAACCTCTTGACACAAAAATATCAGTGGGGAGGAGGGTGGTAATGTGCAGTATAAAAACATCAAGCGAGAATAAAAATAAAAAATTTCATTACTGAAATTCTGTTTATTTTCATAAACCTCCCCTAATGTTTATATTAATGACTCGCAACTTGATGAAGGTGAGCTGACTGGGTAAGGAGAGATAGGTAATCGATAAATTCAAATAATAGAATTGATTAAAATTCTACTCATTTGTAGTCTTACAAACCATCTTTTATTAAATTTTGAGACAAAAGTTCAAGTTATTTCCCTGAATATTATAAATGTCATTATAAGAAGAGCTTCCAGAGAGAAACAATATGAACATCAGGGGAAGTTAATAGAAATAATAAGGAACTGTTGCAGGAATTCACTCTGAAAGTTAAGATAAACCAAGCACATAACTACACTTTAATGTATAGAGCTGAAGGATTGGTCAAGAACTAACATTCCATCCCGTGTTAAAAAAGCACCTGTCATCTCCAACTGATGATCCTCTGTGATCACTGTTGCTTTAAGTCTATAGTCATGAAAACATATAGGAGCTTCTCTGTTACTGTATATCTAACATAGCAAGTGTCAATTTAGCATCCAAAACACCCGAGTTCTCTTGACAATGCCAAAATTTCTAGATAAATGGTTTCAGTTACTGAGGGAAGATGGAGCTCAAAAGCCCTGCTGCTACTGTCAGAATCTTCTTGTCTTTATCATGTGGGAAAGGTTTCTCGTAAGATAATCAATTCACCGAAGATGAACATCCATATGAAGTCCATTCTTCCTATAAGGAGTCCTCTTCCTGCATCATCTGAACTGTTTACTCATCAACTTCAATAGAAAATTCCATAAGGCAAACAGAGTTGCCGGACAGTTTAAAATAAACTTTCCAAAATGACTGGAGCAGCAGAGGTTGAGGACATCACGAGGGTGTTGATTGAAAATGGTCTAGCTCTATTCGTCAGAGAAATACTCGCAGCCCCAAAAAGCAGGAGGGGAATCTCGTGACTTCCTGTTATAGGACACAGAAACTCAATAGCTCACTGACAACTGTGAACATTTATATTTAAAAGTACTTGGGAGTAGCTGGCCTGGAAATGGAAATCACATCCATAGAGGAGACAAAGACTGACAAAGCAGATGCATATAAAAAAGACAGCATCCATATGAAACAATACACTAAAAAAAAACAAAAAGTTCCTAACATGGAATACTGTACAGTACTTACAAGAAAACTTCACATAACCAATAACTAATGGATATTATCACTTTTCATGAAAAAAACATGAGAAATAAGAAAAGAAATGCTTTAAACAATGGTAAACATAAAAAAATTACACTTCAGAAGTAGAATGGGAGACATTCTTGAGCAAAGTTAATACAAAAAAGGCATCCAAAAGAATGAAGAAGCCAGTTCTGCTCCTGTCTTCAAAGCATCAGAAGATACATGTCTGGGCAAATGCAACACAGAATTAAGGCTAATTTTGACATAAACTAACTTTCTACACACTAAACTTTGACCTAAATCTGTTTATGCTGTTTACTTTTCCATTGTAGATGTAGTAAATTATGAAGGCTGCATACATAAAACAAATGCAAATTGTACCCCTGATTAGAATACAATCATCATTCCATCTAATCAAAACTTCCAAATAATTTAGCTTACTTAAAATGTTAATGTACCTGTATCAAACCTGCCAATAAAATGTTTTATTAATGTGCCTTAAAGCATGAGCAAATAAAATTACAGTACTATACAATAATAAAGCTCCTCTGGCAGTCTTTTCAGCTACTTACTATGCAAATAATACAGTACTTGGGATGGAAAATAGTTTTTCATAAGTCATTAGCAATGCAAAACCCTATATATTTTGAGCTTTGGTAACTTCACAACATTCTAACAGTTATATTATCCATCCACATACAATATAATGACCCTCAAACAAAATAAGACTCTCCCATATAAAGTGCATTTATTTCCATCAGTTTTAAACACTAATTTTCTTTGGATGACCAGAACCAATGCAAAATGCTTTTGCAATTATTGCAAAGCATCAATACAGTAATCATGGAAAATTACATAAGAAAGTAGAGTACTATATACAGCATATTTTGTGTATATTCATAAAATCACTGTGAGCTAGCTCCTAAGCAGCTACTCAAGCTTGGTTCTAATTTCCCATGTAGCTTCTTAAAATTAAGCCTTAACAAATGTTCAACACTTCTTGAATTTTTAAAATCATGCATCCAGGTTAACGAACAAAGTAAAAAAGAAAGTAAAGAAAAGAATAAGTAGAGAGTACATCAAAGGAAGATCATAAAATGCAAGCGCAAATATATCACACTAAATTTCAATCAATATCAAAGAGCAGATACACTTTACTTCCATCACTGATACATAATACATTTTCTAATGAATACAAAGCAACATACCATTCTCAATCAACAACAAAGCCATACTAATCATATCAATACAAAAAAAAGAATCATCAAGAAAATTTAACTTTTTTATTGGATGTTTCTTAAAGCAGTTTTACTCATAAATTATTCAAAACAATACTTAACTACCAATACAAATAAAAAATTATCAAAATTCATGCCATGCAGACTGGAATTTTATTATAACAAAATCTGAAAACCCTTTGAGATGAAAATAATAAATTAACAGGGAAAAGAATTCATCATAAATGTTCCAGCTACAATTTAATATAAAGTGCTTCCAACATAAATGACGACTTTCTCACGAAAACCTGTAAATTTTAATAACTTTATTTTAAAACCATCAGTTTTGTAAACTAAATGCATTGTGCTATGCCTGAAAATTACAAAGCATCACTAGCATTCAAAGCAAGGATATATCCAAATATAACAAGGGTTGTCGTGGCCTGATTTGGTAACATATCTGCCTAGTGTTTGCCAGACGGGGGTTCAAGTCTCCCACAGACTCATTAGTTCCTTTATTGTCTGCAATCTTACCTCCTTGTGAGCTAAGGTTGGGGGGTTTGGGGGAGCCTATAGGTCTATTTGTTGACTTATCAGCAGCCACTACCTGGTCCTAGCTTAGGTGAAGAGGGGGCTTGGGCACTGATCATATAATATATATGGTCAGTCTCTAGGGCATTGTCCTGCTTGCTAGGGAAGTGTCATTGCCTCTATCATTCATGAGTGGCCTTTAAACCACATATGTAAACTCAATTAGCAAAAGCCTTTTACATACTAGTGTAATTGAGATTAAAAATGATAAAAGAAGTTGTTTTGCTACGAGATCTATTTTCATATAGAAAAAAAAACCTCACATTGCTTGACTTACAAACTCAATACAATAGCTATTTATCCAAATTCAAGGTCTTCCTGAATCTCAGGAACTTTATTCTTGAATACTGTATAGTACATGTAAGAAGACAAAATGCTGGTTAGCTGCAGCAAATGTTAGAATTAGGACCAGGGGTTTCAGTTTGGCAAGAACCTCGCTTCTCAAATGTCTATTACACTCTTACCACCTATACTACATAACTGATACAGTATTAGCAATATACTGTACTGTAATTAAATTATATTCACAAAAGTCCTGTTAATTACCTATTTCCTCATCAGTTTTCCTTTCACTCATGGTCTCGATATTTCAATATTTAAATTATTATCATAAAAAAAGTTTGTGTGTCAGCTTACTTTATTACTGGCAATTACTTTTTGTCCATGTATTATGATTTTTTCCTTTCTATGCCTTTTTATAAGTCATATGCCTGGTCTATGGTCTAATATCTTAAGTATATACTTTAATTTTGCTAGACTTGAACACTGGTGCCTTCAAATTCACCTCCTTGTAACTAAGAGGCTTGGCCTTAGTGTTTCTAATGAACCTGGCTTTTTTTTATCATTATATGTTTGCTTCACAAGCCTATGCTAACTTGACCAGGGAAAATTATTTTTCTCAATCGATATTGGCCAAATGCCTCATGAAGCTCAAAAGGTTCAGCTACACTTGCCAGGACTGTCGTCACGAAGATCGCATCTATACTTCACTTCATTAGGGATTGTGGGTTCTCCAGATAACAAATTTTGCCCTAGTCAAACTTCCATTTCTTACAGGGTAAATAATGTCCTTTAGACACAATGTTTTAATAAACTTAACCAGGCATTCATTTCTTTATCCTTTCCAGGTCTCACAGCTGGCTAGAGGTACCAATAGGTAGTATCATGATTATCTAAATCTCAGATTTCTTTTCCCTTATGTCTTTAGAGATTATGATTTCTTATCTTTAGATGGCCACACAAAACAATCCTTATTAATTTCCAAAATAGTCACTGCAACTAAGGGAGATGGAACATTTGGTCCAATCACTACAGCAACTGGATTCTTGGACACAATGTTCTACTTTAGCTGTAGGTAGACAAACCTTTGCCTCTGGTCTCTCTCTTTTGTTCAAGACTGATATACAGCAAGTCAGCAATCATTAGTAAATAGTAACCACAACATCTGGTGAGCGCAGTTTTCTATTTCCCTTTTATTGCTGTAACTTAATTTCTTACATAAAACAACTTTTCTTACTGCAGACATAGTGCTTCAACTCAATGTCCTTCAAGAGCAATAGGTACTATGTTAATGTCAGGCACTAATACTGTCAATCAGACAATGCTTCAATATGCAGCCCTATTACGTGGATTCTGGAGCAGGTCGACCTCCCTTAAATCATGATCCAGGCTGGCTCAAAGGATGAGTTTTCAAGTCATATAAACGATACTTCTAATAACAATTGATTGTGTAAATGCAAACCCATCGCATACAATTACGACTAGCCTCCCAAATGAAATACATCGCATACAATTACGACTAGCCTGCCAAATGAAATACATCGCATACAATTACGACTATCCTCCCAAATGCAATACATCGCATACAATTACAACTATCCTCCCAAATGCAATATATCGCATACAATTACGACTAGCCTCCCAAATGCAATTGCTTCTTACCTAACTAGAAACCATGTACAATACTGTCACTCAGCCAGCAGATATCTCCCTCAATATACAGTGATCACTCATTTATCTGCAATTCCCCTAGCCATACAATGGCAATGACCGCTGTATTTTTCAATCAGTACTACTATTCTTCAATCCGCTTATCTTTATTAAAAATAGATAGCCTCACAAGGAGGATGAATTACTGTTTTGTTTATCTTGAATTTATGTTTTCAAGCTACTTATTGAGAGAGAGAGAGAGAGAGAGAGAGAGAGAGAGAGAGAGAGAGAGAGAGAGAGAGAGAGAGAGAGAGAGAGAGAGAGAGAGAGAGAGAGAGAGTGTGTGTGTTACAAGGATTTTCAATGCCTCAAAGACTTTTTAATCCATCCGGGGAGACTCCATTTACTTTTTAGTAAAGCGATTTGGTTTTTCTGATATCCTTAAACTTATTCTTGAACTAGTTCACCATGTTACTCCTTACTACATCCACTGGAAGTCTGTTCCATGTACAGTATTTGCTATTTTGTATGTAAAGAAATTACCACATTGAGTGGTGTTGTATCTTTTCAATTCCAGTTTGTATCCATTACCTCTGGACTGATCTGTGCTAAGCATGAATGGATTGTTGTAATCTACATTTGCTATTCCTTTAAGAATTTTGAATGCGCATGCACACACACACAGAGAGAGAGAGAGAGAGAGAGAGAGAGAGAGAGAGAGGAGAGAGAGAGAGAGAGAGAGAGAGAGAGAGAGAGAGAGGAGAGAGAGAGAGAAGAGAGAGAGAGAGAGAGAGAGAGAGAGAGAGAGAGAGAGAGAGAGAGAGGAGAGAGAGAGAGAGAGAGAGAGAGAGAGAGACCTATATGAACATAATCAAAAACACTCTTGCATCATAGGAATTTTAAAGATCTGATTTCCTTTTACTAATTCTAGGGGGTTGCAACATAAGCAAAGACAACCATTACAAACAAAGTATAGCCATATTCAATCTGAAGCCAAAAATTTATGTTATGTTTCTCACTAGTACAACCGACATGTGAATATTGTTCAATATTAGCTTTCAAAAGTAAAAATCTATGATATGGTATATTATAAACACATGCATTTAAAAGCAATGTATAAAACAAATAAGTAATATTTAAAATAAGCATCGAAGCATTATGTATTTGTGAACAAAATATAAAACTCAACCAATTAAAGGAAGTTTCTTGCTAAAGTTAGGGAACAATGCTAAGTAAATATTAAAAGTAGATGTGTTAGATGAAATGTCTATTAGTACTGTAATGATTTTCAAAACCATTTAAATAAATCAGAATTTAAAACATTTACTTCTTTGCAAGAACCTTTTCATAGTTTTTTCTGTACAAATAGCTGTCCATATTTTCAACAGAAGTTGCAAAAGAAAAAGTCAGTTGATGCCTGATGAAAGATAATAACGCAGTAAACTTTGCAAGCACATTTTGTGAAGACAACAGGAAATAAAATATAAATATTTATTTACTAGTTTTGAATGGCATAAGTACTGTATACAGTAGTAAATAATCGTAAATACGGTATTTAGGTAAGATAGCCTGGTTATGAAACTCGCAAGAATTACCATATACAAACAGGAAGACAGTAACTTTCACCAACATTCGCTTAACCAATAAAAGAAATCTATACGTGTAATCAATATCCCAAATGCTCACCTCACTGCATATGCACCATCTGGATCATTTGGTATGTCTCAATCAATAGTCACTTTTGTGATCTTTAAAGAGCTCTATTTAGCGCTTAGATGTCTATTTTTGAGATCTCTCCTCCACTTTTGGATTAGTTTCTTTCACTTTAAAATCTTTTCTAGTATCACTATTTTTAAACTATAGGAATTTTTAAAGAAAATCATGAATTCTGCATTTATAAAGTAAACACCTTCAAGTCAACAGTATTATCACCAAAAGTGATACTCATTGGTAAGGAATTGGCCCAATAATTAGTCTGATAGTAGTATTTTTGTTTCCTTACACCTCAGGATTTCCATGTTTTGCAGACGATTTAAATTTTTCCTCACAATTGGTATTTTAAGGAATTAAAGTTTTCTTCACCTTTTAGTGTTAGGTTTTTGTTTTACTGTACTTTCCCATCAATAACAAAAAGTTTGTTACCTCTAAGTACACTATTTCACATACATTACAATATTTGTTTGAGTAATTTGTCAGATTGATTTAGTTAATAGCATTTGAGCAGTAAGTCTCCCCCTCCCTATTTCTCAAGTCTTGCTGCTTCATAATTAGTTTCCAAAATTCTGAGGTTATTGGTTGAGACATATCTAAAGATCCAGAACATGCACAGTAAGATTTCCTTCTCCTCTCTGACAGACAAAAGATTGGTGATCCTGGGATCATTATAGAAATGAAGATATAAATACAAAATGGTTAATGTGTTCATTATTATTCCTGTATTTGAGAATAAAGCATGTTTCTCTCACACACTCAACGTCATATTCGCTACAATATTTAGACACAGCTATGAACAACTCGTCAACAGTTCATCTGTAAGAAGGTAATCAGACTGGAAATTAATATCCCCAAAAAATTGTGAATAAAGAAATGTAGTGATCGAGAGACTGGTACACGTACATATCCTACTTACAATCTGCAATACAAATAATACCCGAGTGGTGTTCATGTACATCATATATATGACTGGGTAAACAAACTACTGTATACCCGAGTCAAGATATTAATGACCAACTCATTTTCTTTGGTTTAGCAAAACTACGGCATATAACCCTATTACTCTTAAACTTATAAGTAATTTTAACCACCTGAACTCTTCTATTGACTTGCATTAGTTGTAAAAGTTATTTATCACTGTAGTTTTATACCAATTAAAATTTACCAGGATATTTTTCAGAATTCTAAAGCTTCAAAACATGACACCAAAAAAAAAGGTCTATTGACCCCATCAAAACATAAATGGACTATTCCAAGAGGAACTTCCAAAGTCCAATATGTTTTCATTGCCGAAGGGAAAATATATTTTCACCTTAAGGAAAAGATCAGAGGCTTACTTAAATTCCTCTACATATCAGGTTATATTATATTTTTCTAAGGCTTGACACAACCTATTTTATATTCAACTCCTATATTCATATGATCACTTAGATCAAGCTTTCTGAACCCTACTACTCTACCAACTACAGTTGTTTATTTATCTGAGGGGATCTCAGTTGTTTGAAATGGAGAGATAAATCTATTAAAAAAAGGTTAAATTTATGAACCAATCCCATTTGCTAAGCTTTTAAATTCTTAACAGTGTCAATCCTCATCACTGTAGTAAGAATGATGTCACATGTCAAGATCGCAATGTAAGAAAATGCTACTATATTACCTCATATTCTAATAATAAACTTCCAATACTCATGTAACTTGCAGAATTATCTTTGCAAGTAAACAAGTTAATCTTGGATATTATGGCAAACTAATTCAATAAATCAGGATTTCTGCATTGCTATTAATGAACCTAATGTTGATGAGAAACAGGTACTGCATTGGTAAAATATCATTATTAAATGATTATCATCAGATTTAGTCATCAACCCAACAAATACATCATCATCACTTTAGTAAACAATAGAAGAAAATGTTAGGCATTCTGCAGATTGTATTTTCACAGATAGTATATCTAAATCATAATTCAAGTCAGTTTACACATGCCTTTCATTCAAAACACTGTATGATCTATTTCAGCTGCATTTAAGTGGTTTAAGAATGACTACATTTTTAAAAAAGACTTCCAAGCACTGTCTCTAACCACACTCAACACAGACACTTATCCAGCACTTGAAGAACCTAAATACAAGGCACAAAGCATCCTCCTTAAGTAGGAGTACAATTTTAATCACAAACAAAGCATGCACACCTCATACATGCCCATGGAGCAACTACATATGCACAGCAAAGACAAAGCATTGGCAGCACATTCTACCCTGAGCCCACAAAGGTGATAGGTTGTCCAAAAGCTGTGACAGACATGAAATATCACAATGCAAAGTTCAAAATCTTTAAATATTCCTGAAGCCAATATTACTAAACAAAAGACTATAAATGAGATCTATCTCTTTAAAGAAAAATTAAAATCTTTTCAAAAGGATTAGATTTTTTTTCCCATCAATACACTCTGAAAAACATATTCCATAAATATATACTCACTAAAGGCAAAGTGTAACTTTTGGAAACACACAACTCATTTCTAATACATCTAATATCACATATACAAAAAATCCTGTACAAACAAAACCCATATTTCATTATCTTTTTTTTTCATAAAAATCATATCCGTATACAGTATTTATACATTCTAGTTTTTTATATAGAAAAATAACTGCAACCTACAAACCCTAATTCAGTAATGAAAGATACTAACATGAAAATTCTATTGCTCCTAGATATTCACATAAAAACTAGAAGCTTTTGTCCACTTTATAGAAAAAGCACTAAAGATTCTAGTAACAAAATTCTATAAGTTCCATCTCAGTAAACTGGAATGAAAGAGCATTCTTCAAAAAATTTATTCTTGATTAAAAATTCAAGACATTACTGATTTCATTTTACTGAACCTCTTCAAAAAACTTTCAAAAAAAACCTTCCTAGTTATACATTTATCAAATTAAAGAAAAAACATTATGTCCAAAGTAACAAAATTATTACTTTCAAGGCGATGTGGAATAGTTAAAAGGAAGAGTAGACTGCAAATTAAATGAGGCAAAGCATTCATAGGCTGAAGGATGATGCCAAACTATCACTTTCCTGTCTATCTGAATTCAAAAGATTTGGTCTGATTGAACCCTATGAGCTCTAGCAATTGTAGTCTTGTTACATTATCATACAATAGTAATCACGTACTATTAGCAAGAGAGAAGTAACTCAATTCAATTTCTTTATTTTTGACTCACTAGCCACCATCCTACATCAGTGACTTACAAATAACGAACAGAATACATAATTTCTTAGAAAATAGAATTTTTTCTTAAAAACCTGACTTATAACTAAGCCCTTTTAGTGCCACAATTAATCATGAACACTTCAGCAAAAATTCAAAAGACAAACAGCAGATAGCAGACAGCAATATTGCTAAGAGTGCAAGCAGATTCCTTGTATCTCCTGTGACAGTTGGGATTACTACTTGTCATAAAGAGGGGGAAGGAAGACAGGGTATCACAGAAGAATAGGTTTTTAATATTTTTTTTTTCTTTTAAATATTTGTTTAACCACAAACTTATTGCAATGCTTGTCATTAGTACAAATTTCAATTCAAGCTGAAAGGATTGAGATCCTACTGAACAAAGAATCCTTAAGATTGAACTTTATCTTAACAACCCTGATCTCTCAAGGATATAGTTATGTAAGTGTGACATAAATCCTGCTAAGAAAATTCAACTCTGAGAGGTTGAATTGTGTTATAAGGTCCACCTACTGTTTCAAACCAATCCAAGAATGCTGCAAAGTGGAAGACCAAAGCTACCATAGGGTACCACTAAGGGTAACAGAACTAAAAAAGGACAGCACTTATCCAGTCAGTGATGTAAAGGCAAATAATCCTGGGGAGTCTGTTATGCAAAGCAGTAATGGATGTTGGATAAGGATTTTTTTCATATTTCTGACCATCCTTTGTACTTGGATCTTCTCAGTCTTGCTTTCTCCATCACAAGGCTCAATACTACACAGTGTTCTAGAAGTTTTATTCCAGCTGTGACCAGATTGTGGAATGATCTTCCTAACCAGGTAGTTGAATTAGGCAGTTGAATCAGTGTAACTCCAGAAGTTAAATTTACAGCAAATGTTTTAATGTTAAACAGGCTGACACAAGTCTGTCATCATAGTTTGTATATGACATATATCTTAACTTTGTTACTAATCTTAAGACATTTTGTATTCTTTATTCATTACTTCTCATATAGTTTATCTATTTCCTTTCCTCATTAGGCTATTTCTCTCTACTAATACCCTTGGGCTTAAAGCATCATGCTTTTCCAACTAGAGTTGTAGCTTAGCTAGTAATAATAATAATAATAATAATAATAATAATAATAATAATAACTTCAACCACAATAATAATAATAATAATAACTACAACCACAAAAATAATAATAATAATAATAACTACAACCACAAAAATAATAATAATAATAATAATAACAAAAATAATAATAATAATTAGAGGATCTTTAAGTGAGAAAAATAAAACCTTACAGTCAAAAACCAGATCCAGACCAACTGCCACCTATCCTACTGCTACCAAAGGGGACAAGTGGGCTAAAATTAGGCAGCATAGAGCAATCACCTTCATTCCATCAAGGATTTCAAGTCAAGTAATGTCAGCGTAATCTAAGACCTAAGAACTGTGGACCTATAGTCTTATGTCCTTTATAGAAAACTATTTCTGTTCCCTTGGAAATGAAAGTAAATCAGCTATTCATGTAAAAGAAATACGGTATTAATCAAATTGATAATCATCTAAAGTACTGCAACAACTGCAAAGTAAGTTATATGTAGATCTGTATGACTTGAGCATAGCCTAAACAGTGTATACTGAAAAAGCCTCCAATGCTAAGGTTTAACTAAATAAGCATCGGTTTGTATTTTCAGATGTGTTATCTGTGAAAAGACATTTTCAGTCTACTGTATATCTATTTCTAGCAATAATATTTGCTTCCAAACTAGCAGTTTCTACAGTACTGTAGTTCTAAAGATTTTGACCACTGCATCGATAATTAGCAAAACTGAGGTCAACTGATGTGAAGCCTAGCTGTATTTCTCAAAAATAAATTGATAAGTCTTGTATACAATCAAGATAACAAGAAAACAAAAAATTCTTTAAAATAAGACCTTTATAGAAATCTTTACCTATATGCATGTACATGCAAATGGGTGTGCATTTTTTGTAAGCAGTGAGTTAAAAAATAAGTCTTAAAAGAAAAACGTAGCAGTATTATAAATAGCTTCAATTCAAAGATAAATACAATACATAGAGGTATAACATCTAAAATTACTGACACTAGAACCACAAGAACAAAACAATTGTATATTAAACTATGTAATATCTGGTGTTCCTCGGATAGTGTTCTGTATCCATTACTTATCATGCTATATACACATGGCTTGGCCCAGAAAACAAGCTTGTTGCATATGTAGAGGATGCTACTCTATATCAATTCCAGCTGAATACCTTAACAGAGATCTAGTTAAAATTAGTCCATAGCAAAAATTATAAGGCATGAAGTTGAAACCTAACAAAACTCAAAGTATTATTTTAAGAAGATCCAGGACATTGGCTTCTCAACATCCAGATCTCTGCATTAATATTGTTTCTTTAATTACATACACCTTATTCAAAATTTAGGTGTGATTCTTGATTGCAAATTTCTTTTTGAGAAACGTTTAGTCTGCTTCTTCTTTAATTGCAGAGTAAAATGGGTTTTTTGGGCTCAAGCCATGTCATCCTGATGGAAGCTTCCTATTGGCAGCTTTCTAAGGGATATTTGGCTACAGTGATACTCCCAGAGAATTGACCATAGGTCTCCAGAATTCTAACTATTTCCCCTGTTGGACCCCTCTGGCTTGTAGCATCCTACTTTTCCAACTAAGGTTGTAGCTTAGCTAGTACAATACTCTACATTAATAATAATAATAATAATAATAATAATAATAATAATAATAATAATAATAATAATAATAATAATGTAATAATATTCATCCACAAACATGTACTTTAAACTGTAGAGAATTTTATAATTCCTATTTAGTTTTGTGTAAATTTAACTCCTGGAAGTTTCAGGTAGAATGGACAGCAAAGAGAAATTTCTAAAACTTGCAATAAAATACAGTATAACAATTTTCTAAAAGTTATTTGTATTTTTCCTAGCTATACAAAACTGAGTTCTTCAAAATAGGGAACATGTCTCTAGCAGAGCTGGAATGGCTATTGAACTCATTAATGAAGTAGTTAACAAGTGGTGAGCGAGGGCGACCAGCACCTGCCACCTCACTTGTCTGAAGCTCTTCAATTTTGATCAACTCATGACTGAAAGGGGTGGTTGAGGTGGAAAGTTTACCTTTAAAGGACTTAGGTTTGTATTGGTTGAAAAAATACAAATTACTTTTAAAATCTATTATTTGTTCCTATGTATATACAAATCTTTCGTCCTTTAAAATAGGGAAGGCTCACCGATTGGTGGGTCGAAAGTCCACCTAGAACAAAAACCGACTTTTTTTCTTCCCTGGCTTGTCCAAGAAGATTGATGCATGGTTAAAGAGGAACCTTCCCCAAAGGGAATAGCAGTCTGGAATAATATATCTGGCATAGATGATCAATGGGTAAGTACATATTTCCATAATTCACCATCTTCCCCCTTGCCTAGGAAGGATGGGGGAGATACTTCTCTAGATTCTAAGGAATGGGGCTCAGAAGCGTAGCTTACCATCAAGTCAGATCCAGCAAGTAAAGCCTTGTTCCCAAGAGAGGGCACAGAAAAATAAAAAATAAGTGAGTCATTCTACCTCCCATTCTAAATTTACTGCTACACATTATCATTGATAAGATGCTTACTGCCCTGTGTGGGAGCTGGGCTGGCTACAAAACTACTTAACCAGCCACTACAGGTCCAAGCACAAAGGTGTCGAGAGATTTGTGGGTGTATTCTCGTAGATAAAAGCTATGAATGTCTGGTGTTTACACACACCAGCATTCAACCCCTAGCTAACAGCAAGATTTCTTTTGAAGGCAAGTGAACAGCCTATAACCCCAGACTTTATGACCGATTTTAGTTGGTACCTCGATCCTCTCACCAGTGGAGACATATGCATCACCTCATAAACCCCAGAGAGAGATCATATCCTTGACACCTCTTTTTTGGTCCTGTCAGTGCTATGGAAAAGTCACTAGTACTCAGGCTTGAGGTGTTGGGTCCTCTTCAGATAGCATTGCAGAGCCCTCACAGGACACAAAAGCTTCTCCTCTCAATCATCACAAGACGCTTTACGTAGAGAAGGATGGAGAATGACTCAAACCTGGGATCATGTACTGATAGGTTTTGAGTTTAAAAAAAAAAAAAACTGACACCATACTAAAGAAACCTACTTTCACCCCTCAGCATGAATGACTAAGGTAGAGAGACCGTGCAACTCGCCTACTCTCTTTGCCTATGCTAAGGCTCCCAAAAAACAATCTTGAGAATCAGATCCCTGACTGACGACCTTCTCTAAAGCTCAAACTGGTACGTGTATGAACCTTGAAAACCAGGGTCATGTTCCAATTTTGGGGCTTCAGGTCCCAGTGAGGGCAAGACTGCACAAAGCTCCTCATGAGCATAGACATCTGTGAGGAGGTCTATATCCTTCAGTCAAAAGATTATGCTCAAGGGTAAACGGTAGCCATAGAGAGCAGCGACTGAGATGCTTCTCTTGTTTAGGGAAGAAGAGGAAATCCGCAATCTGTGCTAGATGTTCCCACCATTGAATCCCTTCTACGAAGCCAATCGCCGAAGATGGCCCTCTATCACTGGTAGACACCTTTAGAAGACAATTGCAGGTACCCCCAACATCTCCTGCAGTGCCTCATGAAAAGCCTTTCGCTCGTAGGAGATGCTGGATAGTCCCCAACAGTGAAGTTCCAGTAATTTCACAGATTGGTACCTCTGAAGGTGCAGCTGACAGAAGTGCAGACGATTGAGGCAGTTCTCTCCGGACCTTGACTAGTAGTGCTTATAGATCGAGATACTTTTCATCATGTGGCCATCAGGGAGCTAACAGGCTTAATAAAGGAAAGGCATACTGTATACAATACATCCATGTGATCCAAGGGGTGTTAGAAAGCAGCTTCAAACTTGAACCATGGGCCTGGAATGGAGGTGCAAAACACAGCGAGCTTCCTTCTTAGCTGCAGAGTAAATAGATAGATCCCCAGAAAACCCCACAGAGCCAGAAGCCTCTCTGCTACACAGAGATGAAGGGAATACTCTTACCTTACAACCTGGCCCTGGCTACTGAGTGTCTGCTAGCCCGGAATGTACCTGGCTGACAACTCTATAACATGGAATGCTGCTCCAATGTGCAACCGCATCATCAGCTGGCAGAGAAAGAGGTGCAAGACCATGGCCCCTTGCTTGTTAACATAAACCACTCAGGTGCAACAACACTACCAATTGCCCCCTTTAACTTCCTTGGAATGCTTGTAGCACTAGAAAGGCAGCTTGCATTTCCAGGACATTTATGTGCAGATGCTCTTCTTCTGACCACATCTCTGGGATGACCAGGTCGTTAAGATGTGCGCCTTGCACCTACTTCTAGGAATCTGAAAACAGTTGCATGTCCTGAAGAGGAGAAGCAAACAAGATTCCCCCGGTGAAGCTCTACTCATTCAGTAAGATCATTCCAAGCTTCCTGTCCCACTGGAACAGGAATGAACGAGAGATCCCTGAAACTGACCAGGATCTTTCGAACACCATTGAAGGGATCACTGATGGAGGCACCCATGATGAACAAGTTTCTACAGTGAGGAAGGGCTGAGAACACGGCCAACACCAAGCTAGGAATTCTGACTTCGAGAGAGAATGGTCACACTACCTCCTTGAGCTTACTTATGTAGTCATCTAACAGATAGACACTTTGTGCAGACATGACTATCAGCATGGCTAAGTACTTCAACCTCTGCTTGGGTATGAGAATCAACTTTTCCCAGTTTATAACAATCTCCCGATAGTGACAAAGCAAGAAATCAATCTTTAATCCTATAGCAACTACCCCACAAAGAAGGCTACAATCTGCCGATCATCACGATACATTCACAGACCTATCCCATGCCAGCGGGCCCAAACGGCTACCAAGAGGAACATCTGGCATTATACAGTCCAAAGCACAAAGCCTTGAACTTATACACTATACCGTAGAGGGAGAAGCGGAGGTACCACCTAGAGGACTACTGCATGGATACTTGAAAATATGCATCCTTCAGGTCAACTGAAAGCTTAAGTCTCCCTCTCTGATGTAACTTGTCACAAAATGTAGTTTCCATCCAGAACATTGTTTGACACACAAAGTCCTTCAGAGAGAAGTTGATCACCAGCCTTCAGTCCCCAGTTAACTTCTCTACCAGAAAGTCGACTGTAGAAGCCCAGGAACTTGTTTTGAACGATTTAAGTGCATTTCTTTCCAGCATCCCTTCTAAATCTGTCTGCAAAGACAGAGTTTTCAGCAATGTTTGAGAACGGATGAAAATTATTGGTAAGTGAGATGGGGGGAAGGACAACAGACCTGAAAGGTTCATGTATCCCTCTCCCTCCATTCTTCTCCCCTGCCCACTTCTTGGAGAACCAGGTTGGGTGGCTCGAAAGGGCTGTGCACGCATGGGCTCCTTTTGGAAAGAAGTCACAGGCAGTCCTAATAAAGGTCTAAGAAAAGCCCTGGGACCCTTTCTTGCACTTAATTGCACAGGCATAGTCAAATACTAGGGTTTGGCCACAGCTATCTTCGAAGGGCTAGAGTTCCTGAAGGAAACTGTGCTGGATCAGGGACTCCGGGAAAGCAGTTCTCTATTTCTCCACTGCCGCCTGCACGTGACTCTTTAAAAGGAGAGATGTGGCTGTCTACGCTGAAAAGCTCCAAAGCAATAGAACTACCTCTAAGCCCTCTTGTTATGAGAATTGGGAGAAAAAGGCATTCCTCCTTTTCAAAATGGAGTTGGCCCACAAGTTTGCCGATTGATGTGGTAGGAAGCTCACTGCCTTCCCAGAAAACAGCACAAGACTCTTGTATTTCTCCAGAGACTCCAAGGGTCATAAACCCATTGACTTGAGAAAATACGTCACTACACCTGACCACCGGAGGGAGGTCATGGCAGTTTATCTCATGGCCACTGACTCAAGAGGCAGAGAGGGGGGCAGTTCCTTCTACCTTGAATCTCTTCAAGGAGTCTACCCCGTCGTCAGTGAACACACCAATGAGCTAACCCAAAGAGGTGATGATGCAGCCAGCTATAGTGTATAAAATCTTCTTTGCCTCGAGTTGGGGGAGGGGAGCAAGCTCTTGTTTGACAGGTTGGATGCAAGGGCCACCGAAGTGCTGATCAACGACCGGGGTTCTTACTGTAGGTGGAGCCAAGGTCGTTATTATTACTAAAATTATTTGTAAAATTACTCACTTATGTAAGAGAACATTCACAAAGAAACATTCCAAACTCAGAATTGTCTGTCTCCGTCAGCTATGGTACAAGGTCCAGTGTCCTAAGAGCAGAAAAATACCAAGTACCCTTATACCCAGCTGGGGTAGAGGGTGTAGTAGGTTGCACTCGAAAAACATTCCCCCACACGAATATGATCGCTCTGTCTTTAAAACAGAAACAGCAACTTAATCAGGGGCTGAAGAAGGCCCAGGGCGGCCAACAACAGCGCAGGAAATATCCATGGCACCGATCATGGCCGAGATGGAAGGAGTTGCTTGTATTATTCCCTCTGCTGATAGGGGGATTGCGATGTGACGGACACAGCCTCAATTTGCTTAACTAAAGTATTGTGACTTGAGGGAGGAGCAGGAATCCACCATTAAGTTAAAAAGGAAGATGGACAGTGCCAAAGCTCTTTCACCAACCAGGAAACAGAGTGTATGAGGCCATACACACCTGTCAAGCCTGACTACTGGGAAAGCCTGAGCCACAGACCCAGGGGACAAAACACAATGCCATGGCTCCAGGGCCTCAAATATCGTCCACCTCCACCCATCCCCGATAGATACTGTAGGTGGTGTTAAATGGAGCCCTTTTCTTATGAATATGTCTAGCCTTCCTAAACTTCTTTGACTCTTCCTCTCATTCTTAGAAGAAGCGTCAGAATCTGAGTTGGATGTTGAAGAGGAAGATGAGGAAGAATAGCTGGAAGAGGAAGATGAATGCACAGATATTTTTCTCTTTCCAATCCTCCCTTCAGGCCATGCAAGCAGAGAAGTCAAGGTCTGAGTGACCATTAATGACAACGTTCACCCGAGGGGAGGTTACTCCAAAGGAACCACTAACCACTACACAGCAGAACACTGCCTCATGGAAAGGGGGTAGGCACAATCACTGGGGCTTACAACACAGACAAAGGTGCTGAGGTAGAGGTGGCATACACGATGATTACCGGGTCAGGTGTGATGCCGGGAGTGACACACTTTCAGCCTCAGAGCAGACTTATGCCCAAATTAGACGTGGCACATACAGGTGCCGTACTTCTTGCCAGCTTTGTCACTGGTGTCACAGGATGAGCTGTTACAGTCTTTTAGAGCTTGGAGGCGGCACCACCACAGAGACATCACTGGGTCACCAACACTGGGGACACATCTATCATGCATTTCAACACCGGCACTAAGGAAACTGGGGGAGAGGTAGTATTCACTACCAGCTTCCTCAACAAGAACGTAAAGGGCCTACCTGAAAGACCTTAAGAGGCCCAAGTCTTCTTTAGGTCAAACTTGTAAGCAATGGTCTGTATGCCAATGGAAGAAGTGTCTCCAAATTCCAATGGGGTGCAGTGATCAGTGGAAAAGCTCCACAAGCCACTAGAACCTGAAAAGCCCACCAACGTAGATTCCAGGGCTCCTTACTCCTGGCGCATACTCCCCGGGGACCAAGCCAGGGGTGTATGTCTAGAAGCAGTGGCAGCAGTCTCTCTCAATGTGAGAAAAGAAAGGCGAAAGACCGTACTTTTGGGCATTGCCAAGAATGAAACAGTACATCCATATTCGTTACGGCCAAAGACAAAAATGAAGAGCGTCGGACCGGATGGGGGGGGCAAGACTACTTGACCGCGCTCACCACCTGTCAACTACCTCATTAATGAATTTGACGAGCGTTTCAGCTCTGTTGAAGACATGATCCTTATTTCAAAGAACAAAAGGTTTGTATATGCATAGAAATATATCACATGGAGCATTGATCACTTTATTCAATCTCTTCTTGAACTGACTGGTAGTGGTACTATTTGCAACAGAAGTTCGCAGACTGTTCCAAAATGAGCCTATTCTATATGCAAAGAAGTTCCTATAATGACTGGTATTGAACCATTTCAATTCCAATTCCCATCAACTGGATCTAGTTTAGTCACTCCATAATACAAGAGAAATTCTGGTAGTCTATGATACTCATACATCTGAGTAACTTCAATGTTTATATCAACTGAGCAAACAAAAGAAAAATGTACTATATGCCGAAATACAATAAAAAGATATATAAAAGAATGTTGATTAAGCAGGATGCTCCTAATTATAGTAAGCAAAGTTTAAAGTTAGCAGAAATTGAACGAATATCATCTATAAAAATGCTTAATAGCCAAATATTTGTTACCACTTTGAATAAAATGAACAATTTAGCCAATTACCGAGATGCAAAAAAAGAAGGTAACCTTAATACAATCTGTCATGTCTAGCTAAATCTTAGACTGGATAAGCAAAGAAAAAGCAGGTACAAGGCATTGCAAGAAATATATACATTCCCAGAATTATAAAACACAAAAATGAAATAAATTCTGAGATCTATCAAAGTAGGAAGCAAAAATAAAAGGAAGGATCCTCTCAGCAGTTGCAAACCTACAAAATTTATTCATCCACGAGCACCAATAAACTATTAACACTGGCTTCTTTCTTTGAACTTGAAACTGAAATATCTTGGACTATTTGTGGCACAAAATGAAAGATAGAGTATCTATTAGCAATGGGCTTGAAGTGAAATGAAAAATGCAAAGTGAGATCTATAAAATCTTTAAATGGTTGAAAGTGATGGAAGAAAATGAATTTTCCATATATGTAAAAATATGAGCTATTACTACCTTGTTAGTGACTATTCACATATACCGTATTTGGCGGCCTATAAGACGCACCCTTATTTCAGCAGGTCAGATTCAGGAAAACTGTTTTAAGTGTATTTAAACATATATTGTTGAAAATAGTCTAGCTGAATATTGCACAAGCAGAAACATATACTGAAAAATCCAAAATGAATTAAATAGACCATTTTATATCATGCTTTTGCTAAACACGCAACATAAAACCGAAAGCATTGCTTTGCTTTTTTTTCATCACTGATCATAACGAACAAACAAACGCATTTACACATCGGTGTATAAGTTAGCTTTTGCAGCAACAGATATCTTACCAAGTATTGGTTATGAAATCATAATGTTAATAAAATTGATTTGTTTACTTTATCCTTAGTAATTAAAAATAAATGAAATAAGAGTGATTCTATATTAAGAATTCCTAATAAATACTGCCTAGAACAGGAAATGTCATTTTGTTTACGTTTCGTCGCCGATCATAATGAACAAACAAATGCACTTACACATTCAAGCAATAACAAACAATACTAAGAGCTTTTAGTAAAGATGTTATTACAAATATTTTACTTGCCGTATCCCTAAATATTTCTACACTTCGCATAACAGAAAAGCTATTTTGTTTGTGTTTAGTCAACAATAACAAAGTACCGCTAATGACAGCATGGTGTGACAGAGAAGATGGTGCTTGATTGGAGACAGAGTGAGGATAATTCAAATCATTGTGGATTTTTAATGAAATTTAAATATGCTAATCTAAATTTGATTACTACCGTTATTTACAATACCAAAAAAATAATCCAAGGCTAAAGAAAAAGATAGTTAAAAGATTGCTGAGAACGCAACCATAACTCGATGTTTAAATTTGATCAGCTGATGTTTATAAACAAAAGTCAAAGCATTTTCAGTTTTAATTGCTTTCATTTTAACAAATTCATTTTTAAAGCAGCGGTAATAATACATAAGGATGCATGGAGTATAGTATAAGTAAAAGTACCTAGGGCAAGCCTAGTTACATTAGCCTAAGCCTACGGCAAGTCTCAAACTTTACCTACGATGTATAAGACGCAGGGAGATGTTTTAGCAAAAATTTTGGGAAAAAAGTGTGTCCTCTAGGCTGTCAAATACGGTATCACAGAGCCGTATAGTATATCACTGTAACATAACTAAAGTAATAACTTTCCATTCAACAAGAGTAATTTGCATGGACTATGAATAAAAATAGCTATGATCATAATGGGTAATTTACAAAAAAAAAAAAAAAAAAAAAAAAAAAAAAAAAAAAAAAAAAAAAAAAGCAGCAGCAATGTGGGCATACAACACAAGTATATTCTGTTCTATGCAAAAAAAGAAAAATCCCTTTTCCCACCACAATCATCTACTTCTATCATTTGACACTTGTTACTTGGCATAAACTTAAAACATGATATTTTAATTATAAAATAAATTTTTTAATATACTTACCCGGTGAATATATAATAGCTGCTACTCAGCGGCTCGCCAGAAAACACACTCAAAAACTCGCGAGCGATCGCTATGAAGGTTGCGGGTGTGACCACTAGCGCCAACTATCGGCCAGATACCACTCTTGCATGTAAACAAACCCTTCAATTCTTCTCGTCCGCTGCGTCTCTATTGGGGAGGAAGGGAGGGCCTTTAATTTATATATTCACCGGGTAAGTATATTCAAAAATTTATTTTATAATTAAAATATCATTTTTAAATATTTAACTTAGCCGGTGAATATATAATAGCTGATTCACACCCAAGGCGGTGGGTAGAGACCAGAGTTAATTAAGTTTACAGCGTATAAGCTAAGAGTTTTTGACAGTTATCAATATAACAAAACCCAAATATATAGGTACCTGGTAAGGAAGTTGACTTAGACGATTACTCTGCCTTGTAAGTCTGTCTTCCTCACGAAGCCCAGCGATCCTCTTAGGATGCTGAAAGACTCCCAGGAGCTAAAGTATAAAGGGTTGCAACCCATACTAACAGGACCTCATCAAACCCCTAATCTGGGCGCTCTCAAGAAATGACTGACCACCCGCCAAATCAACAAGGATGCGAAAGGCTTCTTAGCCTTCCGTACATCCCAAAAAACATTTCAAGAGACAGATTAAAAAGGATATTGGAATTAGGGTAATGTAGTGGTAGAACCCTCACCCACTACTGCACTCGCTGCAACGAATGGACCCAGTGTGTAGCAGTCCTCGTAAAGAGTCTGGACATCTTTTAAGTAAAATGACGCGAACACTGACTTGCTTCTCCAAAAAGTCGCGTCCATAATACTTTGCAGAGATTTATTTTGCTTGAAGGCCACGGAGGTTGCTATAGTTCTAACTTCGTGCGTCTTAACCTTAAGCAACCATCGGTCTTTCTCATTCAAGTGAGAATGAGCTTCTCGTATTAAAAAATCTGATAAAATATGACAAAGCATTCTTTGACATAGGCAATGATGGTTTCTCAACTGAGCACCATAATGCCTCAGATTTACCTCGTAATGACTTAGTACGAGCTAAATAGAACTTAAGAGCTCTAACAGGACATAATACTCTTTCCAGTTCGTTGCCTACGATCTCTGATAAGCAAGGAATATCAAAAGATTTAGGCCAAGGACGAGAAGGCAGTTCATTTTTTTGGCCAGGAAACCAAGTTGAAGTGAACAAGTGGCTTTTTCTGTAGAAAAAACCGATGTTCTTACTGAAGGCATGAAGTTCACTGACCCTTTTAGCCGAAGCCAAGCACACTAGGAAAAGTGTCTTGAGGGTGAGATCCTTCAGGGAGGCTGAATGTAATGGCTCAAACCTGTCTGACATGAGGAACCTTATGACCACGTCTAAGTTCCATCCAGGAGTTGCCAAACAACGTTCCTTAGAGGTCTCGAAAGACTTAAGGAGATCTTGGAGATCTTTATTGTTGGAAAGATCTAAGCCTCTATGTCGAAAGACCGAAGCCAACATGCTCCTGTAGCCCTTAATCGTGGGAGCTGAAAGAGAGCGAACCTTTCTCAGATGTAAAAGAAAATCTGCGATTTGGGCTACAGAGGTACTGGACGAGGACACAGATGCTGACTTGCACCAGTCTCAAAAGACTTCCCACTTCGACTGGTATACTCTAATGGTAGAAGCTCTCCTCGCTCTTGCAATCGCACTGGCTGCCTCCTTCGAAAAGCCTCGAGCTCTTGAGAGTCTTTCGATAGTCTGAAGGAAGTCAGACGAAGAGCGGGGAGGCTTTGATGGACATTCTTTACGTGGGGCTGACGTAACAGATCTACCCTTAGAGGAAGACTTCTTGGAAAGTCTACCAGCCATTGAAGTACCTCGGTGAACCACTCTCTCGCGGGCCAGAGGGTAGCAACCAACGTCAAGCTTGTCCCTTCGTGCGAGGCGAACTTCTGCAGTACCTTGTTGACTATCTTGAATGGTGGGAATGCATATAAGTCCAGAAGAGACCAATCCAGTAGAAACGCGTTTATGTGGATTGCTTCTGTATCTAGGACTGGAGAGCAATAGATTGGTAACCTTTTGGTCAACGAGGAGGCAAAGAGGTCTATGGTGGGTTGACCCCAAGTAGCCCAAAGACTCTTGCCCACGTCCTTGTGGAGGGTCCATTCCGTGTGTATCACCTGACCCCTCCGACTGAGACAGTCTGCCAAGACGTTCAAGTCCCCCTGGATGAATCTCGTCAACAGGGAGATGCCTCGATTTCTTGACCATAAGAGAAGGTCCCTTGCGATCTCGAGCAGCGTGAAGGAGTGTGTGCCTCCTTGCTTGGAGATGTACGCCAAAGTTGTGGTGTTGTCTGAGTTGACCTCTACCACTTAGTTTCGAAGAAGCTTTCGAATATCATCATGGCCAAGTGGACTGCTAATAGCTCCTTGCCGTTGATGTGCATGCTCTTCTGACTTGAGGTCCACAGACCCGAGCATTCCCGACCGTCCAGGGTCGCACCCCAACCCAAATCCGACGCGTCTGAGAACAACACGTGGTTTGGGTTCTTGACTGCTAGGGATAGTCCCTCTCTCAGACTGATATTGCCGTCCCACCATTTCAGGCATGCCTTTACTGGTTCGGAGACTGGGAATGATACCGTCTCTAACGTCTTGTCCTAGTTCCAGTGAGAGGCTAGATGGAACTGGAGAGGCAGAAGGTGTACGCTCCCTAGTGAGACAAACTGCTCCAGGGATGAGAGAGTCCCTACGAGACTGTTCCAACTCCTGACTGAACAAACGTTTTCTTTTCAGCATTAGTTGGACTTCGAGCAGGGCTTGTTCTATTCGGTGGGAAAGGGCTCAACGTTGTTTAACTTCGGTTTCCAAGTTAGGACCGCCTACTCTCAGGAAAGGTCGCATATAAACAAATCATTAAAATTTATCTTGATGTTTATTATAAATGGAAAGCTAATCGAAGAGGCCTAATAAAGGCGGGTGAGATATAAAATATATAGAGGAAAATCTATAATTAATTTATAACGTGATAAGATAATTGCTAAAAGCCTAAACACACTTCCGTACTAAGGGAAGGGTCGGCCATTTAAAAGTCAAGGAAAGTCCAAAAAACAATCCAAAGTCATCAAAAATTAAATCTATCCAAAAACGAGTTCAAGATTTAAGTTGAAGATAAAACACCTGTATTGCGAAAGCTCAAACCAAAATGAAGTACTTCACCAAATATGTTGAGAAAACTCCAGGTTCTACAGCGAGTAATGATACGTCTTGTCGTCAAGGTCGACAGAGAAGAATTGAAGGGTTTGTTTACATGCAAGAGTGGTATCTGGCCGATAGTTGGCGCTGGTGGTCACACCCGCAACCTTCATAGCGATCGCTCGCGAGTTTTTGAGTGTGTTTTCTGTCGAGCCGCTGAGTAGCAGCTATTATATATTCACCGGCTAAGTTAAATATTTAAAACTATAGATTTTAAGGTCCATTAATTAAGTAAATACATAAACTAAAGACTGACAAGAGTTTTAAAACCTATAATTTCACTGATGTTTGAATAGTACTCTCCAGTGCCCTATTCTGCTTAATGATAAACAGAACAGAAAAACTAATTTAAGTAAAATTTTAAAATTATTTTCTGCGCCTATTAGTTGCAGCTATATTAAAAAGCTCTTTGGAGTATGCCAAAAATCTAAGATAAACTTCTTTTTTAATCCTGTAAGATGGACATTTTGAATTTTTTTTCCCCCAAAAACATTGTGTTACGGACTAGTTCCACCATATTCAAGGTAGCACCATATCTAAGGTAAAAAAGAAAATTAAGGTTATCAAGAGAAAAATAATTAGGTAACTGAACTAAAATCCTTAAAAATTATCCATACCATCATAAAATTTTAATAGGAAATATGGATAAATCAAAATGCAAGACACTGTAAAATGCTGGATGCAACGATACCTATGAGAAACAAAAGTCAAATAAGACATTTGATCAAATTAATTCTGAAATTCACTTAGCTGAAAAATGCTGAAACATTTGTCAATTACAATTCTGTTACATATACTCTCTCATCTTGGCAATTACTCGATATTTCTATTGGAGGTGAATTTAAGCCCACCTAATTAATGTAGTACTAAATTAAACATTGAAATGCAACATAAATGAAGCGCTTTTGGTTAGTATACTTAAAAACTCCTCTCAAAGGTTCTGAAATCAACTACCACAAACCTTCAATTCCAAGTACTTTTCACATGGAATAAAAATTCCATATATCTTTTCAGGACATAAGACAAAGAGCAATAAAAAAAATACAATATATGCATTTAAAGTTGGCTATATGGAAGTGCAATTTTCATTCATCTCAATAAGTACAAGTGTAAGCATAAAAAGTTATATACAAAACTGGTAATGCATTTATAATGCTTATCACAAATGAAACTGTTGATAAAGATTGCTAACAATTCTACTTTTCCATGCCTAAAATGGGTTTAGCAGTATGTAATCAAAATTTGGCAGCCAATGCAGTATTTACAATTAAAGCAAATTCATCCCCTTTTATCCTTACCTGAAAACCTAAGATGCTCTCTCTTTTTTTTACTCTATAATATGAAATTCAATACCAAGAGCAAGATAAGCAACATCTTTGCTCATACCCATGTGCATCACTTTGAAACTATAGTGCTGTACGTAATGAACCTACCATAAACAAACAAAAAATCTACGATTACCTGAAAACAGGACAGTAACTTACTCTCTCTGCGCTGTTATCTCACGAAGCGGTGATGGAGAATGGGTTGCACCTGCTGAAGCCCCCCCTAAATCATAGTGCAGCTTAACAAGAGTCACCGCCGAGCCTAAACCTCGCACAACAATACCAGTTTCACCCTCAAGGTCGAAACACTGTCGGTACCTATGAATTATGTCCAATTTCAAAATGCATAAAATTACAAGAATAACAATGTTCATAGAAATGTCCTAGTAATGAATAAGCTGACTTTCTGCTGTATTAGCAAATAAGTTTTGACAAAGGAAAAAAATGTTTGGGGAGAAGCAATGTAGTAGTCCCCTTGTTCTTTCCATTAAAGGCTAGAACAAGGAATCCAATACAACAGGATATACCTTAGAAATTCTGTTTTCCTTGCCCGAGAGCCAGTGTATCAGCATGCAAGGCACAGACACAGTGTGTATGAGATACCCAAGGGCTCAGGCTCTATTGAACCTGTCACAGTACCTCCAATACTGAAGCTGTCTGCTGATTGACAACACGTCACACACCAAGATGCATTACTGATACTGAAAACAATGCTTACCCGGGGCTTTGGTTTTAATTCCGCAACCATCTTTTCAGTCCAGGTGAATGTCTTAGTTATGTACCATTTCTCTTCATGAGTCTTAGGACTCTAAACTCATGAAAGATACAGGGTAAATATTATTATCATGCATCAGAAACTTAGAGCCTTACTAAAGGCTAGTTTACAACTCAAAAAGCTAGGAAAAGAATAATGATAGGAATATTAAGAGAAAAAAAACCATGATAGATATGAGAGTAAACTAAAGTAGAAGATAATGTAACAAAATGTAAGAAAAAGAACTGGACATGGACAAGACATATAATGAGAATGGCAGATAATAGATGGACATTGAGAATAACAGAAGGGTCCCTAGAGCTTGCAAAACGAAGCAGGGGAAGGAAGAGAAGACAATGGATTGACAAACCAAGAAAAAACCATAAACAGACGTAGGTGGAAGGACATGTGTGAGGCACCTGTCCTGCAGTGGACTAGTGGTGATGGTGATGATTGATAGATGGATAGATATAAATATATATATATATATATATATATATAAATATATATATATATATATATATATATATATATATATATATATATATATATATATATATATATATATATATATATATATATGTAGCAAACATAAAAAACCATGTTAGCTAGAACTAAATTTTCTTATAATGAACTATCTACTTCATATGTATACATCTAAATATAAGCTATACTAAAATCAAAACTTTACAAAAAAAATAGTAAAGGTTAGGCTATCTAATTCATATGATGTTGAATCTAAACTCATATTGTGTAACAAAATAATAAATACTCTGTCATCAAAAATTCTCAATTTAGGGAGCCAGGATTGTAATGTATTAGAACCTAATCAATTGTGCTAAACTCAACTTTAAGTTAAGGCCGACTTCTATCAGTTACTAATAAGTAAAGAATGCAAAATGATATGTCCTAGCGTACCGCCGACTGAAGTAAAAATGGTTGCCAGGTGGGCAACAAACCCCTGGTCAAGCCCATCTTCAGTGTTAGTGCTGTTTCTCAAAGGTGAAATGTCATCAGTTAGCATCAAAGGTACAGGTACTGTGACAGGTTTATTACAGCATGAGCCAATGGACCTGCCTTATACACACCACATGAGTGTCTTGCATGTTGATACATATGCTGGCCCCATAGCAGGGAAGACCATATTACTTTCGTATATGATGTCATATTAGATTCCCTGTTCTAGCCTATACAGAAGTTCTTGGGGCCCACACAGCAGCCTAATCCAATATATCCTTTTGATGACATGGATGTCAAATAAATCAATCAAATATGATAAAAAAAAAATTTAATGTACAAAATCCTTACTCACCCTATAACAGCATTTCCTCCTAGTTCCAAAACCTTCAAACCAATGCGTCGTTGTAATTCACCTGAGAGTTTAAAAAACAAAGTTTGTCGAGCTTCATTGCTGGCCCGAGGCGTGCGAATCTTGTCAATCCACTGATATTCAGGGTCATCATTCACAACCAATTCTTCAACAAACCCAACAATATTCTGACATCTGTACCCAGCAGGTATTTCCGGAGCTGCAACATACATGATATATTTTGAATGGTTAATTAAACTAGTTAAGTCTCATTGGACTTTCTAAAAGAATTGATTTTTGGGTGAAAAGCAATATTACTCCATATACCACAAATTCTAAAAAATGTAACTCTAATCAACTGAAGACATTTTTAAAAAACCATAAAAATAACAAACTTACTGAAAAAAAACTGCACTCCACATGATGACTGACGAAATTTATTAAAATCTGAAAACAGGTCAACCTTGACCACAATGTTCACCTCACCCCGAATCCCATGCATAGTATCATAAACAGGAAGCCATCCAGACATGACTGCTGTGCCTGTAGATAAAATAACACCATCAAACAAAAAATAATTTTCATACACAAGGCAAGAAAAAAGTACTGTACTGTACTTATTAAACAAAGATTTTAAATATTTAAGCAATAATGAGTCTCTGGGGGCATTACTCAAACTTCTTATACTCATAAATATGTCAAATTTGGAAGTGAATGACTCAGGTTTGTATGCTTTGGTAAAATACAAATTACTTCCAAATTTGTCATCTGTTTCAGTACATAAACAATCATTTGTCCTTTATATAAGAGATCCATCCTTAGGTGGGAGAAAATTCCCATTCCAACTTGCTGGAATCTTATCCCGGGATGCCCATACTCGTGTGTTATGTAGTTGACAAAACAAAGGATCCTTACACCTCATGTACAAGAGGTCTAGCAATACCAGCAAGTCCACAACCCATACAGCAGCCTAATCCCATGAATCCTTTTGATGACATGGATGTCAAATAAATTAATCAAATATTATAAAAATAATTTAATATACAAAATCCTTGCTCACCCTATAACAGCTTTTCCTCCAAGTTCCAAAACCTTCAAACCAATGCGTCACCGTAATTCAAATAACTCTATGCTGTAACATTAGGCAACAATATGTAATGGGTTTGACACACTTTTGGCACTCATATATTGATGGGTTTTCCTAATTATATCACACTCCCCCACACAACGAGTGTGGGGATGAAACTTCTATAACATGATATAGAACAGCTACAAGCAGAGTGGGGCTTACTTGCAGACAAATTGGATGCAGCTGACAGGGTATCAGATGTTGTGGCCCAAGAAAAAAAAAAAAAAGGCCAGTCTTCCTTACTTTCACTCCAGACTAACTTGTAACCTCTGTCCTCGATCTGCTGCTAATGGTCCTGAGAAGGGAGCTAAGGAAGCTACACCACCTGATGTCCAGCTACAACAGGTACTAATGAGAACATACCGGTAATCTAGGGACCTGTGGGTCAAATCCAATAGGTAGTGGTCTGCAAAAGTCATTTAACATTACCAGATGCCGGCTTGAAGTACCTGTGACACAGCAAGATTCTTTCTGAATGCTAGGACCACACCGACACCCCTAACATCATGCACTTTGACTCGTGTCCACCTGGAGAGGAAGGTGACAAGGTTATAACTGTGCTATTGATGACTTCTCTGACCTATGCAGTGATTGTATTCCTGGTCACCTTCTTCTTCCCTTTTCCAGTACTCAAGAAAAGATGCTGTATCTGGGAACGAGCTGTGCACATTCGCTTGAGATAGCAACTGATCAGAATCATAGGTTACCTCTAAGGCTTAAGATCTGAAAAAAGTGAACCTGGAAACAGGTAACGACAGATTCTGGGTCTTAGCAACAAACTCAGGGATGAAGGAGAATCAGACCTGTCCTCGTCTTAAATGATCAATGTTAGAGGAAAGACATGGTCTCACCCCCAACAGCTGGCAAGATTATTCAAAGCTTTGTATGAGCATAAACAGTTCTACTGAGGAGGAAATATCAACTCCTTTCAGCCTAAAGACCTGGCTCGTCGCTGAGCGACAGCCTTTCACAGCTGATACTGAACAGTTATTTCCTCCTACAGATAAAAAAAAAAATTTGGGTATCAAGGGATTATCATAAAGGCTCCAAGAGGAGAGACACCCCTTCCACACCAATCACAAAAGATAGCCCACTTAGCTAGTTATACTGAGGTAGCTTCAAAACCTTTTGCAAAAATCCTCTCTCCGAGAGATGCTAGATAACTTCCTAGCGTGAAGCCATAGAGATTCCACAAAGTTGTGAAATATCTCGGCATGTGGTTGGCATAGGAGGTTGGGAAGTGGGGGCAATTCTTTCGGAGACTCCACTAGCAGAAGTAGAAGGTCTAGGTACCATTCTACTTGTAGCCGTTTCGGAGCAACGAGCGTCATGTTGAGGTTGGGAGTGACTCGGACTCGGACTGGTGGAAAAGCGTACATATCAAGGCTATTCCAAGGAAGTTGAAAGGCGTCCTTAAACGATTCCCCTGGGTCTGGTACTGGGGAGGAGTATACCAGAGGTTTCCACATGAGTGAGGTCACAAACTTGTCTGTCAGTGATCCCCACAATGTCAAGATCTTGTTTGCTATCTGAGGACACAAAGACCACTCAGATCCAACTATTTCCCTCCACCTACTCAACTTGTCTGCTAGAATGTTTATTTACCCAGAATGAAGTGGCCTGAAAAGGTGATCGTGTTGGTCTCCATTCATTCCAAAATTTCCACTGCTAGCAGGCAAAGCTGCAGTGAAACAGTACCTCCTTGTATTTTTTACAAGCCACGGTACCAAAGCGGTTATGTCGCTCATTAATACCACAAAGTGGCCCATCATAAGAAGACAAGTGTTGTAGGGCAAGTAGAGCTACCTTGAGCTCAACACATTGAAGTGGTACCAATGTTCCTTATCTGACCATTGTCCTGACATCAGATGTTGCAGGAGGTGCACTCACCATCCTTCTTTTGATGCATCCATGAACAGTCATAGTCCCGAAGATGCTGAGAGGAGGGTCTAACCCTTGAGGAGATTGGTGTCATCTAACCACTACTCTACATCTAGTCTTTATTCTTCCCCTATCGGAACCTGCTTTGTGGGGGCATCGCTGCCTTGAGAACAGTGGTTTTTCAAATGCCCCTGAATTGAACACATCTGGACGAGATATTCCAAAGATGAAAGGTGGCCTAGCAACTTCTGCCACTGATAAGCCTGTAGCTGGGAATGTTAGAGAAGGGAGTGCCACCTCCTGTAGGCATGTTAGGTGATCCTGTGCAAAGGAGAACTCTCCCAAGGACAGTTTCCATTTCCAATCCTAGGTTAATCAGTCTCTGCTTGGCAAACAGAACCTACTTCTCTCAATTTACCATAATCTCCAGATTGGCAGAGAGAGAGAATCCTGACTCCATGAAGGAGAGGGGTCTCCACTGAGTCTGCCAAATTCTTGGTAATGTAATAGACGGATTCCATTGGTGTGAGGAGGGATGTACTGGGATCTGGAAGTCAGCGTCTTTCAGGACTATTGACACCATAAAGTCCAAGGTTCTAATTACTTGCCTGACCGTGACAGCGGACTCCATTTTGAACAGTGTCTGCAGGACAATCTTGTTCAATGCCAAGAAGTCTATGACTGGCCTCCAGCCTGCAGACGCCCTCTTGACAATAAAGAGTGCACTGACGAAGCCTAGGGACCCATCATAGATCTATAGAAGTGTTTTCTTTTCTTCCAAGGTCTGGACTTCCGCCCGGAGGGCAAGGTCTTTCGGCAATCCCTAATGAAAGAAGGATGAAATTGTTGGTGGAGGAATCAGAAGAGGGGAGAACTGATGAACTGGATGCAGTATTCAAAGTGCAATATGTCTACCATCCACTGTTTCGCTCTGTGATGCAATCATCTACTCCATCTGAACTGAAGGCAACAACTCACCAGTGGTGCTGTGGGAAGATTTGCACCCCTTGTGGGAGCACTGTCCTCACTTCTTTTCTCCTTGTCTCATTCACCCTCGGCCCCATTTGAAATGAATGCCTGACGCTGATTTCCATGTCTTGAAGTGGCCTGTATGGGGCGAGAATCATCTTTCAACATTGCCTTATGGGCCTGTCTCTCTAAAGGTGACGGTCTTTGTTGGCCACAGATGGAAAGGCCTGGGGCTGCCTAAAAGATACAACTCAGTGTAGAAGGGAGTCTTGGCTCACCATCCTCCACTTTTTGGCCCTTACCTCTACATCTTCAGTTGGGAACAGGGAGGGACCCTTGACAGAAGCATTTTGCAGCTGCAATACCTCCCTACAAGCGATTTGACTCTGAAATTTGGAGGCCACAGAATTGTGCCTCTTTAGCACCCATTTGGCCTACTGGTTGGCAGCTTGATAGGGGAGAAACTCTACAGCCCTAGAAATGGTAAGGTCAACATTCATAAAAGCCTTATGCTTGTTGGGGTCCGCGAGATCCTCTGTATCAGGAAGGAAACAGACAGTGCCCAACCAGTGCCTGGAGGGTTGCTATAGCCACGCTCTTAATAATCAGAGCGTCGTAGGATAAAAAACAATGGGTTGGGAGGCCCACTGAGCTGTTGAAATATCATGTGCCAGTGCAGACACTGCGAGGTCAAGCAGTAAAGGCCGATTCACACGACCCGTTTTCTTTCCGACAGACTGGCCGTCGGTTAAGCATCGTCTAGCTTTCTTACGTGTAATGTATTCAAATGCAACTGTTCACACAACCCGTTAGGCTGACGGCGGCCCTCGGTCGTCAGCCGTCCAAGTCGGCTCGGCTTTCTTTCCAAGATACCTCAAACGGTTTGATGGCCGTTAGCCACCCGTCCCAACCAACGGGTGAATGATGTTTCGTGTGAACGAGGACCTGTATCGTACCCGTTCGTTTCGTGGCCTATAACCCCGACTTTTCCTCACAGTATAGTCATAGAAATTAGTTAGTTTGTTGTTGACACCATATATGACAGGTTAATTGAACTTTTTCAAGGGTATGAGGAGATGTTTGACATGGCAAGCAGGATGTATAGAAATAATTTACATAGAGAAAAGATATGGAAAATAACTGGAGAGCCATTATATAAAACAGGTGAGTTTATCATAATTTTAATATTCTTGGCATGGTCCATAAAGTATAATGATATTGCATAACTTACTTTATTAGCACAGTTATCAACAAACATCTTATAATGTCAAAATTATCGTAATTTACTCGGTCCTCACGTGACAGAGTCTAAGTAAACAATGTAAACATTTCGACGGCGGTTAGCCACTGGCCAGCCTGTCAGAAAGAAAACGGGTCGTGTGAATTGGCCTTAAATGGGAGGGAAAGGCCAAAGGAGTGATCTTGACCTCATCGCCTTCAGTTAGTCTCTTCTCGCTGACACCTGGGCGTCCACTTTGTCCAAGGCTTTCGAGGCTAGAATCAACCAAGGAAGCCCGAATCGTGTGTGTTGGCCTGGAGGGCCCGACAAAGTCTATCAATGGCCACCGCCTCCCCCTTAGAAGAGAAGCAGAGGGCATAACCAATGCCAATCACCTTTCTGATACAAGCAAGTACCTGCAGAATGGTGGACTCCAATTCAACTTCCTCTGTATCGAGGGCCTTCGGACAGGATAGCTGAGGGAGAGAGCCATCAGGGGCATTGGAGTCTTGGAGTCATATTTGGACTCGTCAATATCATCCCTCTCTGACACAGGTGGGGGGTTGAAGTTGAGATACAGTACATGTACATTTCTTTCAGATCATTTGTTGCCAGTCAAAATTAACACAGAATCAGTGACCACAAAAAATAATTTACAGTAGTTGAAATAGTTTAATTTTGTTAACTTTAATCTCTATAAATAAAACAAATAAATATGTTTAAATAAGTTTTAAATTAAAATCCATTTTCTTAAATGAATGTACCAATAGGAAAAAATATATTACCTACTAAAGGTAAACAATACTGTACAGTACTGCAACATTCCCATTTATCAATTTTCATTAAATGTAAAAACCTATACGAAGAGAAAGCAAACGGTAACCAAGAAGACAGTACCTGGCTGAGAAGGATCATGTGGGCGTTGACCATGTGGAGGACAGGGAGGTGGTAACAACAAGGGATTTAGGTCAACATAAACTTTGCCAATAGCATCATTGGCAGAGTAGGTGTCATGGTCCATCAGTCGTATTTGCAATGGCTCATCCTGTAATTCTTGATCGTCAACCTGTGGGTAAGAACTCTTGATTAGATTCACATGTGCCTTATAAATCATGTTTATTAGAGAAAAGGCTCGTGTCTGCAAGTTTAAGAACAAAACTGACAGAAAATTTCCCTAGTAAGGGTAATAGACATTAAAGCAATACTGTACTATTAACCAAACACCCTGCAGATCAAAAGAAACTAAACCCTATAAGTACACGTAGTACCTCAGTTTATTAGTAACTTTGAATACAAGCAAATCAGCATATAAAAATTCAAATAGGAATACGAACACTGTATCAGTCTGTGTGGAAAGATTTCCCTTTATATACACATCTTTTTTGTGGACAAGTACAGTACTAACAAGGCTAACATGAAATCAGTCACAAGATGCTCATTATCATTATTAGCTAATCTACAACCATAGTTGGAAAAGCAGGATGCTATAAACCCAAGGTTCCAGGGAAAATAACCAAGTGAGGAAAGCAAACAAGGAATAAATAAAAAAGTAATGAACAATTAAAATATCTTAAGGGGGGGGCAACTGCAGTATATGAATGTCTTATCAGAATTCAAAATACTGTAATTCATACAGCTTTTATGTATAGATAAGGTAATCTTTTTCTGAACATTTCAACATGATTGGATTTGTATAAATTCTAATGATGAAAAAAAAATTAAACTTGATTCTAGTACTTTATTTCTAAAGCTATTGCAATGAAACTTACTGAGAAAGAAAGTACAGTATACAGTGAACCCTCGCTACTTCGCGGTTCGACCATCGCGGATTCACCACTTCGCGGATTTTTTCCATAACCCATATATATACAGTAATATATATATATATATATATATATGTATGCATGTATTTATGTATATATGTAGGTATGTATATGTGTATACATATAAATATATATATATATATATACACACACACACACACACATATATATATATATATATATATATATATATACATATATATATATATATATATATATATATATATATATATATATATATATATATATATACATATATATATATATATATACATATATATATATATATATTATATATATATATATATATATATATATATATATATATATATATCTAAAGTAGGAAGATGTGATGTAGTTCTAAGGGAAAAGTATGGGAAATATGTCTGGGTAATAAGCAAAGCTCTACCTCCAGTTTGTTTCTACATTATGATCAGAGATAAATGTAAACAAAACATTGGTTGCCATTTTTTATCGTGCTTTTTAGCATGTTTAGGAAATGCATGATATAAAATCACCTTTAATATTTGTGCCTGTTTTAGTTTAGGGTACTGTAGTACATGCATTATGTGTTCTGTACATTAAAGGGTAGTTTGTTAACAGTACTACGTACAAGGGAAGGTTTTAAAAGTCTGAATATACATGTTGAATAAATAGGTAAATATGGTGTCACTACTTCGCGGATTTTCACCTATCGCGGCCGCGACTGGAACCTATCTACCGCGATAAACGAGGGTTCACTGTATAAGGATAAAAGATCTCAAGGAACCATTTTTTTATAACAGGGAAGAAAAAATTTATGTGAATATTCTCATTTTCCTTCAATAAAAAGTTAACTCTAAATTCCTAAGCCCCAAAATTTCATTTATCACAAATCTATTTTCTAGAAAAAAATTAACTTTCCTTCTTCTTTAAAATTTGCTTTGAAATAAGAAAGTTATAATTACAGTACATGAATGGGAAAAAGGTAAAACCGAGAAAAACAGATTTAAAGGTAAACTTTTGTTTTGGTACACTCTCGGGAGGTAACATAAGATACTCATAGCATGAAATGTATGAATGAGCTAAAACACATCACTAAATGTTAATTCACGTTATGAATTACTTTAAAACATAATAAAACCGTGTATAAAGAGTAAAACACAGAGTGCTAAACTACAATGAATATACATCATAGAGACAGCACAGAATGAACTTCAAATTGTTGTGACACAGTGAGTGAATGACCCAAGGTTGACTACATCACTGCCAGACATATGATAAATAAAATAAATATAACTTAAAGATGAATTAAGTGAATAATAATGAAAATAACTAATGCAAAGGACAGACAAAGATCAAATCTACGACCCATACTGCCCTGACTTTGAAGAAACGAGGGGGGAATGTTTTTTAATGTCACATCTCCGTTGTTTCTTGATATTTTGCTGTATAACTTTTCACCATGATAGAAAGGATGCCAGAGATGAATTTGTCCGAATTTACTTATTTTCATTGATTTGAAAAATATTTGTCAAAGAATCAAGAGGTCAGCCCCCTTAAGAAGAATAATATTAAAATAGATCTTTCATATACAGTATAAGCTATAAAACTAAAGGAATAGAAAACAGATAGAACAGTGTGCCCGAGTATATCTCGGGCCACACACTTAGTTTACATGGTGTGTTCATGTAATTCTTACCCCAATTTCTTGACATTTTAAAGAAAAGGCAAAAGCAGTCATCTCTAGAGAGGTTCTTTGCTAAACCTAAATGCAAGAGTAAAACAAAGAAGACCAAGTGCCAGTACGGAATAAGTTGAGTGGTTCAGTTAGAGATGGTGAACATCACTCAAAAGAAAACTCAAGATATTTTTCTGGAACTGCTTATTAAGGGAGTCTCCTTCCAAGCAATAACCCCTGCTCCTCCTCTCCCACATGGCAGCCACAACTCTCCTCACAGGTAGTGCTGCGACTTATTTTGTCAATATTCTTTTATTGTGAAATGATATTTTAATTATAAAATAAATTTTTGAATATACTTACCCGGTGAATATATAATAGCTGCAACTCTGTTGCTCGACAGACACATACAGTAAAAACTCGCCAGCGATCGCTATACAGGTTGCAGGTGTGCCCACCAGCGCCAACTGTCGGCCAGATACCACTCTCGATGTAAACAAAGACTCAATTTCTTCTCATCCCACTGCGTCTCTATTGGGGAGGAAGGGAGGGTCGTTTAATTTATACATTCACCGGGTAAGTATATTCAAAAATTTATTTTATAATTAAAATATCATTTTTAAATATTTAACTTAGCCGGTGAATATATAATAGCTGATTCACACCCAAGGAGGTGGGTAGAGACCAGAGTTAAATATGTTTACATCGTATAAGCTAAGAGTTTTTTATTTCATTTTGACCGTTATCAATATAACAAAACCAAAATAAATAGGTACCTGGTAAGGAAGTCGACTTAGACGATTACTCTGCCTTGTAAGTACGTCTTCCTTACAGAGCCCAGCGATCCTCTTAGGATGCTGACAGACCCCCAGGAGCTGAAGTATCAAGGGTTGCAACCCATACAACAGGACCTCATCAAACCCCTAATCTGGGCGCTCTCAAGAAATGACTTTGACCACCCGCCAAATCAACCAGGATGCGAAAGGCTTCTTAGCCTTCCGGACAACCCATAAAAACAACATTAAAACATTTCAAGAGACAGATTAAAAGGATATGGAATTAGGGAATTGTAGTGGTTGAGCCCTCACCCACTACTGCACTCGCTGCTACGAATGGTCCCAGTGTGAAGCAGTTCTCGTAAAGAGACTGGACATCTTTCAAGTAAAATGACGCGAACACTGACTTGCTTCTCCAATAGGTTGCGTCCATGATTCTTTGCAGAGATGTTTTGCTTAAAGGCCACGGAAGTTGCTACAGCTCTAACCTCGTGCGTCTTAACCTTAAGCAAAGATCGGTCTTCCTCACTCAAGTGTGAATGAGCTTCTCGTATTAACAATCTGATAAAATATGACAAAGCATTCTTTGACATAGGCAAGGATGGTTTCTTAACCGAACACCATAACGCTTCAGATTGGCCTCGTAAAGGTTTAGTACGAGCTAAGTAGAACTTAAGAGCTCTAACAGGGCATAAGACTCTTTCTAGTTCATTGCCTACGATCTCCGATAAGCTAGGAATATCGAAAGATTTAGGCCAAGGACGAGAAGGTAGCTCATTTTTGGCTAGGAAACCAAGTTGCAGAGAACAAGTAGCTTTTTCTGACGAAAACCCGATGTTCTTGCTGAAGGCATGAAGCTTACTGACTCTTTTAGCCGAGGCTAAGCATACCAGGAAAAGAGTCTTAAGAGTGAGATCTTTCAGGGAGGCTGACTGTAAAGGCTCAAACCTGTCTGACATGAGGAATCTTAGGACCACGTCTAAATTCCACCCAGGAGTAGCCAAACGACGCTCCTTAGTGGTCTCGAAAGATTTAAGGAGGTCTTGCAGATCTTTATTGTTGGAAAGATCTAAGCCTCTATGCCGGAAGACCGAGGCCAACATGCTTCTGTAGCCCTTGATAGTGGGAGCTGAAAGGGATCGTCCTTTTCTCAGGTATAAGAGAAAATCAGCTATTTGGGCTACAGAGGTACTGGTCGAGGATACGGAAACTGACTTGCACCAGTCTCGGAAGACTTCCCACTTCGATTGGTAGACTCTAATGGTAGACGCTCTCCTTGCTCTAGCAATCGCACTGGCTGCCTCCTTCGAAAAGCCTCTAGCTCTCGAGAGTCTTTCGATAGTCTGAAGGCAGTCAGACGAAGAGCGTGGAGGCTTTGGTGTACCTTCTTTACGTGTGGCTGACGTAGAAGGTCTACTCTTAGAGGAAGACTTCTGGGAACGTCTACTAACCACCGAAGTACCTCGGTGAACCATTCTCTCGCGGGCCAGAGGGGAGCAACTAACGTCAACCTTGTCCCTTCGTGAGAGGCGAATTTCTGCAGTACCTTGTTGACAATCTTGAATGGTGGGAATGCGTAAAGATCCAGATGTGACCAATCTAGGAGGAAGGCATCTATATGTATTGCTGCTGGGTCCGGGACTGGAGAGCAATAGATTGGAAGCCTCTTGGTCAGCGAGGTTGCAAAGAGATCTATGGTGGGTTGACCCCAAGTCGCCCAAAGTCTCTTGCACACATCCTTGTGGAGGGTCCATTCGGTTGGAATTACTTGACCTTTCCGACTGAGACAATCTGCTAGGACGTTCAAGTCGCCCTGGATGAACCTCGTTACTAGGGAGATGCCTCGATCTTTTGACCAGATGAGCAGGTCCCTTGCGATCTCGTACAACGTCAGTGAGTGGGTACCTCCCTGTTTGGAAATGTACGCCAAGGCCGTGGTGTTGTCCGAGTTTACTTCCACCACTTTGCCTCGAAGGAGATTCTCGAAGCTTATCAAGGCCAGATGAACCGCCAAAAGCTCCTTGCTGTTGATATGCATGCTCCTCTGACTCGAGTTCCACAGACCTGAGCATTCCCGACCGTCCAGCGTCGCGCCCCAGCCCAAGTCCGATGCGTCCGAGAAGAGAACGTGGTTGGGTATCTGAACTGCCAGGGGAAGACCCTCTCGTAGGCTGATATTGTCCTTCCACCAAGTCAGACAAGACTTTATCTTTTCGGAAATCGGGATCGAGACCGCCTCTAGCGTCTTGTCCTTTTTCCAGTGAAAAGCCAGATGGAATTGAAGAGGACGGAGGTGTAGCCTTCCTAGCGAGACAAATTGCTCCAGGGATGACAGCGTCCCTACCAGACTCATCCACAGCCTGACTGAGCAGCGTTCTTTCTTCAGCATCTTCTGGATGGAGAGCAGGGCTTGATCTATTCTGGGGGCCGACGGAAAAGCCCGAAAAACTTGACTGTGAATCTCCATCCCTAAATACAGAATAGTTTGGGATGGGACCAGCTGTGACTTTTCCAAATTGACTACCCAGCTGTGACTTTTCCAAATTGACTAGGAGTCCCAATTCCTTGGTCAGATCTAGAGTCCAATTGAGATCCTTCAGACAGCGACGACTGGAAGAGGCTCTGAGAAGCCAGTCGTCCAAATAAAGGGAGGCTCGGATGTCCGATAAGTGGAGGAATTTTGCCACATTCCTCATAAGCCTCGTAAACACGAGAGGAGCTGTGCTTAGGCCAAAGCACAGGGCCCGAAACTGGTACACCACATCTTCGAAGACGAATCTCAGAAAGGGTTGGGAGTCTGAGTGAATGGGGATGTGGAAGTAGGCGTCCCTTAGGTCTAGAGAGACCATCCAGTCTTCCTTTCTGACCGCTGCTAGGACTGACTTTGTGGTCTCCATGGTAAACTTCGTCTTTGTGACAAAGACATTCAGAGCACTGACGTCTAGCACCGGTCTCCAACCTCCTGTCTTCTTTGATACTAGGAAGAGACGGTTGTAAAACCCCGGTGATTGAAGGTCCGAGACTTTGACCACCGCTCCCTTCTCTAGCAAAAGAGACACTTCCAGTTTCAGGGCTTGTCTCTTTTCTTCCTCTCTGTACCTGGGAGAGAGATCGATGGGGGACGTCGCTAGAGGGGGTTTGCGTACAAAAGGGATTTTGTACCCCTCTCTGAGCAACCTCACAGATTGTTGATCTGCGCCTCTCTTCTCCCAGGCTTGCCAGAAGTTCTTGAGTCTGGCACCTACTGCTGTCTGAAGTTGCGGGCAGTCAGACTCTGCCCTTAGAGGACTTGGATCCTTTTCTCTTCCCTCTCTTCCCTTCGGCACGAGCACCTCCCCTGCTGGAGGCTCTGCCACGAAAGGGCGGGATAAACCGAGACGCTGGAGTGTCTATCCTAGGTCTAGCAGACAATGCAGGCAAAGGGGGAGCTTTGCGAGCCGAGGACGCAACTAGATCGTGGGTGTCCTTCTGCACTAAAGACAAGGCAATTTCCTTAACCAAGACTTCAGGAAACAGGCACTTGGACAAGGGCGCAAAGAGTAGCTCAGATCTTTGGCATGGCGTCACTCCAGCAGACAGGAAAGAACATAGAGACTCTCGTTTCTTCAGGACTCCGGACGTGAATGAAGCGGCAAGTTCGTTGGACCCATCACGGATGGCCTTGTCCATGCAGGACATAATGAGTAAAGAAACATCCTTATCAGCAGAAGAGATTTTCCTACTCAGGGCTCCTAAACACCAGTCTAGGAAGTTAAAGACTTCGAACGCCCTAAATATACCTTTAAGAAGGTGGTCCAGGTCCGAGGGTGACCAACAAATCTTCGAGCGTCTCATGGCAAGGCGGCGGGGAGAGTCTACAAGACTTGAGAAGTCGCCCTGGGCAGAGGCAGGAACTCCCAAGCCGAGAACTTCTCCCGTGGCATACCAGACGCTCGATCTAGACGAGAGTTTAGATGGGGGGAAGGCAAATGCTGTCTTCCCTAAACTCCTCTTGGTCTCTAACCAATCGCCTAACAGCCGTAAAGCTCTCTTGGATGAGCGAGAGAGAACGAGTTTAGTAGAGGCAGGCATGGTAGTAGGAACGCCTAAGACAAACTCTGACGGCGGCGAACGAGGAGCCACAGAAATAAAGAGGTCAGGGAACAACTCCTTAAACACAGCCATGACTTTTCTAAAGTCCAAGGATGGTTGAACTGCTTTAGGCTCATCAAGTTCTGAAGGTTGATCCTCAGGATGTGGTTCAGCAACGTCCTCATCTGACAGTTCCTCATCCGATAACTGATGGGAAAACGGCAAAGGTGTGGGCAACGTTTGACTCGCCGAGTCCGGTCGCACTGGTGCATACGTGACGGAGCCGGACGCAGCGTCATGGAACTGCTGAACAGTCTGGGAACTGTCAACAACAACAGGTGCGCGAGGACGCACAGCGTCCACCCGAGACTGTTTAGACCGTCTGAGTTGTGCAGTCAACACCATACCGAGTTGCGGAGGTTGACGCACCGCGTCAAAACAAGTCACCTCTGATGGTTGATGAACGTCCTGAACGTCACCAACCACATCCGTGCGTTGCCTAACGTCAACGTGCGGCTGGAAATCCACACTGGGTCGCATCGGTGGAGGTACTACCCCAACTGGTTGACGCGAGAAAGCTACCTCAACGTCAACAGGACGCACAACAGACCACTTGGATGGTTGTTGGCCAGTAGGTTCAGCGGCAACCTTCTCCGCATTGTAGTCCTCCATCAAGACGCAAGCTTGGACTGCATGTCTTGCAGTAACACCCATTTAGGGTCTACGGAAGCAGGTGCGGTAACAGACGGGGTGAGCGACTGAGACGGCACAACTTTGCCTCTCTTAGGCGGCGAGCAGTCATCAGATGACGGCAACGGGTCCGAACTGTCCCAGTGGCTACAACCGGGACGTTGGACTTGTCCTGAAGGGACCGACTTACGCTTTAAAGGTCTGGAGACCTTGGTCCAAGGTTTCTTACGAGAAACACCTTCGGACGACGAGGTAAAAATGGGCTCTCTCGTCTTACGTTGGTAGGGGCGATCTTGGAGAGATACGCCTGATACCATAGAGGGAACGTCTGTTCGCTGATCAAGGCCTCTCGAACCCATGAGTCGTACGACATTGCTTCTCCCCTGGGCTTGGGAGCTTGCAAGAGGTCCCGGACTAGGTGGACGACAGGCACGAACAGACGAACCCTCGAGCGCAACACTGTTCACAACACTTTGAGAAACACTAGGCACTTTAACACTTTCCGCCGTGGCACTTTGGCACTTTAGTTCCTTTACGTCCGCCATGAGTTGATTCCGGTCACTTGCTAAGGCCTCAACTCTCTCCCCCAAGGCATGAATAGTACGCATCATGTCTTGCATCGACGGTTCCTGAGTGCTAGGAGGGGGGTTAGGAACAACCACTACAGGGGAAGGATTAGGTTCAGGGGCATGTGGAGAGGAAAAATCTACCGACCTAGAAGAACTTCTCCTTATCCTATCTCTCTCTAGTCTGCGTGTGTATTTATCAAATTCGATAAAATCGAATTCCGAAAGGCCCACGCATTCCTCACACCGATCTTCCAATTGACAGGTTTTACCCCGACAATTGGAACAAACAGTGTGAGGGTCGAGAGAAGCCTTTGGAAGACGCCTATGACAGTCCCTAGCATTACATTTTCTGAACTTGGGAACTTGTGAAGGGTCAGCCATTTTGAATTAGTCAAGGGAAAATTCCAAAAAACGATCTAAGTCATCAACAATTAATCCGATCCAAAAAAAGAGTTCAAGGATTTATTTGAAGAAAAAACACCTGTACTGCGAAAGCTCAAACCAAATTAAAGTACTTCACCAAATATGATGGGAAAAACTCCAGGTTCAACAGCGAGTAAAGTACGTCTTGTCGACACGTCGACAGAGAAGAAATTGAGTCTTTGTTTACATCGAGAGTGGTATCTGGCCGACAGTTGGCGCTGGTGGGCACACCCGCAACCTGTATAGCGATCGCTGGCGAGTTTTTACTGTATGTGTCTGTCGAGCAACAGAGTTGCAGCTATTATATATTCACCGGCTAAGTTAAATATTTAAAATTATTCATTTATATACATTTCTGATGTTAGGGGTTATAATTAGCTCTCTAAATTCCATTACAAACATTTAAAAGTGAGTTTATATAATTAGCCTATATTTGTGGATTTGTAGAATGCAGTTAGTGAATTTCCTTTATTTTGTGAAGGAGAAATTGTTTTAGAATATACATAGTTTTGGTTGAGAGCTCATAAACTAACGTACTGCTGTATTTGTATTTTCTAGAGAAGCAATGATGAAAAGGTTAGACACTAGGAAATATTAATAGTAAACAAATTAAATCAAATGTGTGTCAAGTGAAACTAAAATCATTAATGCCAACCAAAGTAAGATTTTCTACACAAAACGCTTTTTTAATATTTCTCGGTCAAGTTCTTTTTTTTTCGTATTCGTAATACACAGATGAATTTCTATTAGCGAAAATCAACTAAAGTCAGAATACTGTACTCATGTACAAAAAGACCCCAGCTTGAAGTACCTGCGTCACAGAGAAGTTTCTCTTGAAGGCCAGGGATGTAGCAATACCCGACATCGTGGGCCCTAGGGCGACGTGACGGAGGAGGGTCAGAATTCAGGGCATGGTGGATAACCCTTCGAATCCAAGCTGAGATGGTGTTCCTGGTGACCCTCCTCTTAGTCCTGCCTGTGCTCACAAACAAAGCTCGCACATGAGGACGGACTGCAGCCGTTCTCTTCAAGTAGTGCCTCAGACACCTCACTGGACATAGTAGCAGCTGGTCTGGGTCGCTTGTTACAGAACGGAGACTCGCGATCCTGAAAGAGTCGAACCGAGGATCCGGCACTCCAGGATTCTGAGTCTTGGCAACAAACTCAGGGACGAACCTGAACGTTACCTCCCCCCATCCCCTTGAATGGGCGATGTCGAACGAGAGACCATGAAGTTCACTAACCCGCTTGGCCGAAGCCAAGGGGAGTAGGAAAGCCGTCTTCCAAGACAGGTGGCGATCGGAGGCATGGCGTAATGGCTCGAAGGAAGGTCTCTTAAGAGACATGAGGACTCGAACCACGTTCCAAGGAGGGGGTCTCACTTCCGACTGGGGGCAGGTAAGCTCATAGCTACGTATGAGTAAAGAGAGTTCTAGCGATGAAGAAATATCCACGCCCTTCAATCTGAAGGCCAAGTTTAAGGTTGAGCGATAGCCTTTCATTGCCGAGACAGAAAGGCGCATTTCTTCCCGCAGATACACGAGGAAGTCCGCTATTGCTGGAATAGTGGCATCGAGTGGAGAGATACCCCTTCCACGACACCAACCACAAAAGACTCTCCACTTTGCTTGGTAGACTCCCTCAGAGGACCTTCGCAGGTGCCGAGACATTCTCTCCGCAACCTGTTGCGAAAAGCCTCTCTCCGCGAGGAGACGCTGGATAGTCTCCAGGCGTGAAGCCAAAGCGAGGCTACGGCCCTGTGAGGGACGCCAGAGTGGGGCTGTCTGAGAAGCTCGTGTCGTGGAGGAAGCTCCCTCGGGAGTTCCGTCAGGAGCTGCAGAAGGACCGGAAACCATTCCGCGTGATGCCATAGCAGAGCTACCAGAGTCATCGAACAGTTAACCGATAGTCTGGTCCTGTTGAGCACCCTTCTCATCAGACAGAACGGTGGGAAGGCGTACACGTCGATGTTGTCCCACCGTTGCTGGAAAGCATCTTGCCAGAGTGCCTTGGGGTCCGGGACTGGGGAGCAGTACAGGGGCAGCTTGAAGTTCAAGGCTGTCGCGAACAAGTCCACAGTCGGGGAACCCCACAAAGTCAGGACTTTGTTGGCTATCTGAGGATCCAAAGACCACTCGGTACTCACTATCTGCGAAGCCCTGCTCAGACTGTCGGCGAGCACATTCCTCTTGCCAGGAATGAAGCGAGCTGATAGCGTTATCGAGTGGGTTTCGGTCCACCTCAGAGTCTCTACTGCAAGATGGGATAGCTGTTGCGAAAAAGTGCCTCCCTGCTTGTTGATATAAGCCACTACCGTGGTGTTGTCGCTCATCACCACCACGGAGTGACCCGCCAGGGACCGTTGGAACTGTTGAAGAGCCAGAAAGACGGCCTTCAATTCTAGCAGGTTGATGTGTAGGCACTTTTTTTATTCTGACCAAAGGCCTGAGGCCCTCTGGTTCAGAACGTGCGCCCCCCACCCTTTTTTTGACGCGTCCGAAAACAGAGTCAATTCCGGGGGGAGGACGAGAAGACTTACTCCCTTCCGCAGGTTCTCGTCGACCAGCCACCACCGCAAGTCCGTCTGCTCCAGAGACCCCATTGGGATCAGAATGTCCGGGGAATCGGATCCTTGATTCCACCGGGACTTGAGCCGCCATTGAAGGGATCTCATCCTGAGGCGGCTGTTTGGAACCAGACGGGCCAGGGAGGATAGGTGACCTAAGAGACGCAACCACGATTGGGCGGGGAGTTCTTTTCGCCTGAGGAAGGGTTCCGCCACCCTCCTCAGTCTTGCTATCCGGTCGTCTGATGGAACAGCTTTGTGGAGATTGGTGTCTATTAGCATGCCTAGATAAACCAGTCGTTGGGACGACTGCAAAGAGGACTTCTCGAGGTTTACCACGATCCCCAGATCCTGGCAAAGATCCAGAAGCCTGTCTCGGTGCCGAAGAAGGGTCGACTCCGAGTCTGCTAGGATCAGCCAATCGTCCAGATAACGAAGGAGACGAATGCCGTTCCTGTGCGCCCAAGATGAAATCAGGGTGAACACTCTGATGAACACCTGAGGAGCTGTGGAGAGACCGAAACACAGCACCTTGAACTGGTAGATCTTGTTGTCTAGGCAAAATCTCAGGTACTTCCTGGAAGACGGATGGATTGGGATCTGGAAGTACGCGTCCTTTAGATCCAGTGTGCACATGAAGTCTTGTGGTCTCACCGCAAGTCTGACCGTGTCTGCTGTCTCCTTGCTGAACCGGGTTTGCTTGACAAACCTGTTCAGAGCTGAGAGATCGATGACGGGTCTCCAGCCTCCAGTAGCCTTCTCTACAAGAAAGAGTCGACTGAAGAAGCCTGGGGAGCCGTCCACGACCTCCTGGAGAGCACCCTTCTCGAGCATGGTCTCGACTTCGGCCTGAAGGGCCAGCCCCTTTGCCGATCCCGTGGCATAGGAGCTCAACGACACTGGATTCGCTGTCAGGGGAGGTTGAGATGTTGTGAACGGGACGCGATAGCCTTGGCCGATCACCGAGACCGTCCAAGCATCGGCCCCGTGTTGCTGCCACCTGCGGACGCAACGCTGAAGGCATCTCCCCACAGGTGGACACGCAGGGGGACTGCCACCTCTAGGGCTTGCGGCCACGGCCGCCACCCCTAGGAGTCTTGCCTCCCCTGGAGGACTTACCGCCCCTCTTGACCTTGGCTGGAAAGGGCTGGGGCTTAGACACCACCTTCTTAGCTGCCGGTGCCTGTTTGGGAGCCTTAGAGGCTGTTGCTGCTGCTGTGGTGGGGCTGGAGGCTTATAGGGCCGAGTTGTAAGGGCCCTATGGAGGAGGGAGTCCGTGCTGGATTTCCTCCACCTCTCAGCCGTTCGCTCCATGTCTTGAGGCTCAAACAGGTTCTCCCCCAGAAGGGAAGCATGTCGGAGCCTACACACATCCACGGCGGGGACCTTCGGATGGAATCTCTCGGACACAGCATCGCGACGCTTCAACACCGAGTTGGCCCACAGGGTGGTAACCTGGTGCGCCAAAAACTCGATGGAGCGGGTGCCCGAGAGCAAGAAAGTCTCCATGGCCTTCCTATTGGTCTCCTTGGACAAGTCCTCCGATCGCAATAGGATGCCCAGAGATCCTAGCCAAAAGTCCAGCCACGAAGTGGCCTGCATGGCACACTTAGCGACCTTCTCGTGGCTAAGGATCTCTGCCGCCGAGAACGACACCTGCCGGGCAGAGAGTTTCTCAAGGGGAACTCCCTTCGCCAGCTCCTCCACAGAGTGATGGAGAGGAAGAGCGAGGTTGTGCTCACCCAGGATCTCGAAATACCTCCTCTGCTGAAGGACGAGGAGGAGGGATGAGCTTGTTCCCGGCAGTGGAACGACTGGAGGAGGCAAGAAGTGCGAGCTGAGCGTTGGCCCTAGCCCTGGCACTCTTCAGCCCCCGAGACCAGGGCAGAGCCGCACTGGTCTTAGGGGCCTTCCGAACGTCAAACACTTCATCCAGAATCGTGTCTTTGCCTTCACGGGGGGCGATGACTGGATCCATAAGCCCGTTAAGTTGCCTTATCAGGCTTAGGACCTGCCAGAAGGCATGTTCGGATTCTTGCTGTTCTCCTCCCTGCGGGCTGGCAGCTAAGTCTCCTGCCCCAGGGATCTCTTCCTGGGGTGACACGTGGACATTCCCCCGGGTAGTCGTGGGTTCCTGACGAATCCTTGCAGAGGATTTAGGGACGGTCTTGGAGTCCTTGGATTCCCTCCTGGGAGGGATACAGGATCCCAACAACAAGGTTCGAGGGGCCCCTTCCTCACGAGACGATTCTCCTGCATGAAGCGAAGTCTCCCCCCCTGGTGCCGAGGGGAAGACTACCGCCCCACTGGACTCACCAGAGGACGGAAAGGCCTCGTCCACGGGAGAAGGAGAGAGCACTCTTGCAGGAGAAGGGACCTTCGCGACCGACCTCTTGGGAACCAACTTCGCCCCGGGGGAAGTCACCACGAAGTCCACTCCTCTCTTTCTCTTCAGCGTAGGAGAGACAGCCGTTGGTTTGTTACCCTGGTCGGCGAGTGCTGGTTTCATAACCCTCACTAACGCCCGTGCCAGAGGACCAAACAAAGTCTGTTGCTCCAAGGACACAGAGTCCGAAATCCTCGCTAAAGGGAAAGGGATCGGGCGATCCTTTGGAGTGGACACCACGGTACCTGCCTGAAAAGAAGGTGGGGAAGAATGATGTACTAACCTCTCCTCGTCCTGCACTACCAACCTGTGTTTGGGTGGAGGTGATCCCGAGTGCCGTCTAGGAACACGCGTTCCGGCTGCTACCACCGGCTGCGGAACTCGCCGCGAACGATGGTCGCGCGAGGGCGAATGGTCGCGCAGGTGGATGATCGAGCGGTCGCGCGGGCGCGCAGGAGAATGATCGCGCGGGCGCGCAGGCGAGTGGGCGCGAGGGTGGGCAGGTGAATGAACGCGTATCCGAGGCGGCGAACGCAAGCGTTGGCGCAACGTCGAGGAAACGCGCTGCCGCGTGGGTGAGGAAGATCGCTGGCGATGTAGATCCACAGGCGATCGATGATGAGCTGGTGAACGCGGACGCGCAGGTTGGCGATGGGTCGTTGTGGCATGTCGACGCGTTGGCGAGCGATGGCGAGCAGCATGCGCAGGTGAACGATCGCGCAATGGCGAGCGATGGCGAGCAGCATGCGCAGGTGAACGATCGCGCAATGGCGAGCGATGGCGAGCAGCATCCGCAGGTGAGCGATCGCGCGATGGGAAGCGATGGCGATCAGCATGCGCAGGTGGGCGATCGCGCGGTGGCGAGCAGCATGCGCAGGTGGGCGATCGTGCGATGGCGAGCAGCATGCGCAGGTGGGCGATCGCGTGATGGCGAGCTAGTAGCTGGTGAACCATGTTCCTTCAGAAGCGTTGGAGAACGTTGGCGCGCCGGCTGTCGCTGTTGAATAGGCGATACTAAAATTGCCTGTGAGCGCTGGCGAGCAGGAGAGCGCCTGTGCGCTAGCACTGCTCGTGGAAGGGAAGGATCCCTTAGCCCCGAAGGGACCGTTGCCCGTCGGGTGACGAGTTCTCCAGAAGGCGAAGATCTGGCAGGAGATGGTGAATGGTCTGCAGAGAGGTTCAAGGAAGACGGAGCTGTAGGTTGAGGCTGACGAGGAGAGTCCCCCTCGGAGGATGAAGACCCAAAAAGGCACCTCTTAGCCCCCCTGTAAGGGGAAGGGAGGCCCTTGCGGCGTAGCGGACGGTGAGCCTTACGGCGGAGGCAGCCTCGGGGGAGATCGTCGGGACCATCGGTCCTCCGAAGGGGTGTCTCCGTCAAAGCACTTCCCTCAGAAGAAAGCTGAGCAGCAGCAGAGACCGAAGGACTCACTTCCCCCTTTGAAGGATGTATGGAAGGGGGAGGAGAGCCTTTAGCACCATCATCCGCAACAGCACCTGCGGCGGATTGCCCAGCCACGTCGGAGGCCTCTGTCACCACGACGTCGACAATAGACAGAGGGTCTACCTCTGCTACCGCCGGCGACTGCTTAACAGCGGCCCCCAACGAGACAAGGTCAATAAAAGCGACCCTGGAGGGCAAGCCCTTAAGCACCAGGGACGACCAAATCTGTAAAAGATCATCATTGGTTAAGGCATTATCAATAACCTCCCCCAGAGGAGGAGGGGGAACCGCCTCGCTATGGGAGGCGACGCCCTCTCCCCCCACCCAAGGTCGGGAAACAGAACTAGGGCCTGCGCTACCACTCGGCCGACTCTCCTTAGGAGGCAGACGAGGGGGAGCTTCGGAGGAGGTTTGGGCGGCGGAAGAAGAGTCCAGAGAACCTTCCTCCTTCAAGGCTAACCCCGAAGGAGAACGGTCTCTCTTGGACTTCTTCTTACGCCGACGGCCAAACCTCTCCCACTGGGAGGCAGACCACTCCCTGCACATGTTCTCCTGGTCACACCGTCGGCCCCGACATTGAGGGCAAAGGGTGTGCGGATCCGTAGTTACGTCCAACATGAAAGTCCCACAAGGACGACCGGCAACTCCAGGGCATGTACGCATTGTAAAGAAATAATAATGAAGGTCAACTTCCAACCAACACACACGCTGAAAAGAAAAAGCAGAAAATTAAAGGCTGTCACGAGGACGATGAGCAGACACGTCTGATCACCGCCGAGCCAAAAGTGAAGTGAAGCAAGTCACCGGTGTGTGGAGGGGGGAGGGGTAGCAAGCTACCCTTCCCCACCCCCCGCTAACTATCGCGGGGGTAATCAACCCTCGTTAAAACTATTGATTCGTCATTTCAGCTGCGCTAAAAGGTAAACCCTCTGTAAATAGCGTGGTTTGTATTTCGGTTACGGAATAACTTAAATTTCAGGAATAGAATAGTGAAATTTTTATGCACTTATTTAATCCTTTTTAATAATTTCCATAAAAAAACAATTATTAGTTAATAATCAAAGACATAATTTATATATCTTTTTTTTATAATGCAGTACTGTATAATATAACAACTTTCTTATTCAATAATATACAATCAAACTTAAATCTTTAAGAAAACCTATTCAAACATGATAAAATGATAACATGTGATGTGCCCTACTCTACTCAACATTTTTTTTTTCAGCATAAAGGATTTGGAAGATAATTTTCCCATTCTTTAAACATAGAGTAAGTCTTAAGATTATCAGTTTGTCAAACTATTCTGAAAAAATATTCTAATTCTTTCATTCTACCTTGTTTGAAGTATTGTTCTCCAGTCTGGTCTTCAGCTGTTGACTCCTTTCTTAAATTTTTTGGACAACAACTTGCTGTCTGTTAAATTTCTTATTCCTGATCTAGATATTAATCTTTGTTACCGTATTTCAGTTAGTTCTTTATGTATGTTGCATTAGATTTTTCATAATTCTAACCATCCTTTACATTTAAATCTTCACAACCTCTACCATCCTGTATATAGTACTAGGTATGCAATTAATTTTAACAGTGTAGCCTTCTCCATGAAAAAGTTCAACACTATACATTAGTATTCTAGAAGTTTCATTCCAGCTGTGACCAGATTGATCTTCCTATCCATTTGAAAGGTTGAAATAAATCCCTCTCCATAGCTTATGTATGACATCTATTTTAATGTTGTTACTGATTATAAGATACTTGATATTTATTATTCATTACTTCTTATAGTTCATTCATTTCCTAATTTCCTTTCCTCACTGGGCTATTATCTCCGTTGGAAGCCTAGGGCTTACAACATCCTGTTCTTCCAGATAGCTTTGTAACTTGCTTAATAAGAAGAAGCTTCTCTAAGGGTCAGGGAGGGGCTTGGAACTCAATTTGTTTTAGGATGGATGGATGGTAACCAATCTCAAAGGTTTTCTTTTCAGCCAACTTAATAATGTAAAATACAGTAATCTAAATAAATTGAAGAAAAAAATGTATAACATGCTAAACTAGATCAAAATGCAAGGAAAGAGAGAGAGAACAAAAGATAAATATTCTCCACTCCTATGAGAAGGAAAAGAATTACTATATACGATTTGCTTTTTTCTCTGATATAAATACAAATATGCTATGAAAATTAACCTCCTATGATAGGGAAAAGAAAATGATTACCTTTTTCTTTGATATAAATATGATTATGCCTATAAAAATACCACCTACTGTATTTCATTTCTGTCTGGTAACTCTTTGTGATTCTAATACATGAAAAATATCAGGGTAATAAAGTCAAGAGCATCTAAACCACCCTGCTGGTACTTTGAATATTTTCTGTCAATTACCCAATAAACATTCCCTTATATAGACCCACTGTCAGATTTATGCTACTGAATAAGTTATTGGGGATCCAACAATCAAATGGCATTCAATTTGAATATCTATCGGGAATGTTTTTACCAGAAGTACTGTACTTTCTCCAAATGTATTATCATTATCATTAAGAATCAAAATGGATACATTAAATGATTTTCATGAGAACAATTTTAACATGAAATACAAAGGTGGTTACAATAGGCAACACATTTATTCAACCTAAGAAAATACAGTATACCGGTACTTTGTCTATACGTTTTCAATCCTAGTTTTAGTTTTTTTTTGTCAGACTGAAGTGATATTTAATTAGTGCACATGTCACTAGAATTTTCTGTTCACTCTTGCTAGGGTGAAATACAGTTTTATCTATATTCACTTGATAAATGCTTGTGCAATTATTTGAATTTTATTGAGACATTTAATAGATGATAAAAATAAAAGAGTATCAAACGTTAAGGGAATGTTGTTTTGGTATACCCATATCTGAAATATTACTAATGATTCATCGTCATCTTCTCCTACGTTTACCGATGCAAAGGGCCTCGGTTACATTTCACCAGTCGTCTCTATTTTGAGTTTTTAATTCAATACTTCTTCATTCATTATCTCCTACTTCACACTTCATAGTCCTCAGCCATGTAGGCCTAGGTTGTTCAATTCTTCTGGTGCCTTGTGGAGCCCAGCTAAACATTTGGTGAACTAATCACTCTTGAAGAGTGCAAAGAGCATGCCCAAACCATCTCCATCTACCCCTCATCATGATCTCATCACCATTTGGCACTCAAGTAATCTCTCTTATAGTTTCATTTTTAATCACATCCTGCCACTTAGCTCCCAATATCCTTCTGAGGGCTTTGTTCTACTAAATCTATCGAAGATTGTTTCATTGTCATACCTTAACTCATGTCCATATAGTAGCACCGATATCACTAAACTCATATGGAGTCTGATTTTTATATGTAATTTCAGGCAATTTGATTTCCAAATTTTACTTAACCTAGCCAACGTCTGACTGGCTTTTTTCAATCTTTTACTAAACTAATTCTAAAGACCTTGTATTGGAAATCATACAATTATACATTCTGATACAACAAAACTAAATGAATATCAACTTTAATAAAAAAGCAAGCTTCCAAAGATGAGAATGACAATCTAATAGAGTTAAATAACTATTTGAATAACCACAAAACGTTACATATTATTTACACGAATTTGAAAAACTAAAGAAAATTACACACGGCTTTCTTAAAAATAGCATGATAGACTTTCTTAAAGTTAAAAACATCAGCATTATGAAAAGTCAGGTAGACAATCGTGTCATTTCCAGCATCTCATTTATTTGAAAACTAGTCAAGTTACCTGATCCTGCATTAATATGTTTACAGAATTAATGACAGGTCAGTAACAGCTTCACAGACTTATCTAAAGTCCACTCACTCACCTCAAAGCGAAACCACTCCGAATTCCATTGCGGGTTTAAACTCTTTCTGTAAACCTCTGTCTTGTGAGTTATGGTTCCCAGTTTGACTTCTACATAGGCATCTGTGGTGTCAGATGATCTGTCCATAACAGGCAAGTTCCTGCCTGCTACAACTCGCACTTTCACTTTCCCAGGCATCTTTTATACCTGAAAGGAACAGAGTATAGAAAATATTTACAAAACTTTTATACTAAAAAGTAACAAGTACAATACAGTACTATAATAAAAATTTTCAGCATGCTGTGAGCTCCAAATTCACTAAATTTTTGTACAGCTCATCTACTGGCTCACAAACACAAAACAATGGATTCAAGTGTGGCATTACAAAATTCAAGTAATGCAACACTTGCTGAAAAGATATCTTGTCTCCAACAATAATCTTACGTCACTCTACCATTTTTCTTAGTATATAAGATAAAAAAAAATCTGATCTGCAATGCAAAAAATAAAAAATTGATGGCATTTAATGTACTGACTCATATATTATGCTCAATGTCCTTTTAATTGAGCAGGCAAAAAATAAAATAATGGGTCCTGAATTATTACCTTGTACCTACAAGGATACAAGATTTTATTACTGTGAGGTGAGAATGAAAAGCATCTTCATTCAAATCAATTAATTATTCCTCTTCCTTAAGATGAATTCTCATCTTAATTTGTTGGACAGGAACTTACGTTCTATCAAATTTCTTATTCCTGATCTAGATATTAATCTTTGGCACCGTTGTTTAATTAGTTCATTATGCATGTTGCATAAGATTTTTCATAATTTTGACCATCCTTTACATTCAGATCTTCCTGGATAGTTCCATCCTGTTTGCAATACTTGGCATGCAGTAAATTCTAATAACCAGGCCTTCTCCATCATTAGGCTCAATACAACACAGTATTCTACAAGTTTTATTCCAGCTGTGACCAAGTTGTGGAATGATCTTCCTAATCATGTAGTTGAATCAGTAAACTTCAAAAATTCAAAGTTGCAGCAAATGTTTTTATATTGAACAGGCTGGCATGTCTTTTTATAGTCTATATATGAATTATCTGTTTTAATGTTGTTAATATTTTTAAAAATATTTAAAATATTTTATCTCGATTTTTCATCACTTATATCGTTTATTTATTTCCTTGTTTCCTTTCCTCACTGGGCTATTTTTCCCTGTTGGAGCCCTTGGGCTTATAACATCTTGCTTTTCCAACTAGGGTTGTAGCTTGGCTAGTAATAATAAAAACAATAATATGTCAATGGTCAGGCATTCCATATTAAAATGTCAAGATACTGTACACTTATCTTGTTCTAAAAATCTTAGATACGTTCCCAAACTTTAAATGCAGGTGCCCAAATATAAATATATTGAATAAACAGTACTGAGCAAAATCCTGATGTTGATTAAACAATACTCTGATTCAACAATTGCCCTAGAAACTTTTCCTACCAACAAATTTTCCCCTTTTGTCCATCCATCCACATACCAAGGCACTTCCCCCAATTTTGGGGGGTAGTCGACATCAAACAATGAAAAAAAGGGGACCTTTCCTCTCTACGCTCCTCCCAGCCTGACGAGGGACTCAACCGAGTTCGGCTGGTACTGCTAGGGTACCACAGCCCACCCTCCCACATTATCCACCACAGATGAAGCTTCATAACGCTGATTCTCCTACTGCTGCTACCTCCGTGGTCATCCAAGGCGACCGGCGGAAGCAACAGGGCCTACCGGAACTGCGTCACAATCGCTCGCCATTCATTCCTATTTCTAACACGCTCTCTTGCCTCTCTCACATCTGTCCTCCTATCACCCAGAGCTTTCTTCACTCCATCCATCCACCAAACCTTGGCCTTCCTCTTGTACTTCTCCCATCATCTCTTGCATTCATCACCTTCTTTAGCAAACAGCCATTTTCCATTCTCTCGACATGGCCAAACCACCTCAACACATTCATATCCACTCTAGCTGCTAACTCATTTTTTTACACCCGTTCTCACCCTCACTACTTCATTCCTAACCCTATCTACTCGAGCCATACTCCTTAGACACTTCATCTCAAACTCATCCAATTTTGTTTCTCCTTCACTTTCATTCCCCACAACTCTGATCCATACATCACAGTTGGTACAATCACTTTCTCATACAGAACTCTCTTTAAATTCATGCCCAACCCTCTATTCTTTACCACTCCCTTCACTGCCCCCAACACTTTGCATCCTGCATTCACACTCTGACGCACTTCTGCTTCCACTCCACCATTTGCTGCAACAACAGACCCCAAGTACTTAAACTGATCCACCTCCTCAAGTAACTCTCCATTCAACATGACATTCAACCTCGCACCACCTTCCCTTCTCGTACATCTCATAACCTTACTCTTACTCACATTAACTCGCAAATTCCTTCTCTCACATACCCTTCCAAATTCTGTCACTAATCGGCCAAGTTTCTCTTCCGAGTCTGCAACCAGTACAGTATCCCCTTTTGTAAAGAAGCTTAAATTTAAACATTAATCTTTTCGACACATTTATACTTCTGTGACAAGACAGATCTGAATGCTCAAACTCATCCAAAATAATGAAGTCATCACAAGATGAAAAAAGAAGTGGCTGAGAATATTTTATGACCGTATTATTGTAGTTCCGATCACCAACTCCTCTTTGTGAATACACCTTTAGAACAATTTGACAAAAGGGGACAGTTGGAAGATTTTAAAACAAAATGCAATGTCTTTCAGGAAGATGGTATCTTGCAGCACAGAAAAGACAAAAAGATAGCTAAACCCCATCACTAACAAAATGATAAAATATTCCACTAAATTATCTTTGCATTTTGGCCTATAAAATGTTCCATGTACACTGGCAAATCTATCATATCTAATGAGAGACACATGTTTAGTAAATTCTTTCATCTAAATATGGGGAACCTAAATCTGAGTTTATTTATAAAGATAAATTATTGTGAATACAGTACTGTATCTGGAAGAAAAGAAGAATATGACCTAATCATTTAGAAACATGTATACAGTACCTGTAGCTGCATTATGTTGAAATCCCAAAAATTAAATTTACAGTAATTTGTATTTTCCTAACTATATAAAAATAAGTCCTTTAATAGGAATATGAGTAGAGCAAAGCCGATACGTCAATTTAAACTGAGCGAGATAGAGGGTCATTGACTCCTCATTTTAAAGTAATCATGATTTAACCAGCTCAACACTTTAACATACTATACATCCTAAGTAAAGCACGAAGGTTTGTATTTATGAAGGAACAAAAGCTCTTCAGCAATTGCCCAGGTCAAGAGGGGTCCCATCTCATTGCTTCAAATTAACTCCGTCCACCGCAAAAATGGTCAAAACACTATCTACAGCAAATTTAAGGAGCTCTAAATATCAGGAATTTTGTAAACCATACAGGAGCTACCTGTGACTGGTGTGTGGACCATGTACAACTTAAAAAAATGGCACAGTAACACTCAATCATATTTTATAAATCGTTAAAATAACTTCAAAATACAGATATCATATTTCAGACCACTTTAAACATTACTTTCCCCAGAGAAAAAGAAGAATAAGAACAAATAATTAGACTCTGTAATTGGTTTGGACGGACCATGTCAATAAATAAAATGAGAAAATATCTACTACAGCACAATATTCCTAAGGTACATAATAAGTGCTCCTGGTGTATTTATGGGTGAAAATAATTGGGGGAAACCCATATTTTTCATATTTAAGATGTCTAAAGATTTCTAAAGGTTATAAAAGACACATCATATTTTCAACCAAGTAATAAGGAAAATTATGTCTGTCCCAATCTACTACATACATGGCCCCACTGTAAGTTTTTCTTCTATACACATATACGATAAGGTTGAAAATACGGTAAAGGAGCTATGCTGGCCTTTCGATCTACAAACAATCAAACAAATTTAACTAATTGATTAGCACACAAAAATTGTAGTATGTCAAAGCAAGGTATGGAGGAGGGGGGGAATGTAGCAGCAGAACCTACAGGTAGGTAAGGCTAAAGGATAACAAGGCCTATTATACTACTTCCCTGCCTTAGGTTATAAGGTTAAGCACATTACTAACCTTCAATGTCTGCCATGTAAATAACTTCGGTAGTTTATCAAATGTAATTACCATCTTGCATAACCTTAGTTTCAATAAATAGGGAACTGGGCAGTTGCTAACATCGGAGTATTATTCTAAACCATTAAACTCATCTAAGGAATAATCTGTTGGATATCTATTGGTTTTAAACTTACCTTTCATCAACAACGAGACAGGTGCATGATAAAATTGGCAGCAACCTCTCACCACATACCCTTTTACACCAGGTCAACTGACATGCGACTGACCAATAAGGGCCAGGGCCCGTGTTGTTGTCTGCTTGCTCAAATCCTTATCTTTCGGACATTCGATCACGAAAGCGTTTCATTTAAAGAGTTGTAGTGTGTCTCTTTTTATTATTATTATTATTATTATTATTATTATTATTATTATTATTATTATTATTATTATTATTATTATTATTATTATTATTATTATTGTCTAAGGAATAGGCATGTTCCTATGAAATTTACTCAAACTTCTATTACGCGCTATGCTAACCTCGAAAAATAGTCCCTTTCTTATCAAAGAGAGAACAAATAACTAAAACAATTTTTCAAAATAGTCAAAATTAAAAAGTCCCTATAATGATAATTTCCGTATTATATATCAATACTGATTTTATTACATTATCAATTGGTAGGTTTATGTACTACATTTCAATGGTTTACACATAAACAACGTTATTTTGGTATTGTATTGAATTAGTGTCAGTCAAATCCATTTTGTGGCTGTTAAAAAAGGCGTTTGGAATTTCTATGGATCTTATGGACACTTGCAAAATATCATACAGATAATTACACAAAGAATTGTCAATTTAAGAAGTAATAACTAAATTCAAGAAAAAGGCATAGGAGATATATTTACAATTAATTCTAACAGCTGTTAGAGTAATATTAAATAAAAGATATTTCAATCTTCTGTCAGATTATTCACGTGAGCTGTAATATTAAAAACAGAACAAGAACAACAAAAGAAACCTTGTAAGAAACATTCACTAAAGATGCGAAACCCTTCAGAAACCTCACCTTATTAAGGAACAAATTGAATTAATGGGTGAATGAATTGGAATGTGGGTCAGTGAAAAGGGACTCTCTCTCTCTCTCTCTCTCTCTCTCTCTCTCTCTCTCTCTCTCTCTCTCTCTCTCTCTCTCTCTCTCTAAAAATTGTTATGCGTTATGTTTGGGTCAAAATAAACCCATGCATGATTTTTTCAATTTGTTGCTGCAGTAATTACCTAATTTTGCCATGTATTATTATTATTATTATTATTATTATTATTATTATTATTATTATTATTATTATTATTATTATTATTATTATTATCTAAACAGTAAGCTACACCCCTAGTTGGAAAAGCAAGATGCTATAACACCAAGGAGTCCAACGGGAAAAAATAGCCCAGTGAAGAAAGGAAATAAATAAACTGCAAAAAGTAATGAACAATTAATATATATATATATATAGAGAGAGAGAGAGAGAGAGAGAGAGAGAGAGAGAGAGAGAGAGAGAATATTCTAAGAATTGTAACATTAAAATATATCTTTCATATACTAACTATGAAAACTTCCAAAAATACAAGAGGAAAAATAAGATAGAATAGTGTATCCTCAAGCAAGATAACTCTACCCCAAGACAGTGGAAGACCATGGTACAGAGGCTAATGGCACTACCCAAGACTAGAGAACAGTGGTTTGATTTTGAAGTGTAGGCTACTTCTCCTAGCTAGAGTCTCTTCTATCCTCACCAAGAGGAAAGTAACCACTGAACAATTACAGTGCAGTAGTTAACCCCTTGAGAGAAATATTGTTTGGTAATCTCAGTGTTGTCACGTGTATGAGGACAGAGGAGAATATATAAAGAATAGGCCAGACTATTTGATTTATGTGTAGGTAAAGGTAAAATGAACCGTAACCAGTTAGAAGGATCCAATGTAGTACCGTCTGGCCAGTTAAAGGACCCCATAACTCTCTAGCGGTAGTATCTCCTATTAATTAACGCTACCATACACTTTTCCAACCACACTCAACAAAATAATACCCCTTGAATTACAACACTCGTGCATATCTCCTTTACCTTTATATATTGAACAATATACGAACACACCCAGTCAACTGGCACCATTGACAACATAAAACACATATTAAACAATTGAATCAACCAATTCAGCACAGTCAACCCACTTCCTTTAACATCTATGCCCTCACACCATCCATACCAGGTGGTTTTTTTGCTCGCATCTCATCTCTCTCTCTCTCTCTCTCTCTCTCTCTCTCTCTCTCTCTCTCTCTCTCTCTCTCTCTCTCTCTCTCATCATTAGCACCTCAACACCTGCAACAACAGTTTTATATATCTACCTATCCTCCTCAACATTCAGCAACCTTTCAAAATACTCGGCCCACCTTTTTCTCACCTCATTTCCTTTCAATGACCTGCAACTTACTGAAGGCCTCAAAGGAAGGAATGTAACTTGTGACACGTTCTTTCATAGCTTAAGCTTAGATAAAGAGCTGAAAGCTTGTAAGCCAACCATTATTGATACAGTCAGGAAAAATTGACAAGTTCCCATACAGTTCTGTAACCTTTAAGAAAGAACAAATTATTCTGCTCTTGAGGGATACAACAATGATCATGTCCTTCTTTCTAATTGTCTTAATAAATGATAAAACTGTGGTATTGAGTACCCTGCATGATTCTGTAACATAATGAAAATGAGGATCGGAAACCCAGTGTAATAGAATACTATAATTCAACTAAAGGAAGAGGTAACAATCTTGATAAGCTTGTAGCAAAATGTCCACCAAGACCATTTGATAATATAGGTAATTGATATTTTAGCGTAAAATGCATTTGTCATTTGAGTGATGGTAGATTCTAACTGGAAAGCAAATGCTACCTTCAAAAGGAAAATCTTCCTTCAAGAACTTGATTTGCATTGGTTCAATCTCTGTAATCTCCAAGGGCTACTTTGCCAAGGACATCGAATACAAAGAGAGTTGTTAAAGCAGCAAGACCAGAGGGATGATCACCATTCTAAGTTTCGGGATAGAAATTATAAAAAATGTAGTTGCTATTTGTGTAAGAAAGTAAACTATCGGAAATTTGTTGTAAATACCAAAAAAGTACATGTAAGAATCATAGGGTAGTAAAATTTAAATGGGATAATTGCAACTACAGTAAAGTTGTAGCCTCAAGTGATGTAGCAATATTAAAATGTAATAAATGTAGCTAAACTCATAACCTTAATAAGGTAGGGTAAATGGCAGGGGTTGGTAAGGGCTCTGCATGACAGTCACTTTTATGCAGCAAACTCTAGCCATGTAAAGTTATCAAAGAATTACTTTGTATTAAGAATAACTGTCATTTCTTCATAATAGGTCAATTTTGACCCAAACATAAAAGACATTACTAATTTTAAACAGAGCAGAAGGGTTAATTTACATAAGGACAAATACACATGAAAGTTTTTGTGTCCCTTTTAAACTCCCTGAAGACTGCTTTGACCCTTTGTATCACTTCTATTTTCAGCTAGTGTATTGTCTCTAACTTTGCTAGGTGATTTAAAGTAAACAGAATTTTGCACTGAAGAAATGTTTTCAGTAGAACATAGCAATTATAAAGTAAGAGGGTATAAATAAGCATGAAGATTAAAAGTATGATGGAAAAGGACACAATTAAGGACATACGCCTGAAGCGTAGATTACAGAACAGAAAAGTGGAGTGAACTTCTTTCATTTCTAATCCCAGAGAGGGAAAAAAAATTATATATGAACATTCATAAAAATAATGAAGGCATTTATGTTATGATTCAAAGAGATTTAAATATATGCACTAAACACTGATTTGTTATTTGTGATATAAATTGCTGTTTAGCCCAATTATTATGCATCACACTTTTGATTTTCCAGTTTCCATGTTTTTCTTACTAAGGCATTCAATTAAAGGCATGGATGCCCACTTTGTAAGTTCAAAGCCTTCCAGGCTTATTGTATGTGAATATTCATCCAGTGATACTGCTAATGTATTAATAATCTTAATCATCCTCCTCATTGAAATGGCACTTTGCAAATACAAAATACGTAATTAGTTATAACCTTTGATAACACTCATAAATATTAATTTATAATTTGTGCATAAGCAGAAAATTGATTCTATACATTATCACTGTAGAAAAATAACATTTCTTAACAATATCTTTCTTAAATAGAATCTGTAGTTCAAAAGGGAAAATAAAAAGAAGTATTTAAACTGTAATACAAAGTGTGGGTATATAACACTATAATAGAAGAAAGAATAAATAAAAATTCTGACAGGCTTGAGAGGACACAGTTTACACGCTTGTTTGTTTCGCAGTCACCTCTTATCTGTGGGAATAAAGGGTCATACATATACCTTCTTATTATAGTCAAGCTCATCCACTTTTGAATGAATTATACACGAACCCCAAATAGTTCCATTGAAATAATTCAATAATAAACATTGCAATATATGTTTTATTTTGCTCCAATATGGTTACATCACAAAGCATACAATATCCGTATGTATATCAATCTTGCAATATGTAAATGTAACACTGTTATATACAATATCAAGATTACATTTAAAGAAATCCTATGCTGAGTTGAAATGAAACTGCATTTTCACAAGTAAATGGGTTACCTTTCCTAAACACACAACAGCAAAACCTTTTGTTTTTAAAGACAGTCATAGATTAACAATTGGAAATACAGTAACAGTTCAACTGAAATTTGTCAAAAAGAAAGAAAGAAGAGGAGCTACTAAGTTATTGCCAAGGGCATGACTCATGACAATATCTAAAAGTCTAAAAGTGATTAGATGACTAATACAGTATATGTTCAGTACCTGATCTTGGGAGAAGATATAAAGATTTGTTGGAAAAAAATGTAAAGCAAAAATGTTACAGTACATTAATACAAAGTAATTCCACTCTGAAGTCTAGTTAAGATTGGAAGTTATCAACTTATTGATGCTGTTAGATGTTATAATCTTAAAATATCTTTTTTTTTAATTGCATAAAAAAGTCAAAGGTCTGCAAACTAAAATACTGCAACATTTCAACAACTTAAGTTCTTGCAATAAATGTTATTCAACATTACAAAAAATGCACTGACAAACAGTATATGAGCAAAATCATATTTATGTTGATCAAAATTGTATTTTAGCAGAAATGCAATCCATAAAGACTTTTAAACTTCAATTAACACTGAAGCTGGATTAAGGGTTTAACAGAAGGCAACAAGTCATTAGCAAAGTCTCATAACAAATATCAAATACCTATACTGAGAAATACTATCATGTTACATATGTGGGTAACAAATCAAGATTGATAGATGGCATTCACGGTATCATGATAAAAATATCGATAAAAATATCATTGACCCATCAAGCTACCTGCTCATATTTGCAAATTACCTAAAACTATCCGGTCACCACAGTCATTAACTACTCTTAAAAGGCATAAGATGAATAAATCTCTTGCTGGATCCCTGATACTAAAGTTATCACAATGTCACCTCAAATATACAAAAGCTTCCCTACTTAATATCAATAACAGAGTTTTACAGTATAAGGAAATCGTGCCGTCAGCTACCTAAATTATTTACGCAAATTCCTCAAAGATGTTTTTGTCAGATTTTCCTTTAGGATAACTAGTTTTAAAGTGAATATAGTACAGTATAATCAATTATTGAGATTTCTCCTTTGTGTATAGTCACAAAAAAGTAAAATGAAGTTGCCTCAAGATTAGAAATGACTTTTCATGAAAATGTATTTACCCTCAAAATACGTCTTTCAAGTCTATAAAAGGTAAAACTTCACAACAATCATCTTGTTCAATTTGAAAATTCTCTTCCAACTCAAAAAATCACTCTGCCTATCAACATCATACTGCCTACCTTCCCAAGATATTGTCCTTCAGCTTATGTTAAAGATATGAAAGTTCTAATACAAAATCAAATCTAGCTAATAGGCAAATATTTTACTAATAGGTGAAAGAATTCATGCTCTAATATTAATAATCTGCATGAATTGTACTGGTAAAATCAAAACTTAATTCTGAAATACTGTATTACAGTTAAAAAAAAAAAAGGATTTTCCCTAGCTACACAAACCATCGTCTTTTAATAGGGATTTACTGCATTGATGTTTTGCTATGACCAGAATTAAGGAAATTGTGGGAGTCTAGTAACATTGTATGGTTGCCAGCATCCCACTTGTGCTGGGTAGGTGCGACTAAGACAACAACCGAGCATGAGGTCCCTGTGATCAATGAGTTGTGATCTTGACACTACTATTAGATGCTTGTCGTCCAAGTACCTTAGAAACCTTATTCCCATGGTGTGTGCCCATGAGGAAACCAAAGTGAACAGCCAAGTAACACTTGCAGTGTTGTGGACAGGGTGAAGCATAGCCCCTTAAACTGGAAAACTGTACTCTCTTTCTGAAAAGGAAATGCAAATACCTCCTTGATCTTGGATGGACAGGTACTTACAAGTACAGTAAGCATCCTTCAGGTCTATGGTTAGCAGGAAGTCATTCTTTCTGATGGCTTGAACTACTGTACTTGGTGTATCAGTCTTGAACCTCATATGGGGTACAAACCGATTCAAGCAGGAAAGGTCTATTTGACAGGGCTTCAGCCTCCTGTCAGTTTCCCTATCAGAAAGATGTTGCTGAAGAAACCTGTCTAAGACTTCCTCTATAATGTCCTTCCTGATCATTTGAGATATCTTTTCCTCCAGTAAGAGTTCTTTCTAGGATCCCTTCAAATAAAACGGCTGGATTGTCACAGTCCGACAGCTCAAAAATAGGAAGTGATACTTTGAGCGACATACTTCTATTGCCAAGGAATCTGCCTTGAAGAACTGCCACCTCATCCAACAAATTTACAGGCATTCCCCCACTGGTGGTAAGTTGGGGGACATGCCTTCCCTAACGGGAATCTCTGCCCCTTTGGTTAGAGGGATGTCCTCTGCAATGAAATTATTCTCAGGCTCAGGTAACAGCTTTTGTTGTGGTACCTGTTTGAGAGATGGTCTAAGGGCTTGGCAAGTTGTAAAACGAGAAGACGCTGCCCTTCTTAGAAAGACTGGCTTGTCTTTGCTCACTTTTCTACCACTGCTGTAACTTCCACGGTGGGAATTCCAAAACTTTGTCCACCATAATAATAGAAACCAACTTCAGAGGAAATCCCTTTGTCTTGTAAATATAACAAAAAGAATTCTAAAGAAATCTATTCAAATAGAGACCTTTCTTTACCAAGCAAGACATGTGCAAGCATATTGAAACAGTTTGGTGTTTAAAGCCTTTCATCACTACCTGTATTACACTATTTATCTGGATTACATTATATTGATAAAACAATAATTATCCAAAAGCTTATGTCAATATATGTGCCTGTACTGAGATAATTACATTTTCCTGGGATCTGAAAAATTAACATTCATCTTGCATAACATATAAACATATTTGGGTTTCCCAAATTTTGTTTTTACTGATGAAATTTGGACAAAAACCTATTAAGGAAAAACAGCAACTTTTTACAATAGATTTCCAAATAAATTAAGAACAACAAGAGTTTTAAAAGGCACTACAGTACTGCTTCTATAACAAAACTACGTATCATTATAATCTAAAATTCAAGATATTCACCAAGTTGAAATTGAAAAGCTTAAACAATGAATACTCTCACAAGAAAGCATATGGCTACAAAAACCCATCCAGTCAACTCTGGCCGCATTGATAACTAAATTAATTATTTTGAAAATATGTGACTATCAGAAAGTTCTTTTCTTTTATGAATTTATTTCTCAATAAGTGATTTAACATTATATTTTTTTGAATAATGGATTTGTATGCTTTACAGAGTACAATGTTTTAAGGCAAGGCAGAGATTATTACCAAAGCAAACCAAATATTAGATATATAACTCATTATGTTCAAAAGCATGTATTACACAACTCATTGTTTCCAATGATTAGTTGATCTTAACCCATCTGTGAGAGGGGGAGAAAAAGAGAAAGAGAATTGAAGGACAGTCTATGGACCTAATTACATTCAGATACTGTACCACTGATCTGAAACAAATTAAAAAGAAAGGTAAATTGTAATAAAGTTGCTGATATTGTAACAAGTCAAATGATACATTCATCCTAACCTCTATTGTTTCTTGCATGATCATCTGTAGAACCCTCCAGTATTTGGTTTTTTCTTGCACCTCCAAGACCTATTTCAAATTACCATGTGTTCTTATAGTATTCCACACAATCAACTAAATTTAGCATTAATCAAATGATAATTCATTACACAGAGTATTTGTGAGACTTAATATCTGTAAGTGATCCATTTTATACATGAAGGATTCCCTAATGGAGAGATCTTACCGATAGTGTTCAATGCACGGCACTCTGTATATTGTACTAAACGTTCTTTGCAGCAGAATCCAGTACTTTCCCCAACCGCACTCATTTCTACATACAATATATATTCTATTTTTACCTAGTTTTCACATTCTTAGACTGCACTTTGCCTCAATTTTGACGTTTTATTTGAAAAGAAATCTTTCAGGGAAGCCCTAATATTTAAAAATAAGACACAGTAGTCACACCTTTGTTTTATCCTTGACATGCCAAACACAAAAATTGTCATAAATTCTCACTTTCTTAAAATCTAACCTCCATTGACCGCCTTCATCCCACACACACACTTCATGGAATATTGATAAAGTTAATACTACGGGTCTTGCAGCTGAATTTATATCAATATGGACTTATTTCACAGTAATACTAGGATATTTACAAGGATAGAGAAACCCTTATAGACTTTACAGCAAAATCTCACACATTTTTAGATCAATTAAGATATGGCAAAAGTTAACAATGATGCACTTGCTGGCTTTGACAAACGATAAGGGCTGGTGTACGTGGGACGTAAAATACTTTCAAAGCAGACCATTAAAAAATATTTTTACATTGCAAATAAAATAAAATACAAATATTTAAACACAATCTCTCCTAAATTCATTTCTCACAAATGTATCAATGCTTGTAAATATCATGATAGCTTCATTATTACCTAAGACTACCCTTGAAATACTGTAGTGTGTATTTTTCAAGGCCAGTGAAAAGGTAAGTTATATATAATCAGTTTGCAAATAATGTGCTTCTTAATATGTCTCCATAAAATATACATAGAATAACTCAATATAAAGGATTTCTTATCTGCCTTTCAATTTTTTATATACAATTTTGTATATTTTCCACTCCAAAAGAATCTACTTTCTCATGATCTAAGGAATTTCAAAGATTACTCCAGCATTCATGCATATATAACTGAAGCCTATTTACTATAGTATATTCTATAAAGGGAGATTTACTGCAAAATAGTTCATGTGAACAGGACGTCTATTATCATAAGCTTTATACAGGAAGAATATCCTAGTTTCCACTAAGTTAAAAAGCTTAGACTGCAATTTGCTTGAATCTTTCTTTACCTCATTCATGTAAAAAGGATATTAAGCACATACTGTACATAAGTTTTTCTCTCTTCTTTTGGGAATAACCCTAAAAATCACAACCAAGCATCACTCTCAAGAATTTGCATAGCTTTCACTTGCTACAAGTGAAAAATTGCCATTACCAAAATGTTCAATTTCTCTTAGAATACTGATAAACTTAAAACTACGCAACTTCCGTGCAAGTAAAATGACTACTACCAATCTCCAACTAGAATAAATGTAAATTATCAAGCCTTTTAAAATTCAGAAACCAATGAGAGTAATTTTCCTACCAATTTCATGATTCCAGTTGAGAAATTAATTGCTTCACACTGCCATCCAATCACAAACTTGATAAGATAGTGAAAAAATCTATATTCAAAACAAAGATCAACATTATATACCTTGTAATAGAGCAACTAGAGAGTTTTGGATATAAAGATTAGACAGTGCCTGATCTAACATATTTCTTTAGTATAGGGTTAGCACCTACAGTGCGCCTTACAAGGAACTGCATAAGCGGTGCTATAGGTTTCTTGCAGCATCCCTTCGACCCCCAGATGCAATGCTTTCCAAATTTTTCTCTTTTTCCTTTTTTACTTCAATTGATCATCTTCCTCTTAAAAACAAATCCATAGAAAAAGACAAAAATAATCAAGGATATTCAAATGATCATTATCTTCTATAAGCTAATTAGTTTTGCATATATCATGCCCATAAGTGCTGTACTTCTTCTCTTATTCCAGAAAAAGCCATCAAAAGTGCTGCTATGTACATACTGTACATCTTGAGCTGTGAATAATCAATGTAATCTTACTTGAAGTTAAGGTTCACTTTACGGATAAAAGTTAGCTATGGATACCGCACATGTCCAATTTCATACACACATCTACTGTGCATATACAGTACTGTAAATTATAAAATACAAATGCTATTTTAATGAACATTAATATTTCTTGTAAAGAAACATCATGAAAGATTGACTAAGCATAAAATAAGACAAAATAAAGTTTGCTTTTATGTACAGAGGAATTACATAATTTACAAGAGTTCACTTTTTTAAAAGGTCTTCTATTAGATGCTCATTGGCCCTAAATTATCAATTCTTAATTACGCATAATTTGCTTAATCTGACAAATAAGTATTTATGGAAATCTTAGATTCAGTAATGACTCTTATTCTTATATTTAAAAAATAAAATACAAATGCGCAAGAATATAATCAAGGTTTCTTATAATCAAACACTAACAAGGAAAGTCAAGTACTTAAAATTAAATTATAAAAAAAAATCAACCAAATAATTAGTTCATTTCTCAAAAATATGTTTTGGCAATGCTTGGAAAATTATGGCCCCTGTAACTTGACTCCACATCACTAACCAACAGTGTCAAAATCCTTCTTGAACAGCTCTAGTTTATGAAGGGCTTTCAGTTTTGTTGATATATGATGTACAGTTTCAGAAAGGAAAAAAAAAATCCAAACATAAAAAACATGTAAACGGGTGGACGGAAGCACACAAACACAGACAGGTTGAAGAGCACATGCAACATCATAACAAAGATCAAAAGGTTCAATGTCATAAAGTAAAAATTGGTGTTACTTCACGACATGAACAATTTTCCTTGCAGCAATAAGCATCTACTGAGAACAATATATAAGGTTCTCTATAATGTATTCTTGCAAAATTTCTTGAGAGTTAACCCCAGAAGTACAGAACAGTTGAAAACAGCACCAAGGAATTTATAATGTAAAATTGCACGATGCTGGAACAAAGATGTGAAGGTTAATATGAATGGTAAAAGTATGGTGGTCAATTCCAGGATAATATGGATCCAGATAAAATTTACACTATAATATTCAGTTGTAACAAATCTATACTTTGCATTTACAAGGCAAATACTACATTACAGTGAACCCTCGCTACTTCGCGGTTCGACCATCGCGGATTTTTTCCATAACCCATATGGTATGTAGGTATGTATATGTGTATACATACATATATATATATATATATATATATATATACGTATATATATATATATATATATATATATATATATATATATATATATATATAATATATATATATATATATACACACACACACACACACACACACACATATATATATATATATATATATATATTTATATATTTATATATATATATATATATATATATATATATATATATATATCTAAAGTAGGAAGATGTGATGTAGTTCTAAGGGAAAAGTATGGGAAATATGTCTGGGTAATAAGCAAAGCTCTACCTCCAGTTTGTTTCTTCATTATGATCAGAGATAAACGTAAACAAAACATTGGTTGCCATTTTTTATCGTGCTTTTTAGCGTGTTTAGGAAACGCATGATATAAAATCGCCTTTAATATTTGTGCCTGTTTTAGTTTAGGGTACTGTAGTACATGCATTAAGTGTTCTGTACATTAAAGGGTAGTTTGTTAACAGTACTACGTACAAGGGAAGGTTTTAAAAGTCTGAATATACATGTTGAATAAATAGGTAAATATGGTGTCACTACTTCGCGGATTTTCACCTATCGCGGCCGGGTCTGGAACCTATCTACCGCGATAAACGAGGGTTCACTGTAATTAAAATAGGTTACATGAAAAATAAAAGATGTTACATACTTTGATGTATTATATTAAAAAAAATCTTTTACTCATATTTCAGTAATGATATGATACACCAGTATATGAGAATGGACTAGGAGCTGAAATTAGGATAAATTCTCTTGAGATATTTCCTCCCAAACTGATGCAATTTTGGCTTATAAATACATTTAAGAATTTCATGTTCTTTTATAATGAACTTGACATCAGGTAAGAATTAAAGATGATTGGTGTAATGTTCCCTTTATTTGGCCAATTATGACACTTATGTAAGCAAAATATTAACAGAGACTTGCAAGCGCATGATGTTAATCACTGTTTTCAAGTATTAATCACAGCTTTTATTAATATCAAACATCATTTGAGAACCAAGAGAAAAAACCTTAAAGTTCTGACCCACGCAAATAATCAAACAAAATCTTCTGGATAATATGTATATACTACATCAATTCTGTGGTACATGACTACAGTAATACACTAAATAAACTTTGCAGTAATACACAGTACTACAAACTGAAAACAATAAGGAATGATTACTAAGTCATCTGCATTTATTACCAAATTAAGAGAGTAAACCTTCACAGGGTCAGTTAGTTTTATTCACTCAAGTTTTACAACATACACAAAATGAGAGAGAGAGAGAGAGAGAGAGAGAGAGAGAGAGAGAGAGAGAGAGAGAGAGAGAGAGAGAGAGAGAGAGAGAGAGAGAGAGAGACCAGGTACACTACATAAAGATCAGGAGACACCATCCAGGCAATTGTTGAATCGGATAATTTCTTTTCCAAAAAACACTAATAGTCTTAGCTAAAGTAGCAACTGCACGCTACTGTACATTCAGCATTTCATTACAACATCAAACAATGACACAAAATTAAGACCAAGGACAGCAATGTAATTTGTATCACTGTACAATACACACTGTACAACAATTGGAAAATATATAAAAAATTCCATCAATCAAAGTAGTTCTGCCTTATCAAGTAAAATGTTTTATTAACATATATACAATTTACCCCTTTAGTTACCTTTCAGTTTCATTAAAGAAAAATAAATTACCTATACAGTACAGATGTTAAAATAGAGTGAAAGCACAACAACATTCTAAATTAAACACAAAGGACACATTCTTCATTCACTCATAAAAACCTCTCACATGAACAACAAGTAAGACCTCTCACACACAAGACTGACCCTATTGTGACACAATCAACAATTCTTATATCTATTTATGGTATCATTATATATAAAAACTAAAGGAAACAAAAAATATAGTCAAGATTATGAAATAATGATAAACCTATCACAATATTTACAGTTGCACTCCATTTCTGGTAACATACAATGCCAAGAGATGTTCGTAGACAAGTTCAAACATACAGAATAGTCTCAGCAGTTAAAGTTGTCAACTAGGAGATCTAGCTCAGTGTCCTTCAGTTGCTGGCCCAGATGATCAATCCAACAATGAGAGCAATCATAAGAAAAGTGAGTGTGAGGAGGATGACCTTTCGCCTTGATTTATCCTGAAATAATGTTGGACTCTGTAAGTTACAGTGCCTCTCATAATATGCTTTATACGCTATGTCCCTGATTAACTCGTCAATAAGTACCAAAATTACCAGATGAACAAGGAAAATTAAAAATTGTTTCAGTTTCCAGTGTCAGAGAGAGATACGCATATGCATAAAAATGAAGGTAAATTATCTGGCATCAACCACATATTCTTTACATCAAACTCACAAAAAAATAAATCTTTATCTTTTACTTACCTAATTAATCCTTAGCACTCCAGATAATCAGCCCAAGTACAATGCTCAAGATAATTGCACCAGTAACAATGATGCAGATCTTCTTTCTACGTGATTTATTCTACAATACAAAGAAATAAAAGGAATAAAAGAAACAAATATTACGAGGCTAACCAAAAGTCACTGCATTCTAGCGCACAGGATATAAATGCTAAAAAGTAATGGATGAATTTCATGCTTACAATGCAGTTATTAATCCAGGATCTGACTATGGTTCTGTAGGAAAGTTTGAGTAGTAAAAATGTTTTCTCAGAAATGTTTAGTATGTGTCTTAGTGAGGACTTCTGACTTGGATGGACATCGATCATCAAGTACAGTAGGTTTATCTGCTATGACATCATTAATAAGGAGGGCGGTACGATCAGAAAACCTGTCATATCTCTGGTGATATTTCAACAATTTCCTTAGAAATTGGGTCAGTTAGTATGTTTTGGGTAAATAATGCATTTATAACTCTGTCTTGACCATCTATTCTATTCATATACATATGCAATGAATTAATTCTTCTCAATACAGTATTGTACAAAAAGTGATATACGATTATAAAAAAATATCCACATATAGAGATTACTTTACAGACATGTGCATATATGTTAGCATAATAGGTCATTCAAAGTTCCATCAGATGGCTTTTTAATTATACAAAAAAGCATATTTACTTGGAGAGATGGTTTTACAGACGTATATTTTATCAAATAAAGAGTTTTTTGAGTTATTTAAAACCCCTGTATAATAATAAACAAAATATTTAGAAAATAGTAATTATTTCACATATGTATTTGTTTTAAAAAAAATTCTTTTGGTTTCAGAACCACTTACAATTATTACATACCAAAATATTTATAAAATACAGAGTAGTGATTGTTTCACAGACGTGCATGTGTTATCAAAAAGGGTGTTGCAAGTTGTATCAGACCCTTTTGCAGTCCTGCACTTATAAAGAGAGCAACAGGTAACTCCATTTTCCCTTCACATACAGTACATGTGCATGTGGCACATTTCATACAGCTACATGTCCCAATAGTCACTTGGACGTTTCTGTAAATTGGCTTGTGCTACAAAGTCATTTTCTTTCAATTTAAAAACAAATTGACATTGATCAAATTGAATAAACATGTTTCCAATACAGTGATGTTGACAAGATGTATAAAAATATGACATCAACATTTGGCAACTATGCAAATTTTATATGCCAATGTCTTTTCCATGATTGTACAACCTTAATCCAAAGATTTGCAAGGTGATCCTTTTTCTAATAATTTTACTAAGTATTCTTCTGCAGGCTGGAGGCTTTGGCTACATCTTCTGGATTATGCGGCTCTCCAAAATGTTCAAAATACTTCTTGATACAATATCAAAAGCTGCTGCTTGGTTCGAGTTTTACTTGTGTAACCTAATCCAGTACAGTAATGCACGGATGGCAGGAAGCAAAGAGCATGTTTTGAATCATGTTTTTATGTATAACATGAACAGGCAAAAGCCCTGTAGAATGGCTAACTCCAGTACGAACCCATATTCCTCGTACACCAAGTTGAGGAGAAGCCAGTAAAACAAAGCTAATACACTATATCAGTATCAGCACTAAAAAAAAACATTATTAAAAAGCCATGTTTTGCATAAATCATTCTAATTAGTTTCCTCAACTGACAACCATGTTATTTATCAGTTCTTTACTTGCCTACCATTTTACACTGATGTACAGTTAAATGTTATCTTCTCTTCATTATAAGAAAAAAAAATACTGAGTGTGGTTAGTAACACATGGAGTCTAGAAGATAAATTCTAGTACCACTAGCTTGTTTCTCAATGAGCCCAAGAACTGTTAAGATGAATAGGCTATGTCACCTCTTCTGAAATGTGACTATCGATAACCATTCCTGCGGTGTTCCTTTTTTAGTCTCTCAGGTTGTTTTGGCGACAACTGTTAAAAACATAATCAACTAATTCTGTCACAATCCTATTGAGAAGAGTTGATGCATTATTACTTACCAAAAACATACTAAATGACCCAATTTCAAAGGAAATTGTTAAAATATCACCAGGGATAAGATAGGTTCCCTGATCAGCTGCCATTATTGATGACGTCATGGCAGGTAAACCTACTGTACTTGATGACAGATGTCCACCAAAGTCGGAAATCCGTACTGTGACACACAACATACACTTCTGATAAAAAATTCCCACTACTCAAACTTTCCAACTGAACCATAGTCAGATACAGGACTAATTATTTTCTAAGTGCCATAAAAAAAGAAAACAAAGACACTCTAATAAGTAGCATGGTAATAAATTACATAGGATAAAAACGTCCTGAGACAAGTTCTTTTTATACCAAGGACAACATTCTCAGCTTCACTTTGAAGGGACTAAACAACACTATGCATACATCTATGCCAATGCAACTCATAAATACACAGGAGAGGCCTTCAATAAGCAGACACAAGAAGAAAGGGATAACCTATTGAAGTCTTTTGTTATCACTCCAACATGAAAAAATACAGTACTGTACAGTTTTAGCATATACAGTATACTGTAATGCAAAACTCACTTTGAACTTTTCATGATCAGTATTTCTAACAAAACATACAAATAAAGTATATATTTCTATTCATTAATGCTTTTGGCTTTGTAGTTTGGTTAAACTACTTACTAACAACATTCATTCAATTTGATACACATAATAATGGACCGTACTGTACACAATCTTCAATTATTTCATAGAACAGACATTCATCTGAAGTGGGTGTCACATATTAAATTAAATTATTTTAAAGCTTACTAAAGGAAAGTGAATGGAGTAATAGGTTCATCTAGAAAACTATATTATGTGTGAATTTTTTTTTACCAAAAGCTATGAGGATACCTTAGACTTTATTCTATTATACTATACTGTTGTGTATATTTCAAAAAGTTATGATTACCTAAATATTAATAGATAAGCATTTGATTTATGCAAACAACCTTATAAAATGGAAGTTGAAAAGTTTCAATATACAGTACCGTATAGTCAGACCTTACCATTTGTGGTTTGGTTTTACAGAGCTGATTAATCGCTGGGGAACAGTATCGACAATATCTAGGTAATAAATTTGGTGATTTGTGGGTTTTTTCGTAGAATCGATTGCTGTGTTTCCTATTTGACACATGGAATGGTTCCAGTAGTCGTTTCACTTGCCTACCCCATGGCTCACTACCCTCACTCTACTTAAGTCTTGCAGTAACCTCCATAGCATCAGCATCTCAATTGCATAGTATTTTTTTCGCTCCAAGTGCTGAACTTTTGCCATGGTCCATAAAAAATTATCATTCTACATGTAAAGAAGCTCACCATCAAACTCCACCCTACATCAAATCCAGTGAGGAGTCATTGTCATGGAGGGAATTATTGATTAGAATAAAAAAGATCAAAACAAGTCCTGAATTGGCCACAGTGAGAGAGAGAGAGAGAGAGAGAGAGAGAGAGAGAGAGAGAGAGAGAGAGAGAGAGAGAGAGAGAGAGAGAGTGTGTGTGTGTGTGTGTGTGTGTGTGTGTGTGTGTGTGTGTGTGTGTGTGTGTGTGTGTGTGTGTGTGTGTGTGTGTGTGTGTGTGTGTGTGTGTGTTTTACAAGGATTTTGGATGTCTCAAAGACTTTTTAGTCCATCCGTGGAGACTTCATTGGCTTTTTGGTAGAGTGATTTAGTACTGTATAAGCATTTAGAAAGTTTTTACAATCTTGTCTAACTTATTCTTGAACTCATTTAATGTGTTACTGTTTAGTACATCCACTGGAAGTGCGCATACGTGCACACACACATGCACACACGCACAGGCGCGCGCACACACAGATTGTGTGCATGTACACGTCAAGTTTAGCTAACGAGGATAATTACTGAGAAAAAATAATAATCAATTTAGGTCATAATTTATAAACTAATTTTTTTTAAATAAAAATTGTTCATTATCTAGATACCAATTTCATCCTTTTTTTACTGCTTCATGTAGTTTTATTTAGATATATATATATATATATATATATATATATATATATATATATATATGTATATTTTCTTAATCTATTACACTCAAGATTCAACATACTGTACTACTACAGACTCTAGCTTCCATCAAGAAAAGGGGATACATTAATTACTTTATCTAAATCTGCAAAAATGAAGAAGAGTTTAACCTATATGAAAAAATATATGAAACATATGAAGGTATGTCCTGTAACTTTGGTATCCTTATTCTAATTAAAGTGGTTAAAGAAAGGTATGATATAAATATCAGTACTATTCTGTTTACTAACATTTCCGCACTTATTATTGGCCATCATATACCCAATTCATAATATGAAACTTTCCATACAAACCCATTACTTTTATTTAAGCCTTTCAGGCACCATGCACCAAAAATCCGACACTTCCATAGAAGAAATCAGAAGGGGAGGAAGAAGCGCCCCTAATGGTAGATGGTAAACTTACCTGTGATTCCCCCAGTTTTACAACAATTATTGTTTCCCTTCTTCATAAACAGTCAGGAGCAATGGACACTAGGAAATCTTGCAAGATGAACTCTCCCAAGTTCTATTTTTGCTCGCAGTGGTTAGCATTTGTATTTTTTATCAACAGGAAGAGGAAGAGATATCTCTCAAGTCAACAACTGGAGATAAAATGAGTTGGTGATGTCTATCCTTGCCCATAGCCAAACCTAATTCTAGTGGAGGCTAATATACAGAAGTTATGAAGGTTGTTGCAGGAGATTGGCCCAGAACTATAGGTTACTAATACCTTCTAAAATGAGTACTGCTTCCCCTCTCTTATAATAGACACCTCTCAACTCTTCAGACAGCCAGTAGCATGTAAGACTTACATTATATTTTTGTGTATACGACGACCTTTAGATGAGACAAGGTTGAAAATTAAGGCAAATTTTAAGGAATTTACCTCATATCTGTAGTATAAGGGAACTGGTGTGTATGAGCTAGCTTTTGAAGCCACAGGTACCTTATCAATTACTGTATTGGTTATGTAAAGATGATGTTATTACAAATGTCTTTTACTTACTGTATCCTTAGAAATTAAAGATAAATCCAATAAAAGCAATTCTATATCATGTTTTTCCTAATCATACTGACTAAAATGGCAACCACTGTCTAATCCTCCTGGAATGCCTTTAAGGGTACTGACAAGAAGGTAGAGAACTACTCAGATTCCTCATTAAGGCTGTTACTGCTGTAGAGTCCATAATATCTAAGCACAACTAGCAGAAGACAAATGCTGTAATAGACAAGAGTATCCTTAGGGATATTCTTCCATTTCCTTGCAGATGACACTGACAAGCATAAGCAAAGTCAATCTGATAAACAAAATAGGCTTTAAAAATGGAACATACTTAAGACTCCTGAAGATTGTGTTGGTTGCCCTCAAAACCAACAGTTGACAGTTTGTTACTAGGATGAACTCACCAATATCTCTAGCCAATCTTCAAAGCAATGTAGCTTATGACTGGTTTTACTAAGAATAGATATTATTGCTCAGGTAAAATTGGATTACATTTTTTAATTTAAGTCACATGGCTTGGTACTGTGACCTAAAAGGCTATTCAGTGTCTAGATGCAAGTGGATGGGGGGAGAAACCCCACAATTTCAAAATGAAGTTGAAGTTGAGAAATTGTAGCAAGATGGAAGAAAGGAAGCAGGAATGGAAGTAGGTTGATCCTGAGGGCCAATAGTATGCCAGTACTGAGCACCCAGTTATTCTATAATGCAATACTTTTTGTGTGTGCTTGGTTCCTGGAAGGAGTAAAAACTGTTTATCATAAATAATTGCCTATCAGGAAGCTTTTAAGATCAGTCAAGCTGTCAACCATGGCATTAGCTGTTGGGATGTTGAACTCTGACAACTGTCTTGACTAGGACTCCATCTTAAGCTTTGTCATTGACACTATTCTGTGTTTACTAAAGCTGAAAATTCATTAACCCAAGAAATTACCTCATGATGAACCTTCATCTAGCACAGAAATGGAACCTTAGTGCAATCACCATCAGCAAAGTAGCTGACAAGGTGAAGCTCTTCCCCATAAACATCAAATCACTCTTTCATCAAAGGCACCAGGTTTCTTTGTCTTTAAAGAGGTTTCTTCTCCAAGGAGGAAAAATACTTGATAACATCAAAGATAAAACCCTAATTTTCTTGTCACTCCATGAAGATGCTGATTTTCATGGAGAAAAGACAATGAAATCTCCCTTAAGAAAAGAGAAAATAATCCTACATCAGCCACTGCCTTCTTTGTTACCATCTCTGATACTGGAAGACAACCTCTTGACCTAAAGTATCCTTCGCTTTTGCAGAGCAATGAAAAGGAAGATCTATAAAAATTTTGATGGAAAAGTGCTCACTTGTCTAAACCCTGTTATTGGAGTGGATCTTGATGTCCTTACAAGAATAAGGATCTGCAATGGTCACATTAATACAGAAGCATAGCGAGAGCTGGAATAAGTTTCTCTGATAGCTGAAACTAGTTGTTGGAGTACAGCTTGATGATGAAGCAGCAACATGAGCCTGACTCATAGAGATTCATGACCTGAAACAAGTGCTTGATAGGTATTAAAAAAGCAGCTTTAAATTGGCAAGGATATGGCAAGAGGCAGGAGTGTGGTCTTGTAAAAAAGTAAAGCAACAAGAAGCAGGAACCCAATGAAACCCTGTATCATGACTGCGACTGGAACAAAGTTTTTTGCTGGAGCAAGACTGAGCTAACCCATTACTATTGTGAAGCAGATGACAATTGTGCAATTGAAATCAAAAGACTTATAGCAAGCATGCCTGGTACACAAGAATGGCAGTAAAATAAAAGACAATAACAAACAAAGGAAGCACATGAACAGACCAAAGAGCGTAAATTCAGTGACCGAAGCTTCGATTATCATTAGGATAAGAAAAGGAACCATAGGCAATGGCAAACTTCTGTGATGAAGAGTACACTTGTTTCTCTTCTTGTCACTAGGTAGACAAAAAGAGGTGTCAAGGGAGTCTCAAACAGAAGGAAACGTATTTTCATTGTCATGTACTCCAGCAAAAGAATTAAGGACTACATCACTGCAATTGCCATAGACATAAAAGGACAGTTATATTAAATGCATAGTACACTGATGCTAAAAAAAATTATCCAACACAGGAGACCTCTTGACATACTCTGAATTATTTCCCGATGAAATTACATTTTCCATAATAGGATACGATCTCTGACCTATGTGAAAAACCTGACTACTGAAAACAATACATCAAATGGTCTATCACTCTACCATGGTACTTCCCCCAATTTTGGAGGTAGCAGGAGCATAACAACAATTAGAATAGCGCCAACATATCCATGCGTGTTGTAAGAAGCGATTAAAAAGAACAGGACACGGGGATGCGGAATCCCCTCTCCTGTAAAATTACTTCCTGTGCAATATCAAAGACCCCAAAAGGTAGGGATAGTTATCAAATCTTGGTATGATAAAATCAGAGCTTACTAAGAAGGCCTACTGTATATACCTCACAGAGGCATAATACATGTAATTACAATAAAATAAAAATATAAATATATATAAATCATAAATCAAAGAAATGAAACTATGATGGAGATGGTTTGGGGATGCTCTTTGAACTCCACAAGAGTTAGTTCACCAAACATTTAACTGGGCTTCAGAAGGTACTAGAAGAGTTGGAAGACCCAGGTCTACATGGCTGAGGACAACGAAGGGTGAAATCAGAGATGATGAATGGAGAAGTATTGAATTAAAAGCTCAAGATAGAGACGACTGGCAAAATCTAATCGAGGCCCTTTGCGTCAATAGGCATAGAAGGAGATGATGATGATGAAATCATACAAAGCAATTCTGCTACAAATAAAAAATACTTGCAAACTACCATAACACACTACTTTGCAATGTAAGACAAATAATACTTATTGATAGTCTACAAACTATATCAATGGAAAAATGGGAAACAATGCAAAAAGAAAAAAAGAAATTGAAGATAATAGATTCTATCAAAACATGATGAATTTGGATAAAATTTGTATTTTTCTTAACGATACAACGCCAAGTCCTTTACATAGGAGAGATAACAGCGATCAGGAATACAAGGCAGTTAAAATCTTATGAGTGTTAACTAGTAGTCGGCAGTTACTGGCTGATAGCAGGAAAGCATCACCACCCTTGCTCACCGAGTAGTCACTTTGTTTGCAGCTGGGACTTCTTAGGGGGTTGGTGATGGAAATATGAGTAAAGGAAAAATAAGAATTATCTCCAAATATGATATTTGTTCCAGTACAAATACAAAGCTCCTTTACAAAGGAGACTCATCCTTAGGTGGGAAGAATTTCATGTTCCAACCGGCTGGAAACTTATCCCGGGGTCCCTAAACTCGGACCCTTTAAGTGTCAAGAGTTTAAGTTCCTTACCCCTCGTGCACCAGTGGTGTGATTATATCAGCATGTCCATGGACCATGAAATAAAGGACACTTGAGCAGAAAGTTTCCGTGTTGCAATGATGAAGCATATGTATACTAATGGGTTTCCCTGATTCCAACCAAGTACCATATGTATCCTAATGGATTTGCCTGGTTACACCATGTGGCATGTGTATAGTACTGTAATGGATTTGCCTTATTACTACACAATCCTCCTTGTAAGGAGTGTGGGGAATGACACCGCTTCTATATCATATTATGGAATAGCTGCAGGCTGAGTGGGGCTTATTTGCAGACAAATCTATTCCAGCTAACTGTGTTTTTTATGCTGTGCCCTAAGAGAGGGGAAGATTAAAAGAAAAGGCCAGTCATTCTTTACTTCCATCCCAGAGTAACACGTAACCTTCGTCCTTGATCTGATGCTAATGGTCCTAGAAGAGGAGCTGAGGTAACTATAACACCTGCTCTGCAGCTACTACAGGCTCTAGAGAAAAGTGTCTTAGAGACCTGTCAGTCGATTCCCGTGAACGTAGTTTGACCTTTACACATGCCAGCCTGTAGTACCTGCGCCACAGGTTCTTTCCAAATGCTAGCATTATACTAACCTCTCTGACATCATGTGTTCCAACTCGAGCTCTAACTGGACTGGAAGGTGAGGGTGGCAAAAGGGTAAGGTCAGTGACCTCCCTTAGCTAAGAGGAGATTGTATTTCAGGTCAACTTCTTCTTGACTCTCCCAATGCTGACGGAAAGGTTTTGCAGTGGGGTAGGATTGCATGTGATTACCTAAGCGCGTTCACAAGACACCCAGGCAACTGCTCAGGATCATCTGTTACCTCTCTAAGGCTCGAGATCTGTCAAGATAAAAACCTGGAATCAGGAACTGACGGGTTCTGGAATTTGGCAATGAACTCAGAGATGAAGGAGAACAAGACCTGCCTCCATCCCCCGGTATGAGAGACATTAAAGAAAAGACCATGCAGCTTGCTAACTCGCTTAGCAGAGGCTAGGGCGAGCAAGAAGACTGTTTTCAGAGTGAAGTTCCTATCTGAGGCAACCCTCAACAGACTTTGACAATGTTACAGGTGGTGGTCACACCTCTAACGGAGGAGAGGCCTGCTCAAAACTCCGTATGAGCAGGTTGAAACATCGTCTCTTTTCAAGCTTACATACCTGGGTCAAGACTGAGCAATAGCCTTTCACTGCTGATTCTGAGCAGTTTTTCTTTTCAGCGATAAAGTAAAAAAATAACCTATTAATGGGATACAGGCTCCAGGGAAAAATAACCCTTCCATGACACCAATAACCGAAGCTGGCCCTCTTGACTTAATACACAGAGGTGGAAGACTTCCAGAGGTATCTTGACATCTCTTTCACAACTTTGCGTGAAAAGCCTTCTCTGAGAGGAGATGCTGGACAACTTCCCCGTGTGAAGCCGAAGTGATTTTATTGAGCTTGGCATATGGTTGGCACAACAGCTTGGGAAGAGGAGCCAACTCTCTTGGAATCTCTATCGGCATAAGTAGAAAGTATAGGTACTACTACTTGGGGCCATTTCACTGACACTAGAGTTATATTGAAGTTGAAAGTGGATCAAACGGATTTAAGTCACTCTTTATCTGGCAGAACGGAGGATAAGCATAAATATACATTGAGGCCGTCCCAGTGCATCCTTGAACACTGTTTCTGGGTCTGGCACTGGTGAGCAGTTAACAGAGTTTGTGGTTTAATGAGGCATGTCTGGGTTTTTCAGTATCAGGTGAGGAGGAGTTAGGCAGAGGTTGACAAGCTACCTTGTGAGTGCAATCAGGTGAGTGTGTACTCCTTCTGTAAGCTTGATGCCAACTCAGTGCTCAGCTGATCACAACTGCTTCAGGCTATGCGCTGGAGTATGCTCAGAAGAGCTAGGGCACTCAGGCGAGGGGACTTGCCCTTGCTTGCAATACTGCGCAAGGGGGCACTCTTGAGGTGCCCTTGCGTGGAATTGTTTGTGCTCAGGTGAAGGTGCATAGGTTTGTCTGCTTGCATCTTAGAAGACATGCTTATCAACTCTAAGGTCTTTGTAGAAGCACGTTTCCCATAGGAAGGGTGCTTAGGAAACAGCTCTTTTGACAGTCTCAGATAGTAAAAATCTCCATTAACAGATCTTTGGAAGGACCTTGCTATTCCAAGGAGAGCCACAACACACAAGGAGACATCCATCTGTAAACAAGATTCCCCAAGAGGTTGAGGCCCTCTCATTTCACTAAAGAAAATGGGAAAGTAGGTTTACCTTAAAGTTGAAGGGCCACCACTCTTTCCCAACTGGCTTCCAGAGGATGCCGATGGGGAAGGGTCAGAGGGCATCATACAAGGGGTCAAAGGAAGTATAAAGCATTTTTTTTACTTTGAGGATGACCCCTAAGGCAAAGAATCCCTTTTAGACTACTTCCTCCTCCTCCTGCCATACTCTACCCACCACCAGGGAGGGTGACCACTCTTGACACTCGGCACAAGGAGAGGCCTAACCGTAGAGTTTCCTATGTAGGCAGGCACAAGAGGTGAGGATCAGTCTCCTTTGAGCTCATATAGGTGCCACATTTACTATCCGACACCCCACAGGCGTTTCTGCACCTCCGCAGGCATTCCCACTGAAGAAACGCAGTCACTAATGTGCTGGAAACGTAAGAAAAAGAATTAGAAAAGTTTGCCATAATATTCCAGCCAGAGAGAATGTCTGTTCTCACTGACGGCTGCTATCAAAGTGACTACAGAAGTAAGTGAGCAATCAGGGGGCGAAGGTTCCCGGCTCCCAGTCGGTAACTACTGACCACTTGTTTACACCTAGTTATAAAATCTTAACTGCTGTGTATTCCAGCTTTGCTATTATCTCTCTTACATAAAGGAGGAAGGTAGTTATCTGTATGTAACAAATCTATGAGAGAGAGAGAGAGAGAGAGAGAGAGAGAGAGAGAGAGAGCCTTATTGCCTTATTTTTTGTTTGGGTTCCCCCAGGTCCCTCAGTGTGAGGCACCTCGTATATCCACCAGAGAGTTGCTAATACATCTTCCGGTGTATTTTGCATCTTCCAGTCTTGGATGGTCTGGGATGCATCTTAGGTATTTATCGAGCTGATTTTTAAACGCATCTACGCTCACTCCTGATATGTTTCTTAGATGAGCTGGCAGCACATTAAATAGTCGCTGCATTATCGATGCTGGTGCGTAGTGGATTAATGTCCTGTGTGCCTTTCTCAGTTTACCTGGAATGCTTTTTGGTACTATTAATCTACCTCGGCTTGCTCTTTCTGATACTTTAAGCTCCATGATGTTTTCAGCAATTCCTTCTATTTGCTTCCATGCTTGTATTATCATGTAGCGTTCTCTTCTCCTTTCTAGACTGTATAGTTTTAAAAATTGCAGTCTTTCCCAGTAATCAAGGTCCTTAACTTCTATTCTAGCAGTATAGGACCTTTGTACACTCTCTATTTGCGCAATATCCTTTTGGTAGTGTGGGTACCATATCACATTGCAGTACTCGAGTGTACTACGCACATAAGTTTTGTAAAGCATAATCATGTGTTCAGCTTTTCTTGTTTTAAAGTGTCTGAATAACATTCCCATTTTTGCTTTACATTTAGCCAACAGTGTTGCTATTTGGTCGTTGCATAACATATTCCTATTTAAAATTACACCAAGGTCTTTAATTGCTTCCTTGTTTGTGATTGTCTCATTATTAGGTCCCTTGTATGCATACACCATTCCTTCTCTGTTTCCATAATTTATTGATTCGAATTTATCGGAGTTAAATACCATCCTATTTATCTCTGCCCATTCATATATTTTGTTTAGATCTCTTTGTAGTGAGTTCCTATCTTCATCACAAGTAATTTCTCTACTTATTCTTGTGTCATCGGCGAAACTTCTCACTACGGAGTTTTCAACATCACAGTCTATGTCTGAGATCATAATAACAAATAGCAGTGCAGCTAATACCGTACCTTGGGGCACACCAGATATTACCTGGGCTTCATCTGATTTCTCATCATTTGCAACCACTATCTGTTTTCTGTTTTGCAGGAATTCTTTTACCCATTTTCCTATCTTTCCCACAATATTATGCTTTCTCATTTTTTTCTCCAATATGTTATGGTCTACCTTGTCAAAGGCTTTTGCAAAATCTAGATAGATCACATCTGTGTCTTTTTCATTTATCATATTATTGTATATGTTTTCATAGTGAGCTATCAGTTGGGTCTGTGTACTTTTTCCAGGTACGAAACCGTGTTGACCCATATTAAACAAATTATTTTTGACCAAATGGTTCATTATTTTCTTTTTTATTACCCTCTCATACACTTTCATAATATGTGATGTTAGACTAACAGGTCTATAATTGCTTGCCTCTAGTCTTGATCCACTTTTGAAGATAGGGGTTATATAAGCTAATTTATGTTTAACATATATCTCGCTCATATCTATACTCTGTCTTAGCAGTATTGCAAGTGGCTTCGCGATAGTGTTTGCAGTTTTTTTTAACAAAATCGCTGGAACTCCATCTGGTCCGGCTGCCGATCCATTTTTAATTTCGTTTATAGCCGTGACAATATCTGCTTCATTAATATCTATATCCGTTAGATATTCAACATTTTCTTCTCTCATTTCTGTTTCATTATTCTCATTCGCAATTCTTGGCGTGAACTCACTCTTATATTTTTCTGCTAATATGTTGCATATTTCCTTTTTTTCATTCGTTAGCCGTCCTTCAATTCTTAGAGGGCCTATTTCTATTCTCCTTTTATTCATCTTTTTTGCATAGGAGTAAAGTACTTTGGGGTTTCTTTTTATATTTTGAAGTGTCCTTTCTTCTAAGTCCCTTTTTTCATTTTCTTTCGACTGCATAATCTTTTGTTCTGCATTTTCTATCTTACATTTTATTTCCCTCATTTTCCACACACACACACAGAGAGAGAGAGAGAGAGAGAGGAGAGAGAGAGAGAGAGAGAGAGAGAGAGAGACTCACTAAAACACACTTAAACTACTCTTGTGACAACACAGTTTGAAACTTAACACTAAAGTTAGTCAACTGCATCTACAGAAAACTACTATCTATTGATGGAAACATACTAAAGCCAACTAACTGACTGTTGGTGGCAGGTTAACACCACAACTAGAACTAAAAGTACAAGTAAATTAACATAAAATGACAAAAGTGTGAACAATATTAAATATTACAAACAAAAAAGAATGAGATGAGCAACTTGATAAATGACAATTTCTCTCACAAAACTATGAGCAGAGAACTTCTTCCCAGACACAGAACATGACTGCGAACCATCATAGACTTAGTGCAATTTCTGTGCATGCACTAACCCACAAACAAGCAGTTCTGGTCTTCTTGTTTTTACTTTATGGAAGTGTCTGGATTTTTTGCTCACAATGCATTTAAGGCTAATGTATAAGTAAAGAGTTTTAATGAACATATGAAGATAAGTTTTTCTTGTTCCTAAACAGCCAAATACATTCTCCAAATAGATCCAAAATAAAATGTAAAATAAAGTTTGATGCTTTCATAAGAGTATAGAATAAAAAAAGACACTTACACATCAATATGGTATGCACACGATTTTATAAGAAAACTATAGACTAAAAGCAAATCATACAGATATGTGTAACAGGTAGCAATGATCTAGAATGCTTCAATATCAGCATTACTACATGAACTTCAAATGTAGCCATTTTACAAAACATAACACTACAGCTACGAAAAAAAACATGTCCCATATATCAAGCAGACACAAAGTAACACTAAAACTAAAATAAAGTCAAAATTATTGTAAATAAATATAAATACCTGATACTGCCTAGCCTGTGTAAGTTGAGTCGAGGCCTGCGACACGTGCACTTGCGCAGATTCTACATTTGCCTCGATTGAATCAATAACTTCACCTTGTTCATGCACCATGGTAGCCAAGTCCTTGAAAATCTGGTTCACGTCCATAATATCAGACTGAAAATGCATATTTTCTTCAATTAGTCCATTAGAAAGAAAACATTGCAGTAAATTCTCAACATTAGTGGAGCATTATATTTAAACAACACACAGTCAAATTCTCATTATTAATCAAATTATCAATGACATTGTAGTAATTTATAATAAACATCAATGTTGAAGTTAATGCTTGCGCATCTCTCTATCTTCCTTTTGATTTAGATAAAATAATAACCTATAAAAAGTTCTTAAGTAATATCCTTTAATATTGTGCGTCTGAGTTTTACAGTAGAGTATCTTTTCATTTCAAGTTTTTAACACTTATATTACCTCTAGCTGTCGAATTTGCCTTTCTCTTTCCTGAAGGTCTTGAAGTTCTTGCTCCTGTTCCATTTGAATCTGCATCTGTGATTGCGTCGAAGGAGCTTTCTTTTCCTCCAGGTCAAGGAGAGCTCCTCCTTGACCTGGTCCATCTGCAGAAATAAAAAAAGACATTCATTACTAGTTAATAAAGAAATCCCTGGTATATTTTCATCCAAGAGTCCTAACACACTAAAATATAGTTACAGATAGTCCAAATATATAACGTGATAATGTACAGGTAAAAAAGCAAGGATATCAATAACTTACCAAAGAAGTGAGCATCTGAGTCGGCCCGTGCTTTCTTGAGAGCCTCCTTTTCTTTGGAAGCTGCCTGTCTCTGAGCAGCTTGGAAGTCATTAAGAGCCTGTAAAAAAAATCCACAATGTTGACTTTACTATCTTAAAAATAATTCTATGATGTGCACTTATGACACAAATTTTGGTCAGATCGACAATGCTTCATGACCTCTATGTTAAAAGAGACCTCTATCTCACCTGTGTAAATTCTCTTGTAAGCCTCTCTGTCTGCATATGCCACGTTCGACTATCTTGGCCATGAGGTACGGTCAGAGATTTAAATTGACGTAATTCTACAGTTGTATCCTTCGCTAACCCATTAGTATAATGCTGTACTTGATGTCTGTAAAGTCAAGGAATTCAGTGATAAACTTTGAGCCCTTAAGAAATAAAACTGGGATGAACCAGATGATAAAACCTCTGTACTTTAAAAAGAGACATGAATAAAACACAATTTCCAATGATAAATCTCCTTAGTTTAAAAACAAACATGAACTAAGCTTAATTCCAGATAAAACTATGCATAAAGACTATTTAACATACTGTATAATCATACTATAAATTAGATTAATGCCTACAATTTAGAAGCACAGAATTTAAAAATACAACATATCACAAGTTATTCATATTTTTCCTAATTATAAAAACCTGAGTTAGGGGTATGATTCAAGTGTAGCTGGTACTTGGCTGTTAAAATTTATAATGGTGTCGGTAATAACTGGCAGGTGGCAAGGAAGCTCCGGCCCCTCGTCAGCATATTGAATATGGCCCTTTGATCTTCACTAAGGATTTGTGGGGTGGGAACGTGAAAGATTGAGGTTTGTATGGTTAGGAAAAATACAAATTACTTTAAATATTTGTGATTTATTCCTGCGCGAATTTGTCTAGACGACTGACGCAGTCGCCTGATGGGATGACTCTTGCTGAACACTGAACACTAAAAAACAATGACAAACAAAAAAATCATAAGAAACAATAAAGGTTGGAGCCACTGCCAATCAAAATCCAATAAGTACAAGCTTCGTCTTAGTACTGTATCTTATTCTCCTCTAATGCAAAATTTACTATTTCATTGCTCAAGCACGTTAGGAGCAATAGAACTAGTCTCCAACAATGCTGTACTAGTGATAAAACAAAATTCCCGTACCAAAATTACTTTTTAACTCAAGTAGCTCATACAGTATAAGTACTTACAATTGGGCTCTTAATTGTTGATTATCTTGGTCGGTCCCGAGTTGATTGACTAACTGTTGCATAGATTTAACTGAAAATAAACAATACAGTATATTAATAATAGCTCATATAAATTTTGCAAATTTCCAAAGTGGCAAGATAATTTCTTTTAGTTTAATTGACTGCAAGATCTCAAAAAGGGCAAATCACCCAAAAAATATGTGCAGTGTCCATAGCAAAAGACAGACATGAAACAAATAACTGGTGATCTATATACTGTATTTAAAAAAAGTACACTTAAAAAGAAAAGTTATGATGATATGTTAATCTAAAAGTACTGTACTAGCATAGCAATTTTAACATTTGGTAGATTATAAAGGTAATAAAAGATTCAGATAGAGATTATATATATGCATGTATGTATACATAAATACATACATAAATATAAAAATATATATATATATATATATATATATATATATATATATATATATATATATATATATATATATATATATATATATATATATATATATGTATATATATATGCATGTATGTATACATAAATACATACATAAAGATAAAATATATATATATAGATTTTAAAATTTACAGCAATATCTCAGATTTTCTAATCAATTTGTATTTTCCTAACCATTCAAACCTGAGACCTTTCATAGGAGTATAACTTCAGTGAACCTGGAGAAAGGCATTAAGCTTTTAGCAAGGTAGTAGTAAGTGACATCTGAATGTCATGCTGTATGCTCATCGCAATGATAAAGCCGAGGCTCATGAGTAGTCTAAGGGGCAAATCCTATCTGATACTTGGATAAGAGTATAGGAGGTTCCGCCTGAGAGGCCTGAGTGATCGAATGCCTGTCCTTGACTGAAGAGGATCCTTGCCGACAACCGCACGAGCATGATGCTGCACCTCTGAGCTTGAATGATTGCTGAGATCAAATTTGATAAACCTGTTCCAACTCCTAATGTGTGAAAGATTTGTAAGATCTTAACATCTGGGGAAAACTCGTGTCATGGATCGGTCTCTGAGTGCGGGAAGATCTATGTCGAGGTGAAGTATCATCCTGTAGAGAGATCTCAAGCAATAGTGTCATCGAAGCACTTCGGGAACGTCCCACAGAGGGGGAGGGTAGAGAGCGGTTGCATATGTCCTAACCGGTAGCACTCATGCCCAGTCTTGTAAGAGACCAATCGCTGTGCCTCATACCGTAAACCCCATCAGGTTTTAACTTTTGGTAAAACACTGCTCCATTCATGAAACCATACAGAGGCACTAGTTGAAGTCTCGAAAGACTGACAGATCGGTTGTCCTGAGCTTTGGTGATCTCTTCCTCCTCTTCTTGGAGGTGTGAGCAATGGGAAAGAACAGGTAATGGGAACAGGTGAACTGGTGACTTGAAGTTAACGATCAACCAAAGGACAAGTGTAAGATCCGATCATATGGTTCCTGATTCTGTGGTTCCGAATTCCGTGGTTCCTGATCACGTTTCCCAATGATGGCTACCAACCACATGATTCCCAATGATGGCTACCAACCGCATGATTCCCAATGATGGCTACCAAACGCATGATTCCCAATGATGGCTACCAACCGCATGATTCCCAATGATGGCTACCAACCGCATGATTCCCAATCACGGCTACAGATCGTATGGTTCCCCATTGTGGTACAAGGCTGATCTTATCGGAAACGATAATTATGGAGAAAAAGCGCAATGAACCTTGTCTACCTGGGAGTGAACAATCAAAAAGTTAATATTAAGACGAAACAATAGGAAAAAGCAGCACAAGTAAAACTTAGCGATCTTTGATGGAAGATCTCGCACCCCATACAAGCAATGAAAATGACTATAGGGACCTCGTCCACTGGTATCGTGAACTGGGACAGCTGGTATGATGAAAATGCCAGAAGTTCTGTGACCCGAAAGTCACTGAAGAACAGGCGAGTGTGTCCAATCATATGAAGTCTAACCAGTACGGTGAATACATGAGGTGCGTATTCTTGGGGATGGGAATTTCCAGAAACATAACCTCTTGCCCCGGGTATGAGACAAGAACATACTAGGATCATCCTTCCAAATAGCTACATTATGTTCCCGCTAGTATGCTAGGAGAGAGGAGTCCGGGGTATTCTCATCACTCAGCCGAATGGAGTAGAGATAGGTCAGGGGTGTTCTAATCACTCGTTTGGACAAGAGGAAACAACTGATTACATAGTGACTGGTCACATCGATACTGCTCAAGCAGTGAAGTAGTGTTTGGACATCTAAGGTATTCTGAAATGTAATGCATGGACTTTCAACGCATGGTGATCGAGCGCATGGAGGCAATTATGAGTGTGGAGGTGATCGTGTGAGTGGAGGCAATCACGAGTATGGAGGTCATCGTGCGTGTGGAGGCAATTGCGAGTGTGGTCATCGTGCGTGTGGAGGCAATTGCGAGTGTGGTCATCGTGCGTGTGAAGGCAATCGCGAGTGTGGAGGTCATCGTGCGAGTGAAGGGAATCACGAGTGACTGAGCACGTGGAGGCAATCGCGAGAGTGGAGGTGATAATGCGCGTGAAGAAGATCATGCGCGTGGAGGCAATCGCGAGTGTAAAGGTGATAATGCGGGTGAAGGCAATCGCGAGTGTGGTGGTGATCATGCATGTGGAAGCAAACGCGAGTGTGTAAGGGATGTGTGCATGGAGGCAATCGCGAGTGTGGAGATGATCGTGCATGTAGAGGTAATCGCGAGTGTGGAGGTGATAATACACGTGAAAGCAATCACGAGTGTGGTGGTGATCATGCATGTGGAAGCAATCGCAATTGTGTAAGTGATGTGTGTGTAGAGGCAATCGCGAGTGTGGAGATGATCATGAGCGTGGAGGCAATCGCGAGTGTGGAGGTGATAATGCTCATGAAGGCAATCGCGAGTGTGGTGGTGATCATGCATGTGGAAGCAATCGCGAGTGTGTAAGTGATGTGTGTGTGGAGGCAATAGCGAGTGTGGAGATGATCGTGCACGTAGAGGTAATCGCGAGTGTGGAGGTGATAATGCACGTGAAGGCAATCGAGTGTGTGGTGATGATCATGTATGTGGAAGCAATCGCGAGTGTGTAAGTGATGTGTGCATGGAGGCAATCGCGAGTGTGGAGATGATCATGCGCGTGGAGGCAATCGCGAGTGTGGAGATGATCATGCATGTGGAAGCAATCGCGAGTGTGTAAGTGATGTATGCATGGAAGCAATCGCGAGTGTGTAAGTGATGTATGCGTGGAGGTAATCGCGAGTGTGGAGTTGATCGTGCACGTGGAGGCAATCGTGAGTGTGGAGGTGATAGTGCCCGTGGAGGCAATCGTGAGTGTGGAGGTGATAGTGCCCGTGGAGGCAATCGTGAGTGTTGAGGTAATCGCGAGAGTGGAGGTGATCCTGTGCGTGTAGGCAATAGCGAGTGTGGAGGTGATCCTGTGCGTGTAGGCAATAACGAGTGTGGAGGTGATCGTGCGAATGAAGGGAATCGCGAGTGTGGAGGTGATAATGCGCGTGAAGGCAATCGCAAGTGTGTGGAGGCAATCGCAAGTGTGGAGATGATCATGCAAGTGGAGGCAATCACGAGTGTGGAGGTGTTCAAGCGCGTGGAGTAGATAAGGCGCGTGGAGGTGATCATGCGCGTGGAGGCAATCGCGAGTGTGGAGGTGATAATGCGCGTGGAGATCATGTGCGTGGAGGTGATCATGAGCGTGGATGCAATCGCGAGTGTGGAGGTGTTAATGTGCGTGAACGCTATCGCGAGTGTGGTGGTGATCATGCATGTGGAGGTGATCGTGCACATGGAGGAAATCGCGAGTGTGGAGGTAATCGCAAGTGTGGAGGTGATCCTGGGCGTGGAGGCAATCGCGAGTGTGGAGGCGATCAATCGCGTGGAGGAGATCGTGCGCGTGGAGGAGATCGTGCGCGTGGAGGAGATCGTGCGCGTGGAGGAGATCGTGCGCGTGGAGGCAATCGCAAGTGTGGAGATGAGGGTGCGAATGGAAGCAATCGCGAGTGTGGGTGGAGATGAGGGTGAGAATGGAAGCAATCGTGAGTGTGGAGATGAGGGTGCTCGTGGAGGCAATCGCAAGTGTGGAGGTGATCGTGCGCGTGGAGATGATCGTGCACGTGGAGGAGATCGCGCGTGTGGAAGTGATCGTGCACGTGGAGGAGATCGTACACATGGCGGAGGTCGTGCGTGTGGAGACAATCGCAAGTGTGGAGGTGATGGGTGCGTGTGGAGGCAATCGCGACTGTGGAGGTGATGGTGCATGTGGAGGCAATCGCAACTGTGGAGGGGATGGTGCGTGTGGAAGCAATCGCGAGTGTGGAGATGATCGTGCGCTTGTAGGCAATTGCAAGTGTGGAGTGTGTGCTAGTGATCATGTACATGGAGTAGGCGATGATTGTGTGCGTAAAGATACACGTGAAGGTGATTGTGAAGACGACAGTGCTCGTGAACACAAACATTAAGGCAATCATAATCGTGGAGGTGATTGTGGACATTGGGTCAGGGATTGTAATTGTCTGTGTAATCGTTCTTGTGCTTGTCGAGCATCGTCTGATGGTATTGTGGAGTGTAGTCTTGCAGAGTAAGGTCTCAAGGAAATCAATGAGCTCCTGTTGGTGGATAATCATCTCATAGAGATAGAAGACTACAGGAACCTTCTTCACGTGTGCAGGTGGAGAAGGTGCTCTTTGCTCATGAGAGCCAGAAGACCAATCTAAGAAGTCTGCAATATCACAAGAACTTGTCAGGTCTGATTATGAAGATCATGGTCGACTCGAAATTTGTGTGAGAGAGAGAGGAATCATCAAAGCATTCACGGAAAGTTCCTGGCGTGAGTAGGACGAGAGCAAGGCTCTGCTTCTTGACCAAGAAAGTTTGTGCCTTGTCTCTTACAAAACTTAGTACTGGTAGCGGGGATATGATTCCTTGTACTTTGTACCTCAATGCATTCCTAGGTTTTGGAACAGCATTGTTCCTTCCTTGAAACCATGCAGAAGAACCCGACTAAGACTCTGAAGAGTATGGTTGATTGGTTGAAATGCTCTTCAGCGACTTCTTCCTCAGCGCACGTCTTTGGAACTCTCCAACCGGTGAAAGGGAAGCAGCAGTAGCAGCGCATGCTGATATTTCTTCAACATGTACTGTAATGCACTCTTCAGAAAAGAGAGAGAGAGAGAGAGAGAGAGAGAGAGAGAGAGAGAGAGAGAGAGAGAGAGAGAGAGAGAGAGAGAGAGAGAGAGAGAGAGTGTGTGTGTGTGTGTGTGTGTGTGTGTGTGTGTGTGTGTGTGTGTGTGTGTGTGTGTGTGTGTGTAATCCAGGAAGGGAGAGGGAAGAGTGACGCCTTTCATCCAGCAAAGGAGAGGAAGGAGTGACGCCTTTCATCCAGGAAGGGAGAGGGAAGAGTGACGCCTTTCATCCAGGAAGGGAGAGGGAAGAGTGACGCCTTTCATCCAGGAAGGGAGAGGGAAGAGTGACACCTTTCATCCAGGAAGGGAGAGGGAAGAGTGATGCTTTTCATCCAGGAAAGGAGAGGGAAGAGTGATGCCTTTCCTTCCCGGCCAGGACCAGCCATGCATATTCTCAGCTTGTACGAAAATTGTGAGAACCATACCCTATTGTTTAACGGCAGGTAACACAGAAAACTAGAGCACAAAAAGTGTTATTAGTAAATACTGCATATCCTATTTATTCTTCCATTATCATTCCTAAAACACAACTCTCTGCAATACCATTTATGCAAACAGAAAAAGCAAAAGATTTTCAGCCACGTGAAGACACTGAGAAGTTGGCCTGTACTCTCCAGCGTCCAAAGTCAAAGTGACACTATTTGGCGAAGAGAAGGTTACCCGCCAAACATCAGCTACTACCGTTACCTTATTAAAACTTCAAAAGGCCATCTCCAACTTAGCTGAAGTCATACTCCTATTGATGGTTGAAGGTTTGTATCGTGTAGGAACAAATTTACAAAACATCCATAAAACACTATGGTAAGGAATACCTGTAAATACAAAAATAAATAAAAATACAAAGGACAATGTTACTCTGGTTCCATAAATGTTTGAAATCTTAATTGCTAAAGGTACTTGTTGTATTTTGACAAACAACCAGTCAATCCAATTTACGGACAATATAACTCAATTGTCAGAAACTATATAATATAAATTCTACCAAATGCTGTTCTGACTGCAGTAATGGCCATTTTAATAAAAAGTAAAAATCTGAATTGAATATACAAGCAAAACAAATAAACATCAATGTAAATTGTGTTTGACCTATACACTTGAATCATTAAAAAGTAGTATCAGCATTAACATATCCTTGCAGGTTATTAATGCTTTTCTCAAATTATCCTTAATACCTAAAAATCCAAAGTTTTAATGTACAGTATTTTAGTTAGAGCCAAAACCAAATATGCATGGCTATACAGAACTGTACCTGCTATATATTACAAGTTGTACATACTGCTAGTATTATGTGGTCAAAATCTCTCAAAACCCTCATTAAAAGTGTTGTACTGTAGTGGATGAAGAATATAAAACTTACCATTTTGAGATATTTTCTGTATATTGGAACCAATACTCTGTGAAAATCTTTGGAGCTCCATGCTGATATTACCGCCACTCTGATAGGATGAGATCCCATCCATTCTTTTTAACGCTCCTCTATGTAAATCAGGGGTCTATGACCACTGTCTGAAAAAAATACAAGAAAACTGTTTTATAGAAAACTTTAATTGACAAAATTTGTCATCATATTACACTAGTTACAATTATTGTAATAACACCAATTTGCTTAGACACTGCCAACTTGTATAGTCTGTATTACTATTAATTAAGTTTCATAAGAAATCTAATGTCTAAGGCAATAGACTTCATGTACAGAAACAAATATCAATGCACAGTGTGATAAGTCTATCACTTTATACTTCATTAAAATTTCATAATTTGGAACTAAGTTTTCAGCTCTTCACTTGAAAGCACAAATTTTAAAATTATTTTGTATTTTACCTATACAAACTTAAGTCCTTTAGCAGGAGTAAGATTCTGGCAAAAGCTGGAAATGGCCAATGAAGAATTATTGAGGTTCTGGCAATCGCCACCCAGTATTCACTGGTGATATGGATCTGACAGCACTCACAGCCTTCATTTCAATGCTGCCTGGGACTCGCAGGGTGGATTTGGCAGAAGTGAAACCAAAAGGAATTAGGTTTGTATAGCGAGGAAAAATAGAAATTACTTTTAAAATTCGTGAATTGTTCCTATGCAAATAAAAACCTTCGTCCTTTGGTAGAGGAGACATCCTTAGGAGGGAGGAAGTCCTGCTAGCCAAACTGGCTGGCTTGCAACCCGGGATCACAATGCTTGGTCTAGTAAAGAGAAGAGAGCAAACGACCACCCATAGGTGGGCAGAAGTCCGATCAACTGGCTGATAAATTGATCTAGGACTGCCACATCCAAGCTTAAGGAAGTTTAGGATGGGGATCCTGACACCTCGTGAACCTGTTAGTGTTAATATCAGAGGTTGACAGCCTGTGCAGTGATGGTCAGTGAGTAAGGGACCACTCTGTAACTATATCTAGATTTCTGTATAACCTCAGGTTTGTCATTTCAGTAGATTGGGGACATAATGGAATATGCAAGTACTGTATGTAAGAACTAAGAAATATTCAGGTGACTTGCAAAATGGGGCTTACCTCCAGTCGATAGAAGTCAGCTTGCAGAGTATCGGATACTGTACCTCTCTTGATTTGTGTCATCGGTTACTTCTTGCAAACTCATATCTGCTAGGGTCCAAACTTAGGGACCGCTGTAGCTAGATTTTGAGTCTCGGTGATAAAATCTGATGAGAAAGTAACCTACTCCCATTGAATGGGCAATTCCAAAGGAGAGACCATGCAACCCACTGACCTTCTTTGCAGAAGTTAGGGCAAAAAGGAAGACCATTAAAGGGTCTAGTTACAATCTGTCACTGGACTCGATGGCTCATATGGAGATCATTTCATGAAATGGAGGACTTTCGCCACATTCCAAGGAAGCAGCCTCACTTCCAACAGCAAGAAAATTAGTTCAAAGCTCCGTATGAACATTGATAATTTGCCGAAAAGGGAAAGGACTCCTTTCAACCTAAAGATCTGGCTTAAGGCTGAGCGATAGCCTAGCTTTTTAACGCTGAGACTGAACAAAATATTTTCTCTTAGGGATATAATAAAAATCTTTAGACAGGGGTATAAAAGCACCAACCAAAAAAGAATGTCCACTTCACCTGATAAACTGCGATACAGGACACCCTGAGTTATCTAAATCTCCTTTTCATAACTGGCCACAAAAAAACTTCTCTGAGTGAGGTGATGATGGATTCACTTCAAGTATTAAATAGTAGGGATGTGACTGCTCTATGATATCTACGAGTGTGGTTGACGTAGAAGGTCGTATAAGGGAAGTAACTATCTCGGAACTTCTGTAGCAGCAGAAGGTCCGAGAACCATTCTGCATGTTGCTATAGGGGGAGCTATTAACGTCACAGAAAGGTTAGACAACAAACTCACTTTCTTGAGAAGACATTAAGGCTTTCAAGAGGTAACTGAAGACTTTCTTATTCCATGAGCCGTATGACATCGACCATTCAACAGTAAATGAGCAATACATGATATGAAATATTGAATACTCTGAACAAACAAGATATAACGACAGTGGAAGTTCCGTAGAGAGTGGGGTTCCCCTGCTGTATGGGACCGAAAAATCTGCCGTAAAAGTAAAGTAAGAGGGACATTGCAAACAGGTCTATAATAGCAAACCTCACAAAGTCAAAACATTAGTCGCGACTCGCTTCCTTACATTTCTCCATAACTGCATCAATATCGTCCACTGGGGACAAAGACGGGGTTTGAAAACTAGGACAACCTCCCTCTTTGGCACTTATCAAAGGGATTTGGAGAAAACAGACTCACGTTCTTTTAGACCCAGTTGACTAACTAGTCGGCTGCGTTATGGGCCATGAACTCTACCGCCCTGGCACCAGAGGAAGATGTCTTTGAAGACCTGCTTATGCCACGGTTGGAGAGATCTTCAGTGTCAGCCAGGGAATCGACAGTACTCGACCAGTGGCTCACGAACAGGAGGCTTGAAGGGTCGCCTTCACCAGACTCTCCCTTCCTGAGGTGACTCTGCCAGAGAATGCCATCGATTGTGCTTTCAACTTCTCTGCTAAGAGGCCTTAAGCTAAGGCTGACACTGCCGGGGCTAAAGGCAGGGGAAAAGGGATATCACAATATTTCTTTGCCTTGAATAGGGCGGAAGAAGTAATCTCGACGAATTACCAGCCCTAAGGGATTCATTCCTCTCAGAGATTTATAAGCTAACCTTCCGTATTGAACCAGCTAGCACCCTAGACAATGGAATCACTAACCTGGGCCTAGGGGTGTGATAGAGCAGGCCTAGGGGTGCGATAGAGCAAGCCTAGGGTCTCCCTTGCCCTTCAGGAGAGGAATAAGTAGGTTCACCAAGGACAGACTGTGCAAATGCAGGACAAAACCTGAAGTTCCCTGGAGACGTCCTTGTTGTCAAAGGAAAATAAAGCAGTTCAACAGTCTGATATGATGAAGCTGAAGTCACCATCAAAGTTAACTCAGGTGGATAAGGCTGCTTTGACAATATCTTGAATCATTCCAGAGTCGAGATCCCTGAAGATAACTGTATAAGAATGTGCTAAAGGATTGTGCTTGTGTGTGGCTCGTGCGAAACAAGGATGCAAGGTGTCTCTTAGAGGAGGCAATTCCTGCCGAAGCTTAAGCCGCATCTGAGAAACTTTTGAAAGATCTAGGCCAAGATCCTTCCATAGTAGGTCTGGGTTAGATCGGTGGAATATCAAATTCCCCGTCTCTACGTGTCTCTGATACCGAGATATGTGAGAGATTGATACTTGAGAGGGGAGGGGGGGGGGGGGGGGGGGCTGGCTGAGTTGGAGCCTTAGACCTAGGTACAGATGACAAAGGAGCGGCGAGATCACGGAAGGATGCTACTGTGTTATTGCTTGACGAGAGTGAGGTTTAAGTTGAAGGGGAGGGATATGGGATGGTAAACAGACATCTCCCCCTAAATGGAAGAAACCCCTGCCTGTTCTGCAATCGGCAGGCTAGTGTCTCTCACTCCCATGATGGAATAATAAGGAACTCACTGGGTTACAGGGAGGGATTGCATCCGCTCCCCCACTCACTCCGAAGAGCTGCAGGATCATGGTGACGAATCACGAGAATGCTAGCGAGCTCCTACGCTCACTCCAAAGGGTTACAACATGTTAGCAACGCATTATGAGTACGCTTGCAAAAAAACTTGAGGAGGAGTACTCTTAATTAAGGACAACCACATACTGCCTTCATGGAGCAGGCTCAGTGCACATTCTTAACCTGGAGGGTGGGTGAGTGAGGTTGTTACCATTAACAGTGTCAACCAGCAAAACTTCGGTGGGAGGAACTGCAGAAGAGGCTTAAGGAACAGGGACAGAGAGAAGGTAAACCCTTTTCTCGGCACAGGAAGGGGATGAGACTGGGTCAATCCCGGTAGGAGAAAATGATGCTCCTACAGTGTACCATGCTTCAACTCCATTAGCCAATCCTTCAAGTGGAACCCAAAAGTTTGAAGGAAGGCTATAGCTCATGAAAAGCATCAATGGAGGACTTTTCACGGAAGAAAAGACACATTCCTCTTGTTCGTCCTCCAGAGGGGACTGAACAAGCAGAGACAAGAGGGAGGGGGTTACTGTAGAAGATGAAGAAAATCTGGGAGAATCCTTTTCTACTTTTTTCACCTTTAGCAGAACCATTCCCACTGGGAAGATGGCTGCTCCTAGTTCTCGCTGCTGGGAGACTCCTCTTATACATCCTCTGCCCAATGGGCAATGCTAATGAGGATTCGTCCCTAAGATCAGAACGTGTGACAAACATGACCAACCATACCTGGAAAGAGCTGCATGCTGTTTACTTAGAAAACAGCAGTCATCCCCCAAATGAGAAAAATAAAAGTTTAAACAGCCAGTTACAGAAAGCGGAGAGGCAGCGGAGCATGTCTGCTCTCTCCGGAGGCTATTTAAATACTGTACTGGCTAAGCTAGTGAGTATACGGAAAATAACGGCAGTGCTCTCCTGCTACCCCTGCTAGCCACCCGCTTCTGTGAGTGTTAGCTGCCACCTCACTCAAAGTTTTTAAAGCCAGAACACCATCTCACGCTGATTAATCTCTTACGTAAAGGACAAGGGTTTGATTTCGTGTCAGAACAAATGGGAAACCAAAATTTGGGCAGGAGAACCATCCGTCAGAAATTTTATGAACTGTTCTCAGGATCTCCTGTCATGGTGGCCAAAACAAACGCAGTAAAAAGGGTATTTCAATAAAATTTGGTATCTAAGTAATTCTTAACTGCCAAATTAAGTTAAGGGGACTACTCTAGTGTTTTAGAAAAGTTATATTCAATTATAATGGTAAAAATTGGTTTATCAATATTGTGCTACAAAGTAATGGTGCTCAGTTAAGTCTAAAAACAAAGAAATTAATAAATTTCTTCCGACCACAAATAATTTTCCAAGGATGCATTTTTTATTTCACATAATGTATAATATAACCATCAATGTACACAAAAAATTGGTCTTTTGTATAAAAAAAAAAAAAAATGAGATATCTATGAAAAAGAACTTGGGGTTTAACTGACCAGAAAACTAATTAAATAGAGAGTTAAAAGAGGTAAGTGAGCCTCCTGCAGCCACTAGTTCAATCAAATGAAAATTATTACTTTTATTCTGAAAAAGAAAAGGTTAACTATAGTCAATTTCTTTTAGTGAGGCAGATTTGCACCGACTCTCAGCGGTGCCCTTTTGGCTTGGAAAAGTTTCCTGATCGCTGATTGGTTGGACAAGATCATTCTAACCAATCAGAGAGCAGGAAACTTTTCCAAGCTAAAAGAGCACTGCTACGAATCAGTGCAAATGCGCCTCATTATAAAAAATTGAGTATAGTCTATATAAAGGTTGAGGGGAACACTACACTTATGATACTTTTAATTTCTTGCCAAATCCATGAACCACATTTCTTTTCTACTCACTATGTATCGTCGATTTCTAACCCTGAACATTAGAGCAAACCACCCGTTCATGAGTTTTCCTACCCCTCCTCAATATAAATACAATTATAGTGGGGAATCCCAGTGGGAAACTGGGGTTTCCAGTGGGGAAACACCAAATACGTGTGATTTGCCACAATAGTAATGGTCAGAAGTACATAATAAACACAAGACAACAGGTTAGTAAAATATATAGTTCATGTAAGTGGTTGGAAATTAAAGTATCATAACCTTTAATTCATATCACGTCCCTCAAATTGTCTCTGCTCCGTCATGGCTGGATTCGCTTGCAAAAACAAACATAACATCACTACTCTGTTCTGGCAAGTGGTATATGGATGTGCTGCGCACGCCATCCCCATGGGTCATTATTTCAAGGATATCTTTTCCATTCCCTTTCACATAAACGACAATTGTTATACCGTATACCGAACGCCAAGCGCTTTCAGCGTAAACAATTACCGTAAATTTTGAAATTAATTGTACTTCTCTCTTAGAGACAGTCATGTGATCCAAATCATGTTGGATATGAGGAGTAGGATGGGAAAAAATGGTTGTTGTAAAACAATATCTGGGAATTAGAACATAAATACAGTACTGTAATTGGAACCTCTTAACCCTTTTACCCCCAAAGGACGTACTGGTACGTTTCACAAAAGCCATCCCTTTACCCCCATGGACGTACCGGTACGTCCTTGCAAAAAAATGCTATAAAATCTTTATTTTCATATTTTTGATAATTTTTTGAGAAAATTCAGACATTTTCCAAGAGAAATTTCCAAATAGCCTGGGGGTAAAAGGGTTAATTGATTAATAAAGCTAGGAAATAATTAAGTCATTAAAAAAAAACAGAAAAGCTGGCAAAAGCTAATGCAATCAGTGCACGAGCAGTGACTCCTACTTAAGTCTTCCAAAAGTACGCAATGGACTTTGAAAATGAAATAGAGTTCACAATTTAATCGATCAATACGTAAGTTATGCTCCAGCCCCATAAGTCATACAAAGAAAACTGGCAAACAATTGTCTATTTTGATTACCGCAATGCAGTTTCGCTAGACATTGATGTATCATATATCAACCAAGCACTGTTCACTTTGGCAGGTTAGGTTAAGCTACCCAGTAGGATGTATCCTTGTTAGTATGTCAATCTTTTTAAATTGAGAGGTCTCATGGAGAAAAAAAAAAATATTCAGAATGGAGTTATACAAAGTTACTTCAGGTTTTGTCATACTATTACTTTATAGACGTATTTTGCAGCAGCAGACATCATTTGGGGTGTATGCATAATAGCGGGCACCTGCATGTATGATGACGGCTGACTAAGAATACAGCAGTATAAGGGGGGTCGCAGGGGGCATTAGTACGTAGGACACGGCTTGTAGGTTAAGTAAGGGGGGGAAGTTTAGTTTAGTTGGTGTCCATATTTTATGCTTGCTGGAGGAAGTGGCCTCCGATACACAAAAGCCCTTATCGTATTTTTAGATTAGCCTACCCAGTAATTATTTACTGTAGCACAATATTCCTAATGAATAGAATCATAAGTTTTCCTGGTTTATCTAATGGTACTTTGAACTGTTCTAATGTAAAATATTGGAGGAAACCCATATTTTTCTTTGATTTATAAATTTTTAAAAATTTGATTAGTTATGATGAAAAAAAAAATTTAAAAGGGAAACAAAAACAAGATCCACGTAACCTAAGAGCCGTATCCTTATCTAACCAGCGGAGACTATGTCTCCCGTGAACTCCCTTTGACTGCAGTACTCTTATCTTACCCTCAGGCTAAGCCTCAATACTCTTTGTTTACCCATAAGCTTCACTCCCAGTTTTTAACCTCCAGACTAGGTAATGGGTGTTCAAACTAGGGATATATTCACCAATGTTGGTATAAATTGGTTAAGGAATATTGTGCTACAGTAAAACAAAAAACCAAAAAACCGCATATCCAAGGGAAATCTGCGAGACGTCACACAAGTCTACAAATGTACCTCTCATTAACTAGGGTAGGGTGAATAACAATAATACCTGTTCTCCCTTGAAATAAAGATTAACCTTCCTTCACTCTTCGTCTTTTACAGAGAAAATAATTATTAGTGGTTACACCCACTCTCCAGCTGACACTTCGTTGACCCAATGAGACCACTTGCTCACTTAGCCTGAGACAATTTACGCATTCCCTAAGACACACTTATATCTAGCCTAACACATTAAACTACGTTCCGCCAACAAACTGATAAACTTTCATATACTTGTCTTCTATTCAGATAATTACATTTGCGGATTTTTTCCTTAAACCAAGAAAGACAAAATAACAATAGGAAGTCAGGTGACTAGAATCTGGTTGACAGATTACTACGAAGCCAGCGAAGTTCTCGTGTCCAAATGTCAATGTGTTAGTCATTTTCACCGTTGGGAAGATTACTTATAAATGTATAACTGTAAATCATAAGTGAATTTTTATACTACAGAAATTATTCTTATATCGTTAGAATTGACTAAATGGGGTGAAATTGATACATAAAGCCTGATTTTTTATATTCCACTGACATCGTTTCAAAACATTTCTGCTCGTTAAAAGTACGCTGAGAATATCTAGTAAATTCCTTCTTTATTTGTGTCTAAACTTCTTCTTCCTACATGATGACTTGACTGCTTTTCTGAATATAAATCCAGTCTGAACTTCAAATAAAATTTTACCTTCTTTGAAAATAGTAGCTATAGAAATGCATGGTGTTATTGAATATCATCATGGCAATTAATTTCTTAGGAACTTGTTTTCTTTGAGAAATTGACTATCTTCACTACGCTTTGTGCACTTTTTCCATAGATTTTCAGAAGGTATAATTCTTCTTTTTTCATGACATCCTGAACATTCCTATAGGCATTTTCCTTTTGCTTTCACATACAATGCTTTTCTGAATTTGAGTCATTGGAACCTTTCCATCGTATGCGCAACCTTATCAATCTTTGAGACCTCATATCTCTCCAAGTCTCCATTACTTATTCATAATAATCTCTTCACTATACTCTGGCCACGTCATTTTATAACCCCCCCCCCACTGTTTTATTTGTCAGTATCAATATCCTGTTGTGGGGTATCATTGCATGAGATTTTTTTTTTAAGTTTATGTATGAAATATCTAATTTGGTGTTGTTACTGCTCTTAAAATATTCTATTTTGAATAATAATAATAATAATAATAATAATAATAATAATAATAATAATAATAATAATAATAATAATAATAATAATAATAATAATAATGATTATGATGATGATAATGAAACAATTTCTTCAATTTGACCAAGCCAGTGCTTCCTTTATACTGCCCTTTTGACGTTTGCTTAATTTACAGTGAGGTGTGACTGACATCCATCCCCTTTGTCATACATACATAATAAATATCGCATATTCATTTCTCTCATTGTCGTGGCCTCGGGTTACTATAGACCAGAATTAAACACACTTACTTCTCTACTTTATTCATTATATGTACATACATATAAGAACATACATTCACAGTTTTACCCTATATATTACTTAAATCCATAAACTTATCTATGTTAGCAATCATCTTATGCCATATGATACTCACTTAGGCTTATATTACAAAGGAAACGTCATAATTTACACCATCCAAAAATAGCCAATTAAAGTAATTGATATTACCAATCCTCTTCAATAAACTCGACACTAAAACAGAATATAAATATAAATATATCATAGGAACCAAAGCAGTTATAACATGTATCATAACACGATACCATTTTTTTTCTAATAATACTATAAGATCATTTTCTCTCCTTATAAAAAGGCTTGCTCTCTTGTTTTTTTTAAATTCTATCCTACTCTTTGACACGGTTTATCTGTATTCCTGTCATCAGCTTCTCAGAGAGACACCCCCACTAAGTCTGGTGTCTCAAAACAGTAACTGGTTAATGGAAGGGAAGTCACCAACAACATTTTTGGGAAATCATCTCAACCTTCTTGAAAAAGAAGGCAGAATGGTAGAAACACGCAAAAAATATATTTCAGTAAAATAATCTAATGGAAAGAACGGTTTTATTATTGTTACGGACGGGAAAAGCTTTCCTACTAAAAAACCCATTGGTCATACGATTAATGAAATGAATGCAACGTTCGGACCTCGAACTATATAGTCACTATAGTAATCGAGTGGGTATCAACAAGGAAAGATAGAGAATATATCAAGGAGAAGAACATGCATGATCGTATGTTCGTAAAGAGTAGATAAAAAGAAATGACAACGGATGTAATGTTGATAAGAGGAATAGTCAATGATGTATCTGAACATCATTTGGCTGCAGCCCAAATCAAGAGATGTAAATTTCTGTTGGGGAGGGAGGACTGAAACCGTGGCCACCAAGATGGGGTTTAAACTCTCTACATTTACATTTATTTGATTGGCGTGTCATTTTAAGAATCAAGTACTTGCTAGTCAGTTATTTTGAAAATCCTAAACAATAAGAAATAACTTAAATAGTGGTAGAGCACAGCGGCGGAAGCTAGAGACAGATAAAAGAGATAGAAGAAGTGTGAACAGTTCATAGACGTCTATCCTAAAACAGAATTATTATTATTATTATTATTATTATTATTATTATTATTATTATTATTATTATTATTACTTGCTAAGCCACAGCCCTAGTTGGGAAAGCAGGATGCTATAAACCCAGGGGTCCCAACAGGGAAAATAGCCCAGTGAGGAAAGGAAACAGGGAAAAATAAAATATTTTAGGAACAGTAACAACATTAAAACAAATATTTCCTATATAAACTATACAAAACTTTAACAAAATAAGAGGAATAGAAATTAGATAGAATGTTGTGCCCGAGTCTACCCTCAAGCAAGAGAACTCTAACCCAAGACAGTGGAAGACCATGGTACAGAGGCTATGGCACTATTATTAATATTATTATTATTACTAGCCAAGCTACAACCCTTGTTGGAAAAGTAAGCTGCTATAAGCCCAAGGGCTCCAACAAGGAAAAATAGCCCAGTGATGAAAGAAAACAAGGAAATAAATAAATGATGGGAACAAACTAACATTAAATCATTCTACAGACAGTAACAACGTCAAAATAGATATGTCATATATAAACTATTAACAACGTTAAAAACAGATATGTCATATATAAACTATAAAAAGACTCATGTCAGCCTGGTCAACATAAAAACTTTTGCTCCAACTTTGAACTTTTGAAGTTCTACTGATTCGACTACCCGATTAGGAAGATCATTCCACAACTTGTAACAGCTGGAATAAAACTTCTAGAATACTGTGTAGTATTGAGCCTCATGATGCCCTGGCTATTAGAATTAACTGCCTGCCTATTATTACGAACAGGATAGTATTGTCCAGGGAGATCTGAATGTAGAGAACAATGATTTGATTTTGGAGTGATAACGATGTACGCAAGCTTCGTGTATGCGGCCTTTGCATACTGTATTCACAAGCAAGAAACAACCACATAGATAGTGTACCTATAATAAAACCTTTAAACAAAATCACGACGTAATAACATCACATAAATGTAATGGCATTACCTGAAATACCTTGATCTAAAGTAAGTTCCTGCACACACACCAATTATCAATAGCTGGTGAGTTGCTCTTAATTCTACATTTTTCCTTTGCCTTTCATCTTGTTTTATTTCCCCATTTAACCATCGTGCGTGTTTTTCCCTTCAGTTAAGTATATTTTGAGTTAAAAACTTCGAAAGAAATACAAATTTCTCTTGTGTGGTTTCAGGTTCCTCGTTGCTCTCTTCACAACACTGATTGTGAGCACTGAACTAGATGTGTAAGTGGACAGCTCTGCAGTCTGCAGAAAGTTCATTGTCATTAGTCACCTCCTACACAGACAGCACAGCTTGCATACCTCTACCTCTAATATCTAGAGCCTATCTAATTTATCGGGAAACTTCTTTAGTTGGCGTTTCCAACTTCCTTAGTTCTCTGCCATTATGCACTGTTGCTATAACAAAAGTTTCTTTAAAGTTAGATAATCTAAAGCAATACAGTGTCTTCCCTACTTCTCGTTTTTGCTCATAAGACCGAATAGAATGTTGTATATATTAAATAAGTAGTGGGTATAGTATTAATCGTATATCCACCAGATACACGATGTTAGGCTATATCTCTGTGATATTTTGATGAGATATTTCAAGCATGAGACTATTTAATTGAGTTTCCATTCGTTAACCCTATCAAGAAGAGGTCCAATAGGATAACATAGAAGAGACGTGTTAACAAAACACATAGGCTATGTATCTCAGACAAATTGTCAAAATGCAGTCTAATTGATTTTGCAGGCGCGCTCTCTCTCTCTCTCTCTCTCTCCCTCTCTCTCTCTCTCTCTCTCTCTCTCTCTCAGCAAACCACATGGAACGACGTAGTAAGCATTCTACTGAAATATCTTTGTACAACAATATAAATGCAACAGCACCAGTGAGCTCTCGACTCTGTTTAGTTACATTCCCGTGCCTAAAGAAATAGGATGGCTAACATAAATATAGAAACGGGTAGAATTGAAAACATTTATGGTAGATTGTATGAAATTTTATCAACAAGGATTACTTCATACAGGATGAAAGACATTGAGTATGGTCACGTGAAAATTCTAACGCATCCGTGTTAAGTTTAAGCTCACAAATCTTCGCAAAACGGCGTAGGCTGACTTGGTATGTGGGTCTTGATCATGCAGGAGAGTCAGTTGCGGAGGTTTATTCACATACTACTTTATAAGGACAATTCTTTTTGGATATTGTTTTAACACTTATAACTCCATGGCAGTAGGTAGTAGGTTGGCCAGGGCACCACCCACCAGTTGAGATACTACCTCTAGAGAGTTATTGGATCCTTTGACTGGTCATACAGTACTACATTGGATTCCTCTCTCTGGTTACGGTTCATTTTACTTTTGCCTACACATACACCGAATAGTCTGGCATATTCTTTACATATTCTCCTCTGTCCTCATACATCTGACAACACTGAAATTACCAAACAATTCTTCTTCACCCAAGGGTTATATACTGCACAGTAATTGTTCAGTGGTTACTTTCCTCTTGGTAAGGATAGAAGAGACTCTTTAGCTATGGCAAGCAGATCTAGGAGGACGCTACCAAAATCAAACCATTATGCTCTAGTCTTTGGTAGTGCCATAACCTCTGTACTATGGTCTTCTGCTGTCTTGGGTTAGAGTTCTCTTGCTTGAGGGTACACTCGGGCACACTATTCTATTTTATTTCTCTTCCTCTTATTTTGTTAAAGTTTTTATAGTTTATATATGAAATATCTTTTAAAATTGTTCTTGCTGTTCTTAGAATATTTTGTTTTAATTCTTAATTAATTCTCTTATTTCCTTGCTTCCTTTCCTCACTGGGCTATTTTCCCTGTTGGAGCCCTTGGCCTTATAGCACCATGCTTTTCTAACTTGGGTTGTAGCTTAGCAAGTAATAATAATAATAATAGTAATAATAATAATAATAATAATAATAATCTGTCGAAACATAGCCAGTGCCCAGAACACAAAAGACTTGCTGTACTATACAGAAATCGTATTTAATGTAATTTAATCTTTAAAAAAAGAAAAAAAAAGGATTAATAAGAATATTGTTTTAAACTCCATTTTTGACATCAGATGCACTCACGTCTTTTTAGTAATGATATCAACTTCCACCTAAGGAAGAATCCATGTTAGCGTATGCCTGAATTAATGTAAGCAAATCTATAGTAAGCTTTGTGATATTCTTTTAACCATTTGCTGGTATTAAGCGGACAAGATGATACTGGAATATGTTTTTGTAGCTAATTACAGACCGAGGCGTGCAAATAAAAAAAAAATGTAAATTTAGTGAAAACTGACACAGATACGTGTTAAACAAGCATATATATATTTATTAAGGTACACTAATCATAAGATGCAAAGTACGATAAGTTCATTGTGAAAAGACATTTAACCGCAATGAACTTACATGAGTTCATCCCTTTGGAACTAAAGGCCAAGTAAATAGCGAGGCTTGCTATTGGAGTTTGCGTTGACGTCTTATTTATCTTCTCACTTGCTTTATGAAAGAAATTCAAGGAGTAATCTTAGTTCAGATTTATACTCAGGGGGCGAATAATGGATCTCTTCCCTTTCTTTATAGTCGTATCCCAAAATCTTGGAATTAAGTGTAGGCCTACTGTTCTGCACACAAGTCCACCAGTGATATTGCCTTAGCGGTCAGGAAGTTCCAGATACGATAAGAAAAACCTGCCAGTAAAATCGTGAAGTGGAAGGCCACCTTGTAATGTATCTCAAATCATGGTAAATAACGGATTCTCTTATAAGGACAAATAAAGTTATTTGGATCAGTAGTTTGAACACCACGTCGATTGTTCAGTGGCTACTCTCTACTTGGTAAGGCTAGAAGTGACTCATTAGCTATGGTAAGCAGCTCTTCTAGGAGAAAGTTATATAGGGACTCTAATAGTGCCATAGCATCTGTACCATGGTCTTCCACTTATACATTTACTATATATATATATATATATATATATATATATATATATATATATATATATATATATATATATATATATGTATATATATATATATATATATATATATATATATATTATATATATATATATATGTGTGTGTGTGTGTGTGTGTGTACTGTATATATATTAGCCTCCAGAAAGGAACAAGAAAACAAGTTTGAATAATTTTGCTGATGAATTCTTTATTTTTAAAACCTAGACAAAAAATAATAATTTAATGCTTGTTTTATTTCCTGACAAAACCATGAATAAATATTTCCTTTAGAAAATAATGTAATTATTCCAAAATAATGTAATCTCTTTTATTATATCTGTCAATGACAGCGATGTTATCGATGGTAGTTGTTATCGCTATGACAAGTCTTAAAAAAAAAATGATAATAGTTAAACCGTCATAGACACCTGTTCTCCTTTGGCATCAGACAACGGCAACAGGATCCTCCCACGGGAACTGCATCTGCCACAGCAGTCTTCCACCAGAGGCTTTTCCCTTCCGGGCATTTGGACCAAAAGCTTCATTTCGTTCAATTCTCGTGATAAGATCACTGTTGTCTTAATCTGAAACGACAAAAGAGGATAGGGTGTTAATGGGATGCACCCGGGGCCTCCAAAGCCTGGCTGGAAAATAAACGTAGGCTATACATTTAAAATTACTACTAACTCATTAGGGTAAGGGGGAGGGCCTCTATACTAAGCCCCCGGCCCTCCAAATCCTTAGCTACGACCCTGATGAGAGGGACGATCTAGGGCTAAAGGCTTGAATTTCTTAGCCTTAGACAGATGATTTTACAATGTTCGCTGTCTATCAATGTTTAGTATTGTGAGAAGCCACGGTCGTCACTTATGACCAAGTCCAATGTATGTAAGTTTTCAGGCCTTATGTTGTAATAATTTATAATAAAATATATCTTTCTAACATAAGATAAATGTTTACTTGTCATACGTAAAAAAATATTTATCAGTACATACATCCAGTGAAAGATTTATTCACTAAGCCTAAACCCCGTGAAAGATTGATTAATGAAGCATAAATCCTATGAGAGATTTTGTTGACTTAAAATTTTGTGTATCAACTTTTATCACACAAAGAATCCTTTTCGAGTCATCAGATCTAAACCTAGTCTGACTAGTCAATCAGATAATGAATTTAGAATAATTGTAGATTAGAATTAAATCTATATAAGATAATGATTACTTTAAATTACGATTCTGTCACCATTAACTTCGAATCTAATCTCTCAACCTCTTCATGTGAGCTGAATCAGATTAAAACAGTAATAGAAAATACTTATCTTACTGGTTTGGATATATCATCTTTTAACTTACAGTTATTATTATGATTACCTCTTCTCTTTATTTAAATATCAATCTTTGTAGGCTCTTTCAAGAGCTGGAACTCATGTTGACATAATGCAACCTTAGTCTACAGATTTTGTAAACATTCTATTCATTAAAGATTATTCTGTATTTCGATAGAATTACTAACTCCATACAGTATATATATATATATATATATATATATATATATATATATATATATATATATATATATATACTGTATACACATACACACACACACACACACACACACACACACATATATATATATATATATATATATATATATATATATATATATATATATTATAACTTATGGTCAGATTTGTTTCAAGCAAAGACGAAAATTGCAACTGGTGCCGAGATGTTTAAAACTACTTTTATCGTGATTTTTCGTCAGGCATGAAATTACACTTCATTATAAACGCTTGGATGGGGAAAAAATACACACATATTTGAAAATTCCAAAATGAATAATCAAGTTTTAATAAATGGAAACCTTGAGAATCTTTCATTTGGAAAATCTAAAGATTGGTTTTGATATATATATATATATATATATATATATATATATATATATATATATATATATATATATATATATATATGTATGTATGTATACATATATGTATATATACAATATATATATATATATATATATATATATATATATATATATATATATATGATACTTAAACCATCTCATCTTTTTGTAGAATACAGTATGTCAGTCAATGAAGTTCAGCTAATCATTCCTTACGTTAGGAACCAGTTGAAAATGAACTGACTTTTGAATGAATTGTTACCGGTAAAGATCTAACATTGTGTTTACCTGAATGCGTCTCTTCTATGGTTTCTCTACTATCCCTCTAGAGCACTGGTGATGGCGTCAGCAATCTTGTTGCACTTGTCCTCGTCGTCCACGTAGCCATCTCCGTTCTGGCGGGAAACCATAAAAGATGGACAAGTGAGATATACAAGCTAGGAATAGATGAAGCTAGACCAATAGAGCTAGACCTTGTTGTGAATACATCATTTTCACTGTTCGGCGATCATTTGATAGTGATTGATCATCTTAGGCACATAATTGTATTATTCAGGTTCCCCTAATTAGGAGATATATATGCTCATCTATTAAATAGTTGGTCATTATCATTTACTCTAAAATTCTCCCATACTTTAGGCATTGAGTTTTCATCATGGGAGATTTAAAAGAATAATAGTATCTCCCTTCAGCTTTATATATAACTTTAAATATTGAAGTTAATAAATCAAGCTTTTATTTATGTAACGCTAACTTTATCTATTTAACAGTTTTAACTTGAATTTTGTGAAACACTCTTCATATGAAGTTGAATTATCGCTATTTGCAACATAAGCGGAATTTACCTTTTTGCTGTGCACCAATTTGTCTCCAATGGTCACTTCAAAGTAACCACTTCTATTCGGGGTTCTTTCGCCAACCTGAAAACTGGAAAAAATAGATGGTCAAATTAGGAAAGAAATCCTAAACAACATATATTTTTCTTAACTATTAATAAGATATGGTCACAAACTTATGATAATCTGTAAAATCTGTACAATGCGGTACTATCCTATTCGGTTCTACTCTAGTGTACGTCATTTTGTAACTCTCTTTTGGTTGGGTTAATTTTCACAATTAACTCAATAAAAACAAGTCACGGAATAGTTTAAGAATTTAGAGCAATATCTCCTAACATTACAGCTTACAACACGCCACTTGTCAGTCATTAGTGACCATGAAAATTCACTCCCAATAAGACGACTCTCTCACTCTCTCTCTCTCTCTCTCTCTCTCTCTCTCTCTCTCTCTCTCTCTCTCTCTCTCTCTCTCTCTCTCTCATTTAATGCTGACTCTCAAGGCTAACATACTGAGCCGAAACAATGCTATCCATCTATCCGCACCCAAGTCCAAGTTTGTGGCCTACAAATTTAGATTTGGACTTTGACTACGACGTAACTCCAGTTTAACATTAAATTACGCCACTGTTACGCCAGATTATTGTGAAAATCTCTCTCTCTCTCTCTCTCTCTCTCTCTCTCTCTCTCTCTCTCTCTCTCTCTCTCTCTCTCTCTCAGTATATATACTTACTATTTCTAGTTGGCCTGGGAACTTAGCCTCAAGTTCCGCTTGTAGCTTGCGGAACTTGGAGGCGTAACCTCATGCCCCGCTGAAAAAGAAAAAAATAGAAATGGGTTACTGTTGATCCAATGAAAATCTTGATAATTTGATATTGCTTTTAGTGGCAAATGGTAATTTACGATCGCTATCGATATTTCAGTAAGGTCTTTTGTAAAAAAAAAAAAAAAAAATAGAACAGGGAAGTTCGATATTTTCAAGGTCGCACGTTCAAGTTAAGCAAGATCATCTTTAAGAGATTCTCCCGTGTGTATATACATATATTATATATATATATATATATATATATATATATATATATATATATATATATATATATATATATATATATATATATATATATATGCGTGTGTGTGTGTGTGCATTTCTTGTGACAAGCGTTTTCCCTTACATTTTTTAGTCTACATGTAGTGTACGCGTCCAGTAAAAAATGAGGACCTAATAACTGGATAGATATGAACACATACGTGCACACACCGACCTCTCACCAGGGTATGACAACACACTCTCACCCTACCCGAGGGACCGGGAGAACTGAGCGTGACCGGAAAGATATATATATATATATATATATATATATATATATATATATATATATATATATATATATATATATATATACTTGCTCTTTATTATATAGGGGAGATCTCGGCTATCCTAACCGCAACAGTCACACTCGAAAGGCTTACCACGTAATTGCCACACATCTGTTGCAAGCTTTCTTAAACGGCGTCACATAAGCATAATAATTTTCTCCTATTTCAGTTATATTACCGTCCGAGCTTTATCACTAATCAGCCACAACTATTTTGAAATTATATATGTACTTCTTCGTACCTATAACACACTACAATCAACAAGTGATTTTCAAAAGTCTGTATGAGTGGAGATAAAGAATATAAACTACCCTGAGCTCGTAAAATTTGGCAGCCATATGCTGTAAGATGCCAGACCACGAATACGTGAGACACGCCTTTAGTCACTTGAGTAAGATTTTGTCTATTTTAGTGATGTAAACAAAACTAGTTTCTTTTATCTCTATTTTGAAAAATCTGCTTAGACTACATAAACAGTTATACTGATGTAAAGCGATAATTGTAACGTAATTATATATATATATATATATATATATATATATATATATATATATATATATATATATATATATATATATATATATATGTATATATATATATATATATATATATATATATATATATATATATATATATATATATATATATATATATATATATATATATATATATATGTATATGTATATATATATATATATACATATATATATATATATATATATATATATATATATATGTGTGTGTGTGTGTGTGTGTATAAAATGTGTGTGATTGTGTGTGTGTGTTTGCAAATCATCAACGTCATCTCCTCCCACGTCTATTGGCGCAAAGGGCATCGGTTCGATTTCGCCAGTCGTCTCTATCTTGAGCTTATAAATCAATACTTCTCCATTCAACATCTCGTACTTCACTCCATAGTCCTCAGCCATGTAAGCCTGGGTCTTCTAACTCTTGATATATATATATATATATATATATATATATATATATATATATATATATATATATATATATATGTATATGTATATATTAAAGTTAAAGCTAGTTTGACGTAATAGGAAATATTTAGAGAGGGTATATCGCTATGTATAAAATTAGATCGACTTTCCATTCAACCGCAAGGCCGCAGCTCTACAGCATTTCGAAATACAGTACTGTACGACAGTGATTTGGACACTTATGTTTGCACCGAGTTCATGATTATCTCTGGACAATTTCGTTGCCGGAATTATGTAAAGCATGCAATGACGTGAGGATGAATTTAATCTATGAGATAAGAAAAAAAAAACTCTTGATCTATAGTAAGATGAAAACAAGTGTTTGTGGAAGTGAAGTAGAAATATAAAGTATTAGAATCAAGCACTGAGAGAGAGAGAGAGAGAGAGAGAGAGAGAGAGAGAGAGAGAGAGAGAGAGAGAGAGAGAGAGGGGGGGGTGAAATTCAAAAGCGAATACAACCTAGTTTCATACATATAATTTGAGAAACAAAATTTCTGATGAAAAAACCCGTTACCACATTTCATATTCCAAAGATTTAAAGCCATAATAACTGCTACGACCTTTAAAATATTCGATTTTGTCTCTGAAAATCTTTTATCATATGTTGCATCTGCTTTTTTTCACTTTTTTATTTATTTCCCCATGACAAACATCAGAAATAAAACATTAAAGAGTGTTTGGACTCTCGCTTTGTCACAACGACACTAGATGGCAGTGCAAGTTCTCTGCTCAAACTTTTTAACAACAGCGAAGCATCTTGCATTCTTCTCGCTATTGATCGACTTGAATGCTGCAGTCATAAGCCCATATTGTACATCATGTATGTGATATTGTGCGCATTTTCAATGTGTCTGTGTTCAATTGTTTTGTATTGCCCTAGAGACCTAGACCTATGACATTTATAAATCATACCGAGTGTAATTTTCATTATTTGAAGTGCCCTTTTATTCAATGCTCTTTTTATTTTTTTTTCTTATTTAAGCATCACATAAGCAAGCAAGTAAATCTCAATAATGTTTCATTATTAGACAATTAGATGGATCTGAAAGCTCTGTTCAAACTTATTATCTGCTTTCAAACATATTAACAAGATAATTATCAATATTGATCTTGCTATCGATCGTTTTTTTTTTTTTTATTTTGTGGGGAGGGGGAGGGGGGCGAGAGTGGTCCACTTCTGACTGGAATAAGAACAAGCAACGACATATGGTGTAATATCTGTCACTAGGGGGCCTGACCTTCTACGTCACGTCACCATCGTGAACGGGCGTCTCCAGGAGAAAAGTTGGCAGAAGTCCATCTCAATATAAAAAAGGATGAACCATCTAATGTTGTGATTGCAAGCTATATACTTTATATCATATATGTAACCGATGCGTATCTTCAACGTAGGCCTGCATATACAGTATTATATGTTAGCTAAGATAAGAGAGTTTTTCCATCATGATAACTCATGTAACAGATGTGATATACCAAAGCATGTAGTTACAGCATATACTTGCCTAAGTGCTTTAAAAATACTTGCACTTAATTTCTAATGCAGAAGACTGTTCGAATACGAGACCGTTTATACAATTACTCAAGAAAACATATGTTACTCTTCTGATTCCCGGCAGCTATATTTGGGCGAGGTTGTGGAAAGTACCATTTATTCCTCAGCCTGGTTGTGTAGGTTACCATAGCGCAGAAACCACTAATACTAATGAGGTTATCAAGCTTTGCGTGTGGAAGCAAATTATAGACTATTACACAAGCCGTTTCTAGTGTATCCATATGACTATCGCATTAATGAAAATGACTTATATTGCACATGTTTTAATAAAACATTCAATAAATTAGGTAAAAGAAGGCACATTGGATTTTCCTAAATCGAATTGGCTCCTTCCGAGAATCGAAACCGGACTCTGCCTCTGATGAGTCATTATATATATATAAATTATATATATATATATATATATATATATATATATATATGTGTGTGTGTGTGTGTGTGTGTGTGTATGTGTGTGTGTGTGTCCCTCAAAGCATTTGATCCATCCGATTTCACTTTGAAAGTGAAGTTTATCACCGTTTCTTGACCTTAGCACATGCTTGTATCCACTTATGTCTACACCTGGGTGAACTAATGGGCGGTTAGCCGTGAACATTAAGGACCTGTCAAACATGGACCGAATGCTGTAGCAACAACGAGAATCATATAATCATAACGTTGCAAATTTCTCAAAGCCATTCTAATATGAATAAGAAATGTTTACTCAGCCTGACTGATCTGATTTTCTGTTTCTTCTTAGTTTAGAATTGACCTTCAATATCACTTAGAACTTTACAGTTACATAACCTATAAAGTTAATTCAACCCTCCAAAGTATTGCTCCAGTATATTTTCGTTTCGGATCAAAATTTCTTTTACAAAACAGCCTGTGAAATGTTTAAAACGAGAATACAATACCCACCAGTACTCCACGTTGACCCTAAGCTTGGTCATTGCTGAAGAAAGGAACCGTCGAAACACTTTCGTAAAGTAAATGCAACACAGATAATGGAATACTCTTCCTCACTCTATCGCTATCACGCTACTGATTCAGGAATTCGGGTCTCTCTACCGCAGCTGCTCGATAAATAGAGAATGGAGAACGATAGTAGGTCTGCCAATTCAACGGAGTCTTGTTGCCAAATATTTTGAAAGCTTCGCGGTAAACCGCCATTATTCTGCAATAGTGGGGTCGTTTACTACATATTCTCAGTGATGTTTTATTTACGCAGTTTCTATCAAATTGGAACATATGAAATCTAAAGATAAAACTACATTGAATATCATTTTGATAAATTTCTATTTTGAAGAAGTCCCAGAGCTAGTCGATCGAGGTCGTGATTTTCACATGAGTCAAGCATTGGCCTACTTTCTCTTTCACACGCCCAGAGCAGTTCTGTGGTTGCAATTACATTTAAATAGATGAATAGTAGTCATAAGTTAGTGTAGCTTTCACTCTTTAAATATCGCATTTACGTAATGTGACTCCCTTTCCGTCTAAAGATCAAATAGTCAGTTGCAAAGGTCACGCAATAGCTCTATCGATTCGGGACGTTTAATTGAAACGCATGCATTACATCATTATGCCATATTACAAATGAATCATAGGGTATATAGTAGACGACTGAAAAAACTACTCAATAAATCAAAAGACCTCATTATGAATGTTTTATCAAGAATTGTACACCTTTCCATCATGAGGTTCAATACTAGGCTACACAGTTTTATTCCAGCTGTGACCAAGTTTTGGAATGATCTTCCTAATCGGGTAGTTGAATCGGTAGAACTTCAAAAGTTCAAACTTGCAGCAATGTTTTTGTGTTGAACAGCCTGACATAAGTCTTCTTATAGTTCATATATGAAATATCTGTTTTTAATGTTTTCAAAATATTTTATCTTAATTGTTCATTATTTCTTATATCGTTTATTTATTTCCTTTCCTCACTGGGCTATTTTTTCCTGTTGGAACCCTTGGGCATAGCATCTTACTTTTCCAACTAGGGTTGTAGCTTAGCTAATAATAATAATAATAATAATAATAATAATAATAATAATAATACGATTCTTTTTTCCTAGTAATTATTATTTTCATTGTATCACCTGTCTGTTTTTCGTCTTAACTTTCTTAATTTACAAACAAGCCTTTGAGTGTGCAAAACTTACACCATTAGGGTGTATGAATATTTTATAAAGTAAGCTGCGCGAGAGATTTTATGAAAGTATTTCTATACATGACTCATCCCAACAGAGAGAGAGAGAGAGAGAGAGAGAGAGAGAGAGAGAGAGAGAGAGGGAGAGAGAGAGAGAGATGTTCACAATACTCCTATTGTTAGATTTTCCGCATAAGAAACTCAAATTATATCATCATGGTTGGTGTGAGGTGGGAAGATCGTACTACGAATAAGGTATTAGCGGTGACATGTAATGAACGGCCAGATTCTGGAAGAAACATGATTCAAAGATTGAAATCGTTCAGACAGGAGGCTAAAAGGAACTTTTTCGTTCGTTTTAGATTGCCTTGCCTTATGCAAGACACGGGATCTTGCGTTGGCAGCCCGTAATACATAATATGACTGCAATCAGAATGCAAAGATCCACAGAATAAAATACCCATACTAGCGGTAATTGGAACTGACAATGTGTGATTATGTAATAGAAATAATTATTATTATTATTATTATTAGTATTATTATTATTATTACTAGCTAGGCTAAAACCCTATTTGGAAATGCAGGATGCTATAAGCCCAGGGGCTCCAACAGGGAAAATAGCCCAGTGAGTAAAGGAAACTTAAGGAAAAATAAAATATTTCAAGAGTAACATTAATTTAAATATCTCCTATATAAACTATAAAAACTTTAACAAAACAAGAGGAAGAGAAATAAGATAGAATAGTGTGCCCAAGTGTACCCTCAAGCAAGAGAACTCTAACCCAAGAGAGTGGAAGACCGTGGTACAGAGGCTATGGCACTACCCAAGACTAGAGAACAATGGTTTGATTTTGGAATGTCCTTCTCCTAGAAGAGCTGCTTACCATAGCTAAAGAGTCTCTTCTACCCTACCACGAGGAAAGTGGCCACTGAACAATTACAGTGCAGTAGTTAACCCCTCGGATTTAGAAGAATTATTTGCTAATCTTAATGTTGTCAGGTGTATGAGGACAGTGGAGAATATGTAATAAATAGGCAAGACTATTCAGTATTTGTGTGTAGGCAAAGGGAAAATGAATCGTAACCAGAGAGAAGGATACAATGTAGTACTGTCTGGCCAGTCAAAAGGCATCATAACTCTCTAGCGGCAGTATCTCAACGGGTGGCTGGATAAGTGGAATTTAATAGTAATACAAAAACTGGCAAGTGTGAGTGTGGGTTCTAGCAAGCGAACTCGGGCTCAAGACCGTGGGAGTCCAGGGTACAAAGTCTTAGATTCGACCTACTGCTCAAGATGACGAATATGCCACGCAAATCAATAATTGAAACAAAGGGATGCTAGTTTACCACCAATTACCTCACAGAGAAAGAGTAATACTGCTGTAGTTAGTAATTGTGAGATTGGAAATTTTTATTATATCAAGAGAAAATTTTGTATATTGCCAACATCATTGGGTAGGCTATCTAAATGATAAAAAGTCCCATCTTAACAAGAAAAGACTTCATATAACATGTGGTTATAAAAGCTTTAGAAAAGCAAGAATTCCCCTGTATAGAAACTAAATCAATCTAACGCTGCATAGACAGCAGTACTTATAGCTACATATATTAAAACTAGCTTAAATAATGTTATGTTACTGTTATGAACTTACGATGGTAACGCCATATTAGAATATTTTGAAACTCCCAATACAATAACCTAAATTAGAAGCTGTCTCTCAGGATTACAGAAAATATATAGAGACATTTATGATTAAACAATTCCCAGGGTTAACTTCATAGCCTCTGTACCATGATCTTCCACTGTCTTGGATTAGAGTTTTCTTACTTGAGGATACACTCGGGCACGCTATTCTATCTTGTTTCTCTTCCTCTTTCTTTTATGAAGGTTTTTTTTTTATAGTTTTTATATGATAGATCTAATTTAATGTTGTTACTGATCTTAAAATATTTTATTTTGATTGTTATTACTTCGATTACAGTTAATTGATTTCCTTGTTTCCTCACTGGACTATTTTTTTTCTGTTGGAGCCCTTGGGTATATAACATCAAGTTTTTCCAACTAGGGTTAAAGCTTAGCTAATAATAATAATAATAATAATAATAATAATAATATTCCCTTTCTCAAACTTTTGGATGCAACAGTTTTTGAATACTGACGACCTTTCACCTTCCTATATATGTCGCTTGTATTCTTTGGAACAGCTAAAAATGTGCCCTGAAATTTAATAAACGCTCAATAGCAGCAACCCATGTGTTCGTGTAAAGTATCAATATATTTAGTATATACATAAATTTAATGCACTTAAAGGGCTGGTCCTATACAGCAGGGGGAACTCTACTCTCTACAGTAGGTAGTAGGTTGGCCAGGGCACCAGCCAACCTTTGAGCTACTACCGCTAAAGAGTTATTGGTCAGTTACCACTTTCCGCTTGGTAAGGGTAGAAGAGACTCTTTAGCTTTGGTAAGCAGCTTTTCTAGGAGAAGGACACCCCAAAATCCAACCATTGTTCTCTAGTCTTTGGGGGTGCCATAGCCTCTGTACCATGGTCCTCCACTATCTTTGGTTAGAGTTCTCTTGCTTGAGGGTACAGTCGGGCACAATATTCTATTTTATTTCTCTTCCTCTTGGTTTTTTAAAGTTTTTATAGTTTATATAGGATATATTTACTTTAATGTTAATACTGTTCTTAAGATATTTTATTTTTCCTTGTTTCCTTTCCTTCACTGTTGGAGCCAATGGACTTATGGCAACCTGCTCTTCCAACTGGGGTTATAGCTTAGCAAGTAATAATAATAGTAATAATACAGGACTCACAGTCATTTTATCATGTTCGTTCGAAAATACTCAACATTTCACACCGCATATTGCTCGTGTATAGTTAAATCCATACTATCGAAGCACAATGTGAACAAGAAAGTCTTCAGTTTCCTCTTGAAAGCCATATCTTCAGTCTTTCGAGTGTCTAATGGGACCACCGGAACTCTCAGGGTAAGAAAATGAAATTTCTCAAGGGAATTTAAACAAGAAAAACCTTTAACTTCGAAATAAAGTTCAATTGCAGAAAGTGCATGGGTCTTTCTTCAGAAAATTTCTCTTGATAAGTTGTGAATTAATTTATTTGATTTTATAAATGAATATCAATTCTGATGACCTGGCATTGGAGCCTCCGTGTTATGCAGTATTATTATTATTATTATTATTATTATTATTACTTGCTAAGCTAAAACCCTAGCTGGCAAAGCAGAATGCTATAAGTCCAAGGGCTCCAACAGGAAAAATGGCTCAGTGAGGGAAGGAAACGGAAAAATATTTTTTTAGAACGGTAACATTAAAATAAATATTTCCTATATAAACGATAAAAAAACTTTAACAAAACAAGAGGAGGAGAATTGAGATAGAATAGTGTGTCTTCTTGAGAGTAAGATGTAGATTCAGAAAGCTAACGAGATGAAGTACAAAGCCTAAAGATGAAACCGGAGGAAAACTCCAATTATAGACCTACCACCGTCTTGGATTAGAGTTCTCTTGCTTGAGGGTACACTCGGGTTTGCCGTTCTATCTTATTTTTCTTCCTCTTTTTTATTTTTAAGTTATTATAGTTTATATATAAAGATTCAATTTAATATTGTTACTGTTCTTAAAATATTTTATTTTGATTGCTTATTACTTCTATTGTATTTTGTTTATTTCCTTGTTTACTTTCCTCACTGGTCTATTTTTCTCCGTTGGAGCCCTTGGGCTTATAACACCTTGCTTTGCCAACTAGGTTTATAGCTTAGCTTCTAATAATGATGATAATAATAATAATACGCCATAAACTAACATTAACAGAGGAAGGATAGGAAGAGAAAAGAAAGGAATCGTGCTCGGAGGTGGAGTTGGAGTAAAAGGCTCATTACTAAATATAGGTCGGGACCTAGAGAATGCTGCAAAGACACCAACCATTACAAGATGTAATGTTATTGTTGTCTTATATTGGATTCATTTTCAAGATATTATGTGAAATTTGGGGCATATGCCACAGGACTGGAACTGGAGAGGTCTTAAACCACGTAAGTACAATGAGAAGAAAACCCTTAGTTGCAAGATGAAGTGAAAGCTAAGCGATTTGGCAATGAGACAGAAAAAAGAAACTAGAGACGGAGGTTTAAGTAGAAGGTTAAAAAGTGAATGGGTTAGGACTAGAAGATACACTGCAAAGAGCCCTGACCCTTTAATATGTACAGCAACAAAGGCATTAGACATGCTTTTATTCATGTCTGGGGTTTGGTCTATTTTCATCAGCACTCTGACCAGTGCAGATTGGTGACAGTGGGAGACTTGTCTGATAGCTCACAGGGAACTAACCTAGTTTGGGTGTCCCTGATACAGCTTTATTCATTATGGGGATACAAAAAACATTTCAATATGTCAAGGTAACCCCACTCAGAAAGGGTTAATCTGTACTCTGCATATATGTAATAATAGCAAAATCTCTGCCGTTATCAAAATTTTATCTATTCAAATTGCCTGAACTTAAAATTTGTAAATCAGTGAGAACTTATAAAAACTTCAATTTATTGAAACAGAAGGTTAAAGAATATGAGTAGCTAGCTTGAATCGTTGAAAGTGAATACTTGGTCAATACTTTACATCAAAATAGCTTCATTTTGCTATTTATATTAGTTGTTAAAACTCCTGTTTTTTCACTTTTTATTTTCTGTGTCATTGCTTTAATAAAACAATTTAAAAGACCACAATATCAGAGAGCTCAGTAACAGGATTTGTTCTGAAAAGAGGAACAAAATAACGTTATTTTGTTCTCAATTTCATAAAAAAAGGATTTTTATTTACCACTGTAGTTTTTTTTAAAACAAATTCTTGATTAATAAACCCAGTCATTCCATTCTCTAGTTTACTACATGCAATAGATTGCCCTCCTCATCCGTAATCTTTGCAGTTTCTCAAGCAATCTTTATTGAAAGAGATGTACTCTCAAATGCATTGCAGTCGATATGGCATTTTCCCTGAGAATCTTACCGCAAAGTTGTACGTTATATACAACCAAACAAATTTGTCTCTACGCTTTTAATACCTCAAAAGGAGAACTCTTGTGAGGCTAACAGGTGACTGAATCTGTGGAACTATCAGTGTAGAAATCGTGAACTCATGACACTAGAAGCCTTAATGAAAGAAATGGGTTGAGCTTGTGGTTAAAACACTGACCTTTTAAAAGAGCAAACGATACTGTAACTTTGTACAAGCTTAAAAAGGTATCATACTTAGTAATAAATCACAATGAGGCTTGACCTGCTTAGCATTACCACTGTGAAAAAAGGAAATGAGTACCATCATTATCAGTCTTAGTTGCTTTAATACAAAACTATAATTCATTGCAAAGTTAAATTTTCTTTTTAAAAGTGCGGTAATGTAGTACTGATCATAAAACCAAACAAAATTAAAAGGACAATTTAGCACTGTACATCTTTAACAAATAGTCATAAATATTAGAAAAGAACTAAAGAGATTCCTCGTGTTTTTTCTCTTTCATAGCCTGAGTATTTTTCCCTGATGTGACTCAAAGCAAATCCTTCCACCAAGACTGAATCTGCTTCAGCAATCTTCCACCAGGGGCCTTTCCCGTGAGGGCTTTAAACCACTAGCTTCATATCATCCAGTCCTCATGACAGGATCACAGTTGACTCATCTGAAATATCAAAGAATTAATAAGGCTGTAACATACCAAAATCTATATACTGTGTACAGTAATCTAACACATCGTAAGACAACAAGCTTTAAAAATAAAAAACAAAAGAATGCACTTCCTTTACCTAAACCTTTGGTGTACCACTAATAACATGCTTTTATGCGACCACTGTAAATTTAGCTAAACATTCTTTGTAGCATTACTTCAGCCCCAGCTCCATTACAGCCTGATTTTTGCTTCTCCTTTGCTCCCTTCGGACTCTTTCTACTCAGCTGCCTAACTTCAACTTTATCTTGTTTCCATTTTGAACTAATACTTAAAAGCAAAGACCTATCAGTCTAGAAAAGTGACTCTGGTTACATTCGCTCCTTTTGGACTATTTCTGCTCAGCAGTAACTACAACTTTATCTTGTTTCAATTTTGAACTAGTATTAAAAAACAAAGACCTATCAGTCTAGAAATGTGACTATGGTTACATTTAATTATTTTACAGTACGCCTATATGTGTTACATGTATACAGTATCTAAAAAAAAAATCTTAGCAGATATGTCACGTTAATTTTAGTTTCCTTAATTTCAAAGTAGTTTTCTCTTAATTTCAAAATAGTTTTGCATATCTTTAGAAGCCCAGAAATCAATAACCTGTTCAAATCTATGTTAAGGCTAAATGATGCAGCTAATTAACTGTAACATTGTGTTGCTAATGCTCTAGATCCCATCAGTTTGGTACACTGTAGCCTATATGGTAGGTTTAGAAGTCTGAATTTCTTAACCAAAATTAATGGCCAACTGCTATGTCGCTGAGGGAAGAGCTTTAGCAGCATAGGATGAGCGTAATAGAGGTTCTTATTTTCTCTTGACACGAATTAGCAATTCTACCCCAAAATATGGGATACGTCCGAAGTCTACTTGTATTACAATATCTGTGACTTCCCTTAGTCAAAAAGGTGGTCTCATAAGGAAAATGGAGAAATTGGAAACATTAGGGGTGCAAACATTGGTACCAGTGTTAAAAGTCTACATCAATTAAAGTTTTCATTCTTATTGGAAAAAAAATAGAAAGAGGTGCAATACTGTTTAAATATTACTCGCGAATGGAAGAGGCAAGGGGCAGTGACAATACCCTATGGAATGACTAATATAGTTATGATCAGAGCCCCAAACCTCTCCACCCAAGTTAGGACCAGGCCATGTCTGATAATGACTCAGCAGGTAGACGTATAGGCTCCAAACCTCTACCCATCCTTAGCTTAAAAGGATAGTGAGCTTGCAGACATTTCAAGAAACTATCGAGCTTGAACAAGTTTCGAACCCCAGTTCACCAAATCGCTAGGCAAGGACGTTTCTTATAGGCATCCCTTTCTTGTGTGCAGAAGTGAAAACAACATCCCTCACTTGTTTCTTGGGAGTTTTTACAACCAGGAAAGTAAGAAATGGGAACATGCCGAAAAATATCTGCAATATTATTAATTTAGAAACCACATAATTTATTCATCTTACAGATATTGTCATCCGAATGTGAGATAGTAATTGCAGCACAGATTTAGTGAATGGCGTGAACAACAACCCTGTGTTGCTGTAATCACTGAGATGAATAAATAGAAAGATAAGTCAATAGAGGATCAGATGACTTGGTAAATCAAGGCATAAAAAAAGAGAAATATTTGCAATTTTGTCCATCTCCCTTTGATGTATCTAGCCAATAAATCCTCTATGAATGGAGAGAGAAGATGAAAGAATAGCCTCCAGTCCCGGGCGTAGCGGGGTGCTAAGAATCTCCCGGTTTATAAATACTAAAGAAAAATTGAAAATATGTATTTGGAATGTTAGAACCATGAATCAGATTGGCAAGTCGCAGCAAGTGGAGAGTGAATTTATAAAATATAATTTGGATATCTTGGCCCCCAAAAATTATATGCCAAACGAATCTTCAACCAAAGCCAACAAATACAAGATACACCACAAACATTAATAAATCCAATGGTAGACAATAAGGAAATAGGGTATGGAGCTTAGATAATAGGGAATGTAACAATCACGAGACAAAGTACGTATGCTATAATGTTCTAAACCCTATCAACAACTTATAAGAAGAGACATGAGATGTGTTTTCCACAGAAATGCGAGTTATTATTATTATTATTATTATTATTATTATCATTATTATTATTATTATTATTATTATTACTTGCTAAGCTACAAACCTAGTTGGAAAAGCAGGATGCTATAAGTCTAAGGACTCCAACAGGGAAAATAGCTTAGTGAGGAGAGGAAATAAGGAAAGACTAGAAGAGAAGTTTAAGGACAATAACATCAAAATAAATCTTTCATATATAAACTATAAAAACTTAATATTAACAAGAGGATTAAAACTTCAAAAGACAGTGGAAGACCATGGTACAGAAGCTATGGCACAACCCAAGACTAGAGAACAATGGTTTGATTTTGGAGTGTCCTTCTCTTAGAAGAGCTGCTTATCAAAGCTGAAGAGTCTCTTCTACTCTTACCAAGATGAAAGTGGCCAGTGAACAATTACAATGCAGTAGTTAAAGAGGAAAACGCGAAAGGAACAAGATAGCTATAATACTGTACTGTTGTATTCCATACATTAAAGTATCAGTTATCAAACAACAACAGTAATCAGACAATACCAAAATGAGTAAAATCAGTTACAACAAAATTTTGGATTCATATCGACCTAGCCTTAAGGGGCGAGATAGAGGATTAAAAGCCTTATTTGGATGCTAAACCGCCCCCCACTTCCCCCTGCAACATTAAACCAAATCTGAAACGGTCTCAATCAATAAAATCAATAAGACAAGCAAAATCAATCATGGTCTGAAAGAAAAATGCATAAATGGCACCTGTTACTATTTTGGAAGTTATTTTTGTTATCAAATTATGCCTACTTTTATCGCCCTGTGTGTGTACACATTTGTAACAGAAATGGTCAAGTTACCAGACGCAAACAATATAAAATATCCTAAAATAAAATGAATTGTAAATTTAATTCAAAAAACATTCAGATTAAAATATATTTACAGAGATCCAGTCAAGGTTTTGGGGATAAATCTTTTGAGCCTTGCTCACATAGTGAGGTGTCTTATGGATAAGAATATATTCACATAAATTGGTGCATACATAATCATGCAACTCATATTGTATATAATATTTAAAAGTTTTGTTTGTATGACACAAAGCCTAAGGATTTTGGCAAATAAGGCATTCACGTAACAGACAAAGATACCAGACTACTATTTAGTAGTTCCAATGGGAGATATGATGGCTTGGTAAAAGGAATAGATTTAAAGGTTTAAAGGATACTCATGAATTGCAGAGGCCTTGGACAGGGAAAATACCCTAGAGACTGACCATATATACCTATGATCAGCGTTCTATACCCCTCTCCATCCAAGCTAGGAGCTGGGAAGACTAGGCAATGGCTGTTGATGACTAAGCAGGTAGACCTACAGGCTCCCCCAAAACCCCCATCCTTAGCTCACAAGGATGGTGAGGTTGCAGACACTACAAGACACTATCGAGCTTGAGTGGGACTTGAACCCCAAACCAGCAGATCGCCAGGCACGGACGTTTCCAATAGGCCACCACAACCCAAGACTGGTGCGTCATACAGTTGTTGTTATTATTATTATTATTATTATAATTACTTGCTAAGCTACAACCATAGTTGGAAAAGCAGGATTCTATAAGCCTAGGGGCCCCAGCAGGGAAAATAGCCCAGTGAGGAAAGGATACAAGGAAAAATAAAACATTTCAAGAACAGTAACACCATCAAAATGAATATTTCCTATACAAACTATAAAAACTTTAACAAAGCAAGAGGAAGAGAAATGAGATAGTATAGTGTGCCCGAGTGTGCCCTCAAGCAAGACTATATAAAGACTAAGAAGAATCAACAGCATAATTACCATGGAAATATCAGAGGCTCCCAGTGTTAGTCTCCCAGAGCATCGTGAATGGCATCCACAATCTTGTTTAATTTGGGCTCTCTGTCCACATACCCATCGCCGTTCTGAAAGATTAGTTAAGAGTCATTTTATGCAAACACAATCTCCTAACATATTGGCTCTTGCTGTTTGTTTCCCAAATAAAATATAAATGTTGACAAATATTTTAATGAAAATCTTTAACCCCTATAATTCCTTCTTAAGTTTAAAGATATATGGTCTAATGAAATATCCCATCTTAGTGAATTTTAACGGAAGGTCCTTTTCATTTGAGTTTTGTGAATCAGTCTAATTAGATATTGATAGATATTTCTAACCATAACAATCATTAACACCTATAATTCCTTTCTAAATCCTGTCATAAAATCAATATCAGGAGCCAAAATAATCCATGAATATAGACTGATACTGAGGGGGCTGACATTTCTAAAACCCACTTCACCTTATTATCAATGTCGGATGCTAAATTGTTTCTTCGCCATCTTGTTATTCAGGATAAAGTCCATTTTAAGAGTGAAAATGCAAGTTCCTTTGCCGTTTGATAGCTTAATGCCTTTACTGGGTATCTAAAGCACGTAAGATGACTTCTATAAACTTAGTAAAATACTGATGGGCATTTTAGTTTAAGTTAACATTTAAGGATGTATGAATTTCTGGAAAAGGATTATCTTGAAATTCATATAGCTATTGAAAATATTCTACTCAGAATAGCTTTTAATTATTTCCAGAAATATTTGCATAAAATCGAGTGTCACACATACATTATATAATGTATATATATATATATATATATATATATATATATATATATATATATATATATATGTATATATATATGTGTGTGTGTATGTGTGTATACATATATATAGTGTTTCAAAACATTCACAATAAATGAAAGCTCTATTTGATTATATCTAATTCCTCAAACTAGGTAAATAAGCTATTAAATTATTCCCAAGTGCAGAAAACTGGACTAACACAGTCGCTGCGAGACGACTGTACCTTGTATGATATAAAGCATACGCAGAAGAGATAGACCTCGTTCAAACATAACATTACCTTCTTGCTGTGGACAAGCTTGTCACCAACGGTGACTTCGAAGTACCCAGTAACATCAGGTGTACCCTCGCCGGTCTGGAAAAACAACGAATGCCCTTTACTGTGTGTCTATAAGCACTATTCTATGTCAAGGGAGTACTTGCAATTACTAGGTCAAGGGGAGTACTTACAATCACTAGGTCAAGGGAGTACTTACAAGCACTAGGTCAAGGGAGTACTTGCAATCACTAGGTCAAGGGAGTACTTACAAGCACTAGGCAAGGGAGTACTTGCAATTACTAGGTCAAGGGAGTACTTACAAGCACTAGGTCAAGGGAGTACTTGCAATTACTAGGTCAAGGGAGTACTTACAAGCACTAGGTCAAGGGAGTACTTGCAATTACTAGGTCAAGGGAGTACTTACAATCACTAGGTCAAGGGAGTACTTACAAGCACTAGGTCAAGGAGTACTTGCAATTACTAGGTCAAGGGAGTACTTGCAATTACTAGGTCAAGGGAGTACTTACAATCACTAGGTCAAGGGAGTACTTGCAATTACTAGGTCAAGGGAGTACTTGCAATTACTAGGTCAAGGGAGTACTTACAATTACTAGGTCAAGGGAGTACTTGCAATCACTAGGTCAAGGGAGTACTTGCAATTACTAGGTCAAGGGAGTACTTGCAATCACTAGGTCAAGGGAGTACTTGCAATTACTAGGTCAAGGGAGTACTTGCAATTACTAGGTCAAGGGAGTACTTGCAATTACTAGGTCAAGGGAGTACTTGCAATTACTAGGTCAAGGGAGTACTTGCAAGCACTAGGTCAAGGGAGTACTTGCAATTACTAGGTCAAGGGAGTACTTGCAAGCACTAGGTCAAGGGAGTACTTGCAATTACTAGGTCAAGGGAGTACTTGCAAGCACTAGGTCAAGGGAGTACTTGCAATTACTAGGTCAAGGGAGTACTTGCAAGCACTAGGTCAAGGGAGTACTTGCAATTACTAGGTCAAGGGAGTACTTGCAAGCACTAGGTCAAGGGAGTACTTACAAGCACTAGGTCAAGGGAGTACTTGCAATTACTAGGTCAAGGGAGTACTTGCAATTACTAGGTCAAGGGAGTACTTGCAATTACTAGGTCAAGGGAGTACTTGCAAGCACTAGGTCAAGGGAGTACTTGCAATTACTAGGTCAAGGGAGTACTTGCAAGCACTAGGTCAAGGGAGTACTTGCAATTACTAGGTCAAGGGAGTACTTGCAAGCACTAGGTCAAGGGAGTACTTGCAATTACTAGGTCAAGGGAGTACTTGCAAGCACTAGGTCAAGGGAGTACTTGCAATTACTAGGTCAAGGGAGTACTTGCAAGCACTAGGTCAAGGGAGTACTTACAAGCACTAGGTCAAGGGAGTACTTGCAATTACTAGGTCAAGGGAGTACTTACAAGCACTAGGTCAAGGGAGTACTTACAAGCACTAGGTCAAGGGAATACTTGCAATTACTAGGTCAAGGGAGTACTTACAAGCACTAGGTCAAGGGAGTACTTACAAGCACTAGGTCAAGGGAGTACTTGCAAGCACTAGGTCAAGGGAGTACTTACAAGCACTAGGTCAAGGGAGTACTTGCAATTACTATGTCAAGGGAGTACTTACAAGCACTAGGTCAAGGGAGTACTTGCAATTACTAGGTCAAGGGAGTACTTGCAAGCACTAGGTCAAGGGAGTACTTGCAATTACTAGGTCAAGGGAGTACTTGCAATTACTAGGTCAAGGGAGTACTTGCAATTACTAGGTCAAGGGAGTACTTGCAATTACTAGGTCAAGGGAGTACTTGCAATTACTATGTCAAGGGAGTACTTACAAGCACTAGGTCAAGGGAGTACTTGCAATTACTATGTCAAGGGAGTACTTGCAATTACTAGGTCAAGGGAGTACTTACAAGCACTAGGTCAAGGGAGTACTTGCAATTACTAGGTCAAGGGAGTACTTGCAAGCACTAGGTCAAGGGAGTACTTGCAATTACTAGGTCAAGGGAGTACTTACAAGCACTAGGTCAAGGGAAGTACTTGCAATTACTAGGTCAAGGGAAGTACTTGCAATTACTAGGTCAAGGGAGTACTTGCAATTACTATGCCAGAGGAGTACTTACAAGCACTAATACAAACAACACACCATCAGTTGAAAGGCATTATTCTGTATAGGGATGACATAACTAAATCCCCGTATTTATGAGTTATATTTCATTTTCATAAAATTCAGAAAATAAGAGAGAGAGAGAGAGAGAGAGAGAGAGAGAGAGAGAGATCTATTTCATTATCATAAAATTATGAGAAAGAGAGAGATCTATTTCATTTTCATAAAATTCATAAGTAGAAGAAAATGAGAGAGAGAGAGAGAGAGAGAGAGAGAGAGAGAGAGAGTATTTCATCTTCATAAAATTAATAAGTAGAAGGAAATGAGAGAGAGAGAGAGAGAGAGAGAGAGAGTATTTCATCTTCATAAAATTAATAAGTAGAAGAAAATGAGAGAGAGAGAGAGAGAGAGAGAGAGAGAGAGAGAGTATTTCATCTTCATAAAATTAATAAGTAGAAGGAAATGAGAGAGAGAGAGAGAGAGAGAGAGAGAGAGAGAAAGAGTATTTCATCTTCATAAAATTAATAAGTAGAAGGAAATGAGAGAGAGAGAGAGAGAGAGAGAGAGAGAGAGAGTATTTCATTTTCATAAAATTCATAAGTAGTAGAAAATGAGAGAGAGAGAGAGAGAGAGAGAGAGAGAGTATTTCATCTTCATAAAATTAATAAGTAGAAGGAAATGAGAGAGAGAGAGAGAGAGAGAGAGAGAGAGAGAGAGTATTTCATTTTCATAAAATTCATAAGTAGAAGAAAATGAGAGAGAGAGAGAGAGAGAGAGAGAGAGAGAGAGTATTTCATTTTCATAAAATCAATAAGTAGAAGAAAATGAGAGAGAGAGAGAGAGAGGAGAGAGAGAGAGAGAGAGAGTATTTCATTTCATAAAATCAATAAGTAGAAGAAAATGGAGAGAGAGAGAGAGAGAGAGAGAGAGAGAGAGATCTATTTCATTTTCATAAAATTAATAAGAAGAAATGAGAGAGAGAGAGAGAGAGAGAGAGAGAGAGAGAGAGAGAATTTCATTTTCATAAAATTAATAAGTAGAAGAAAATGAGAGAGAGAGAGAGAGAGAGAGAGAGAGAGAGAGAGTATTTCATTTTCATAAAATCAATAAGTAGAAAATGA